>NW_022589728.1:12849581-13149050 GCF_004348235.1 Phoca vitulina | reverse complement strand
ACTTCTTTCTTTCTTTCTTTCTTTCTTTTTCTTTCTTTCTTTCTTTTTTTCTTTCTTTCTTTCTTTCTTTTTTTCCTTTTAAATGGTCCATCAGCTTGCCTGAAGTGTAACTCTCCTGAGTACTTGTTTGATGTTGAGATACAAGCCAAATATTTCAATATGGTGAGGTAACTCTCAAATATGTCTGGGGATTCCGGGTCTCTCAGTTGAAGCCCAGTGAGGGACATATGGCAGGCACAATGACCTTCCTGGGACACAGGACAAGATCACAGGTCTGACTCTGGCTGGGCTACTCAGGGCTCATAACTCACTCAGGGCTCATAGCTGCCCATAGGTGGTCAGGCGCTTGCCTGGTTCTTAACTGCTTGAAAATAAAGATCTTTTGCATCCTAAGCAAAATTCCTAGTGCCTTAGTGCTGATGCCTAGGCCATCTGCCTTTCTGTTCTGTCCATGGGGCTATGTTCACCCTGCAAAGTGCTCAGATTGCTACCGGGGAGAGAGGTCTGTTGTGCACTTTCCTTGGGCCACCACGGTCCCCTTGTTTCTACTTGTGGAGGATGGGAGGACAGTAAAGGGAGACCCACAAGGGTCATGCCTGAGGGAGCCTCTCCAACTCTCTCTCTTCCCTCATCTTCAAAGCATCCTCATGCCCTCAAAATAAATACACATAGAGGAACAAAACACCTCCTCTTTTTTTTTTTTTTTTTAACCAAGCCTGCTGACCTGGGAAAACAGGGAAGGGCGAGCTGGCTCTACCTCGCACCTTGACTCATCTGTGCTTTGCCACCGAGCACCAAACCAGAGCAGCGCTCCCTCTGCCAGTTTCCCACGCCCCGAGCTCAGCTCAGAACTGTGTGCAGTTCCTGCGCCAGGAAGGAAAGGCATTCCTCCTGCTGCTTCTTGAAAATTTTGTTGCATACTGGAGAGGAAGATGACTTTTGAAAGAACAAAGACCCGGTTTGGGAAGCAGAAAATTCTGTGCTAGGATCCTACATCCTTATTCAGCTGGGGAATCTTAGGAATTTACCTGACATTTCTGAGCCACAATTCCCTCTTCTATCAAAGGAAGAGGATCATAGCACCCTAGTGGGTTGAGAGTATTGTGATCCTCAGAGTGCTGTCCCTGGACCAGCAGCAACATCACCTTGACGTTTTTTAGAAATGCAAAATTTCAGACTCCACCCTAGGTCTACTGAGCCAGAAACTCTGGGCAAGGGGTCTGTGGGGGTGAGGGTGGGGGATGAGGCCCAGCAATTTTCGGTTTTACAAGCCTTCCAGGTGGTCCTGATGTGCCCTCAAGTTTGAGAACCACCAGTCGGTTTTAAAAAGTGCCTATTACAGTGTCTGGAAATCGCAAACACTTAGCAAATGATAGCCTTTATTTCCATTTCCCCATCCAGAAATAAAGAAGCACACAGTCCTAACAATTCAATCCAATTGAAGCCTTTGCAGAAGTGGAGAGTCTGTGCCTGGCATTGCGGGGATACAAGGCACAGTGAGAGAAGAGGGGCTGCCCCGGGCTCCATGCTCACGCTAAGGGTCTGGAATTTTTCCTGAAGAAATAGAGAGAGACTAAAAATCACTGAGACTGCCCACTTCACGGTGCCGAGTCTCAAGGCCTCCTGCTTCAGGTCACCTGTCTGGGAGTGAGGGGATCTTTTAAAAGCCAATTTTGCCACCAACCTCATGTATAATCTTAGGCAAATCCATTTCGGCGACCTTTGCTTTCATTAGCATCATTTTTAAAATGAGACCTTGAGAGTAAGTATTCTCTAGTCATTGGTATGAGGTGGCGTCAGCTCTCGATGTCACCCAGGCCAGGATCTGGAGCCCATGACCTTGGGCAAGTTATGTAACAATTCTGGACTTGAGCTTCTTCATCTTGAAAATGAAGTCCTACAGCAGCCTGCCTCACACATCTGTTTTGCAGATTAAGTGGCTGTAGGTAAAAACACTTAGATAGCAGGCCACACCGCAGATCACAGTATTGCAATTGGTCACATCGGGGGGTTGGGGTGGGGCCCATCTGCAAGGCAGGACACAGTCCCAGAAATCTCTAAAACATGGCAGGTGTCTTGGTTGTTTCTGGGATGTGGAGAGGGCAGTTCATTTGAAGAAATGGCTCCAGTAAGAGGAGGAGGGGCTGTCCAAGGCTGGCAGCATGAAAGCCCCAACCAGGACCTGGGCTCCAAGTGCAGCCGGCAATTGTAGGCTAAATAAGACCTGGAAGCATCTAGCAAACCTGGTGGGTACTAGGGCAAACCAAGGATCCCATTGCAAGGGGAATTATTCTGTAACTCACCCACTTGTGGCATGAGATATCTGAACTACCAGCAGACGTGCTTGGGATCTCCCCACGACATAGGTCAGGCTAACTCTCATGCTTAGAAGTGCTTACTACCTTGGGCCAGAAAAGGTTGGAGTAGACAAGAATTAAGAGCCACTAGTACTGATCCCCTGGTTTTCTTGATCTTGTGGTCAACGTGGACATCTGGGTGGTACAGATGATCACCTTTGTTAGTTACTGTAGTCAGGCATCCACATCTGAATTACAAACTGACTTCACAGTTCGAGAAAGGGAAGCCAAGAAAGCCACGTGATCTTTACCCTGGGACATTGAATGAATTACCAACTAAGGCCAATGCTGAATTCACCTTGTGTTTCCCAATTTGCTCTTCCTGCCATAAACTATCCCTCTGTATTTTTGGTTTCTGAAGTTTATTTTACTTTTAATCTACTTTTTCTTGTTTATTCATCACTGGTAGATCACATTCATTTTTCACCCTTCCTTAGATGCCTATATTTTGCACTTCCTACCTTTGTCAATCTTAATGAATCTCCAGGTTCATGAGCTTTTTTATCTGCCATCTTACCTCCAACCTTATTTTTTTTCTAGGCCATGCTATTGATTTTTAGGTAGGTCCTTTTTTTTTAAGTAGGTCCTTTTTTTTTAGGTAGGTCCTTTTTTTTTAGGTAGGTCCTTTTTTTTTTAAGGTAGGTCCTTTCTCATTCTCTGGGATTATTTATTACTATTATTACTAACTTTTAACTCCCCTAAATCTCCTCCTTTCGTTTTGCTCACCTCCTCCTCTGATACACACACTTCTTCCCACAGAGACCAGCGTGACAGGGCAGTGAGGGCTGTGCTCACTTCCACGGCACCTGCCCAGGGTGCTGGGCAGACAGACTCGCTGGGGGTGAGGACCAAACTTGAAGCCAAAGAAACATTCATGACTGGCCCTGGACTCTAAATTTAGGACATGTGTTTTCCTCTCCCGGTATTTGTAAAATCACTTTTGTTTCCCTCTTTGTGACAAATGACTAGCATTTGAGAAGTTACAAGAAAAGCTACAGAGATCAAATAACAAAACAGAACTATATCATTCATAGAGGGAAATGAGAGTCTCGAATTGGATTAAATCCTGGAAATTCTCAAGGATGGATGTAAGGCAAGACTTTACACTCTGTTGGGAAGTTGGATGCCCCTATATGCCCCAATAACAATTGTTAGGGGCAGCTCTGGGTCTGCTGCAAGTCTCCAACCCAGATTGGCAGCTCACCGTGGGAAGGAGAGCCCAGCACGTATATAGAAGCCTGAGCCCACCCTCTTGTTTTCCTCAGTGAATCCTACTCACTGAATTCTGCTGAGGGTGACCTGCCTCTCTTCTCAGACAGTGTCTACCTGTGCTCTGACCTTGGTCTTTAACCCCTGAACCCCCAAAAGTGTCCTTTGTTTAACCCCTTAACCCCCCAAAAGTGTCCTTCAGGTCACCTGAAGGTGCCTCCTGGTTGAGTTCTGACAAACAGATATCCCTCCAGCAAGCCGGTCAGACATAAACACCAAGCCGAGGAAAAGGCGTGCTGTCCCTGGACCCTTTGCTACCTGTCCCCTAAAGGCTCTGCTCTGTGTTTGGAGTGCAGAGAAGAAATTTGCTTTTGCTGCAGTCTGTTTCTCAAAAGGGGTAATGTAGAAGTTTGACGCTTTTGAAATGTGATGTTTGATGCCAAAAGACAACAAAAGCCTTAAATTGGAAAATAAACTCTAGATAAATTCATACGTATTACCTAGGTTTCTATTATGTATTTACAAATAGACTCCTACTCTGAAGAAAATTGGTATAACAGCCCTAAGGAGTAGAAAAATCTCTCATCAGCCAAGAAAGACTCTTTTTCCCCAGTTCACCTGAACACAGGCTTCGCTGCATAAAGTTTACAAAGCACAGTCACCTTCACGGTCCTCACTGGTATGTCCTGACACAGGGCTGACGCCCAGCTCCCGTCACGGAGAGATCCTGGTCATCCGTTAAGACCCAGTGCAGTTCTCACTGACTGCCCCTCCCCCCATGTGAGGTGCCTCTCCTCTGCATTGCCATGGCAACCTGCATATTTATTGATCACAGCACTTACTCCACCGTGTATGGAACTACTTTCAGATATCACCCTCTGTAGCCACGTATTTTTTCAGGGGTAACCATCTTGCTTTTTCATGTTGACAGTGTTGAAATTTACCCACTTTCTGTGATCCTGGAAAACAGCAAAGGTTAAGGAATCTTCCCATCCTTTGTGATCCAGGAAACAAGGGCAGACTGCAAAGAACCACCTTTCCCATAAGACTTAGGTGAGACTCACACAGATGCCCACCCCTGATTTCCCTGTGACAAGACAGGCACACACCCTCCAGCTTCCCACTCTTTGCCTCATTAATGATTAGGTTGAACCGATGGTCCCCACTGAGCAGTAGAGCAAAATGCTTATTAACCAAATTTGGTTATGATTCCTTCCTTCCCCTAGGACCTGAACTTTGGATCATCCTCACCTGGTCTCAGGGTAAAACTTTCTCTGATCTATTATTGATCCTGGGCAGACTTTAATCCTATTTCCCCACATCTGTTCTTTTTGGTCCTGTGTGCTCTTCCCTATACAAGAAAACCCCTTTTTGCCCAACCCTTGAGACACTTGCAGATTCATGTTCAGAGTGTTCTCCTTATTGCACTCGTTCTCCTCCCCCTATTGCAATAAAGGACTCAAGATTTTTCCACCTCACGTGTCATCAGTAAGCAAAAGGTACTTCTGCAGAGCACAGCTGCCCAGCCCAGCTCCTGCCCCACATACCCATGGCTTCCTGCATACTCAACAGGGTGATTGCATCGTACAAATTGTGAGCTGGGGATTTTTTATTTTTTTATTTTATTCATTTATTTTTTTGTAGAGAGAGAGAGTGAGCAGGGGGAGGGATAGAGGGTGAGGGAGAGAGAGATTTTTAAGTAGGCTCCACGCCCAGTGTGGAGCCCCTCATGAGGCTCCATCTCGGGACCCTGAGACCATGATCTGAGCTGAAATCCACAGTAGGACGCTTAACCCACTGAGCCACCCAGACACTCTATGGGCTAGGGATTTTTAATTATTTAGTTAATTTATTAATTATTTTTGCTCTACAAATATGTTTCTTAAAAAAAGCAACTCATTGAATTACCTTGCAGTTGCATGTGTTTGAATTCCTTTAGACTGGCTTCAGCATCATGCAATTTAAAATAAATAGCTTAAACATATAAATCTTGAATTGTAAAAAAAAAAAAAATTATTTGTCCACTTTGCAATAATCTTTTTGAATAAAGTCTCTCCTTAATAAGTCCAGATTTATTTTTTTATTTGACAATATATTCTTCCACAGTAGGGTCTTTTTTTTTTTTTTTTTTTTTAAGATTTTTATTTATTTATTTGACAGAGAGAGAGATAGCGAGAGCAGGAACACAAGCAGGGGGAGTGGGAGAGGGAGAAGCAGGCTTCCTGCCGAGCAGGAAGCCCGATGTGGGACTCGATCCCAGGACCCTGGGATCATGACCTGAGCCGAAGGCAGACGCTTAACGACTGAGCCACCCAGGTGCCCCTCCACAGTAAGGTCTTGGAAAAATTTGAACTGTTGTTGTTTTTGTCAATTCTGAAACCCAGTGTTAATTAATAATTAACCCCAAAGTTTCCTTTCTATTTTATTTTTCTGGCAGGCTTCAGTTAGTCATGAACCTTTAAGTCAGCCTGTTCTCTTATCCGTAAGATCTTTACAGGACTCACTGGTGGCACAATTAGGGTAGGGCCTTGATTTTTAAAGAAATTTTCTGATTATAATTGCTTCTAACTATGATGTTTACCTGTTTATCATTGGATATGTAGATACATTATTAAACTTTCAAATTGTCCCATACTTTATTCTTGCCCTAATTCAAAGGTATTTAAAAAAAATTTTTTTTTACTTCTGAAGCAATGTAATAAGAAAACATAATCAGTAAATGCATACGAAAATAAAGAACTCAAAAACTTTAATGACATTAAAGACAATCCATAGGTATTTAGATGCTAACTCGCATTATTCATAATAAACATAGGAAAGTATAAAAAAATACGAACAAAGCTACAATGTCATAGAGCTTCCAGTTAAACATGGCAGATTGAACCTGTGAGTTTATTTCTTCTCCATTTAAGCTCCATTTACAGAAGAGTAAAGGAATTTTTTCTTAATGCATAAACCTAGGGAACAAAGAGAACATATGGAGAAATACCAACAAATTTTGGGGGTTGGCAAGAAGATGCACCAGTGGCTGCTGATGTGATAGGACCAGAGAAAGGAAGCCAGTAAGAAGCAAGTCAGCGTGTGCCTGGAAACGCTCAGGAGGTAGAGTCTCCTCTGAAGGCAGGGACAGGTGGTGAAAACAAGGGGAGTCCGTGGAACGAGTTTAAAGGAACAGTTAGACACCCAGATGCCCACTCAGCAGAAGAGGGACAGTTTACTCTCTGGGGGTTGGAACAGAGACAGGTTTTGGGGCACCAAGCCCAGCTGAGGCCTCGGCCAAGGGCCAAATAGGGGTTAAGTGAAAGTCTATTTTTGAAACTGCAAAACCACCTGCTCTCCTTCCCCCACTCAACTCCCAGAGAGCTGGCAGCCACCCTCCCCCATGGTCAGGAGATTGGGAGGACAGACTTGCAAAGGAAAAAAGACCTATGGACACGGACATTTGGGAGTCCTCCAGGGAAAAAGGCAGCTTGCTCCCCTGTCATGCGACCAAGGAGCTCACCAAGGTGCAGGCCCCTCTCGTGCACGCACAACTTCCAAATGGGTCCTTAGTGCTCCCACTCTGAAGGATGCCTTGGCCAAGGATTAGGGACAAATGAGGAAACAATTAACTTGGAGAAAATGAGAAAATGCAAAAAGAATTGTAATTAATATCCCCAGAGAGATCATAAAAATATCGCATCTCTCGGGGGGAAAAAACATAAGATGCTGTTAACAACCAGGTATTTGTAGAAAACTACGACATCCTATATGAAAAATGCAGAAAAGGATGAGGAGGACACATCAAGGAAATCTCAAAAATAAAAAGGAAAATAGAACAAAAAGACAAACAAATTCAAAAAGTGGAAAAAAACGTTAAAAAATTTTATAACTCCTACAAAGCAAGTATTCAATGAATAAAAATTAACAAAAATCAAAATCAGAGAAAATGAAGGAGGAGATTTAACAACAAAAAAATGATAATAAAATAAAAAATTTTCCATGGACTTAAGCATGTGAATTTTCAGATTGAATGGGCTCATAGAGTATTCAGCCGAGCAAATGAAAAAGACCCAGACCACACATATCAGGATGAAGTTACAGAACACCAGGACATGTTTCCTGACAGAGACTCCAGGAGAGAAGAACTGGAAGGACACAGGATTTAAATATCATTGGATTTCACAGCAATATTGGAAGCTTGAAGACCATAAAGCAATACCTTCAAAATTCTGAAGGAAAACAATTTCCAACCTACAAATTTGATACCAAGCTTAGTGTAAGGATGAAGTAAAATATTTTTCGACCTCTAGTGTATCTCCCATGCACCCTCAAAAAAGCTCTGAAATAAACCAAGAAAGAGGAAGTCAGGAGATCCAGAAAATAGCAGAGACATGACAAAGGAGAAGCAAAAGGTTTTAAAAAGGATGGGGAAGAAAGAGGCGCCTGGGTGGCTCAGTGGGTTAAGTGTCCGACTTTTGGATTTGGCCCAGGTCATGATCTCATGGGTCCTGAGATCGAGCCCTGCATTGGGCTCTGAGCTCAGCGGAGAGTCTGCTTGAGATTCTCTCTCTCCCTCTGCCCCTCCCCCCACTTGTACGTGTGTGCTCGCTCTCTCTCTCAAATAAATAATAAACAAATCTTATTTTTTTAGGTTTAAAATAACCTATTATTTATTCATTATTATTTCACAGAAAAGAATTATCATGTGAACATTAATGAAAAGAGAAATAGAATAGCTATATTAATAGATAAAGTAGACTTCACTGCAAAGAATGTTAACAGGGGTAAAAACCAAAATAGGTCATTTTATCATTCTAAATGGGTCAAAATAAATAAATCTTTTAAAAAATAATGAAAATAAAAAGGATGGAGAAGGCTGGTGATGTGGAGCAGCCGTCCGGTAAGCTGGTGGGTTTGGACAACTGTAAAGAAAGGACTTCCCTAACAAAACAAAACAGAGATATTAGCAATTGTGTTTGAAGGAACTGAGAGATTTAGCCCCATCATGTGCTGGGGGTGAGTTACTGACAGGTGCACATGCACTGGCCCCTAACATTTGCAGGCCAAGCCAAGAGTAGGACGGAGACCTCTGTCCCACAGCCCATAGCCCACCGGCTTCCCCCCGCCCTGGCTCTTTCCTCCACCATGAGATGCACAGACCCATGGATGTTACTTTAACAGCTGCCCCTGGGTCAGTCCTTGGCCTGGGAGTGTACACATAGTAGCACCTTCTGCTTTTACCAAAAGGGACCCGAAAGGGGCATTGGGACCATCTGGGCAGGAACTTGTGGAGTCCAGAGTCTCAGGAGCAAGCAAGGTCTAGGAGGACAGAGGGGCATAGGTTCCAGGTGGACATGTCTCCATGGCCTCAGCCTCCATGGATCCCTCGCCATGAAGGGGTAAAGATGGGGGCAGGCCAGAGTCTAAAGCTCACAGCCAAGGGCAAGGGGCTCTTTTGCCTGGGTCTAAGGGCAGTACTAAATGCACAGAATGTCAAGTAAACTGTTACAAAAGCAATTATTAACTTAAGGAATGGGAAATGCTATATAAGGAAGGAAAGGTCATCATAGATTTTTTTCCTTTTAAAAAAACCTTTAAAATATTAATCAGTTTTTTATGTGGCTCAGCTATGAATAACATTTATATAGTTATAATAATATAGACATTAAATATTGATTTAGCCCCAAATTGTGTTTTAACAATTTGGGGAGGTTGGGAAGAGGGAAATTTCTGTGCAAATTGGGGTTAAACTTTCACAGTAGAATTACTGAATAGTAACTAAAACTAAATTATGCATGTGGGAATTAGAGGGAGAGAGAGAGGTGGAAAGATGTTGCCTACTCTTCAAAGGCTATTACCATTTGACTTTTGAAACTATTTACATGATTATCTGAGAAGATACAAAATTAAATTAAAACAAAGGAGATCATTAGAAGGAAATACTGGGGGAAAAATAAATGAGGAAAGAAAACCAGAGGGAAAATACAGAAATGTCAAAAGGGAGGGACAAAAAATTCTTCAGTAAAAATAAAGACAAAAAGTGGAAGAATGCATAGGTTCAACTTGCAGCCATAATAATAAAAATTTCCTTTTAGACCCAGTGCACCACCCTGCAGAGCTTTCGTGGATTGTCATTCATTAAGTTTATTGCCTTAATTTATTCCTCACAACATGCCTCTGAGTTGGTCTGTGGCATTTACCAAATGTCCAGCATAAACAGACTGCAGGGCAAGGAGGGAAGCTAAGAACAAAAGACAAATAAATCTTGGCCTCCAGGAGATTTACCTCCCACTGAAAGACAACCCGCATAAGTGGGAAAACAGGACTACACAAATGAAAAACACATAGAAATCCCATCTCAGGCAGATTAGAAATGAACACGCATGCTGGAGAACTTCTGAGGCTTCGGGGAATTTGCAGTTGGAAGGAGGCTTTACGGAAGTAATGGATTTGAACGATGCATTGAAGGAAGAAAAGACAGCTCTTGGAAGGAGATAAGGGAGGTGATAAAAAGAGTAAGATTGGCCAGGACAAGGTCAAACAGGATAGCAAACAAACAAGCAAACAATGCTGAAGAGATAGAGCCTCCTGCCCACCTTGACCAGGTCTAACCTGCTAATCCCACCCATCCGGTGTGTCCAAGACAACCCTCACCTTCCAAGTCAAACTCTACCTCCACCTAAACCACAGAATGTGCCCTATTAGGAAAGACACCAGTAATGTCTTGCTCCTCTTCACCCTTAGCCGGGGTCCCACACCCTCATTTTGGGCACTTTCAGGATATTCTGCCATGTGCCCGGATCCGGTATTCCCTGAATCGCAAGGCAACACAGCAGGAGGCTGACCTTTAACATTGAATTTGGGTTGGAATTTCTGCTTCCCCCATTTGCTACAGCTATGGTATTGGGCAGGTTTACAAAACTCCCTGAGTCTGTTGCCCTACTTACAAATTGGGCATAATCATTGTCTAACTTGCAATGTTCTTGGAAGAAGGGAGATGATGCATGTGACATACTTGTCCAAGAGTAGGTGTGCGAGACATGGTAGCTGCTATTATTACTACAGAGGTTATTATTTTTATGTAAATAATCTTTTGTCAATTAAACTGTACATATCTTGAAAACAGTGACTTTGCCTTTTTCCTTCCTTGGGATCATAGTGCCAAGCACATGGTAGATACTATTGAATCTGAGCAGACTGATCAAGACAGGGCTGGTTACTATACAGTGTATTGCTTAAAGACAGAGAATCCCTTGGGGCGCCTGGGTGGCTCAGTCATTAAGCGTCTGCCTTCAGCTCGGGTTGTGATCCCAGGGTCCTGGGATCGAGCCCCGCATAGGGCTCCCTGCTCCGCGGGAAGCCTGCTTCTCCCTCTCCCACTCCTCCTGCTTGTGTTCCCTCTCTCACTGTGTCTCTCTCTGTCAAATAAATAAACAAAATATTTTTTAAAAAAAGACAGAGAATCCCATGCCACTAATTAAAGTAATTCTAAGTGCTGATAGCTGTGGGAACACCACTGAATCCAATCCAGACACAGGAGCAGAGACCATCAGGTATAAATTCATTGGTCCTACTATGTTGTGACACCGTTTAAATGAGAAAGAGAAAAATGCCTTCGAAAATACCTGAAAAATACTTACTTCCAATGTGTATGTAGGTATAAAATCATACAGAAAAGCTGAAACATTTAAGTCATAGCTGGAGTTGGAACTAGAAGCCCAGTTTGATTTAATTCAGCAAATATTGAGGGCCGACTGAATGAAACTCTCTGAGCCAGACATGAGAAAGGGAATAATATATGGTCTTTGCCTTAAAGAGCTTATTTAGGAGAAAAGAAATAAATCATTTACTTACAAATAATAGTGCTAAAAGTGATTGGTGATTTTCTGTTCATTGTTCCATCCATTAATACATAGAAATGTAAAACAAGGTTGTGGATTTTTAAAATTTATTTATTTTTAATTTAGGTTTTTTTTTTTTTTCAGAGAGAGAGAGAGGGAGTGAGCACATGAGCAGGTGGGGAGGGGCAGAGGAAGAGGAGAGAGAGAATCCCAAGCAACCTCCATGCTCAGCTCAGTGCAGACTCGGGGCTCAATCTCATGATCACTGTGAGATCATGACCTGAGCCAAAACCAAGAGTCAGACACTTAACCGACTGAGTCACCCAGGTGTCCCGAGGTTCTGGACTTTAAACAATAGAACATTATTCTGACAACCAGAATGCTAACTGTGCTGATATCTGCACATGTTTATACCCATACTGACCATATTTTAAATTGTTGGGATTTTAAAGTCACTTAGATTATTTCAAGATAAAATTTATTGCAATATACAGAAACAGTGCTTCCCCCACACACACTCTTTTTAACTAAAGAGAAAAACTTGGCTATGTTCTTTAAAAGGCTCATTCGGAATTCTCTCATGTTTTCTACATTTCTTAACAGTTTCATTTATACAACCATATATGGTGAGACATACTTCTGTGTGTGAGCTCTTCTTGCCTCCAATATAAGGAGATCTACTTTAGCTCCTTTTTAACAATAGCCTGAATATTGTATTCATTGAGAGTTGTCAAATCAAAAATCCTTTAACTGAAGTGAACCATGTTTTTTAGGGTTTCCAAGCATTAAAAGATAAAATCAACATTTTCCTGGCCACATTTATTATGTGGAGTGAAATCCTCCTAAATCAACAGAAGAAAATGCCTTTGAAAGTATCTGAACGCCAAGTCTATTTTAAATAGAACATCAGAGTTAGAATTACTGACCTAAAAATTCTTCCTCCTTCATTTCAACAAGTATCTATTATAGCATTTATTTATGTTGGGTCATCTGCCTGGTGCTATAAGGAATACAAAAATCAACAGGACTTGGCTTCTGGGGTACCTTGTTAAATAGTTACAAATTCCTCCCACTTTAGGAGACATTTCTCTGTAACGTGATTAAGCTGACCCTCCATCCAGAGATGGAGCTTTTTTCTGACCCTCTTCAAACCAGGCTGGTCATGTGACTTACTCTGATGAATGTGGAAAAGTAACATGTGAGTTCCAGAGGCTAGGCCTCAGGAGACTTTGCAGCTTTTGTCTTTTTTTGTCTTGGGACCTTGTAACCACCATACTGTAGAGAAGCCCAGGGTTAAACACTACTTGGAGATAGAGGCCCAGCTCTCCAACTGTTGCAACTGAGCCCAATTCACAGCTGACCCTATAGCCATGAGTGAACTCAAGCAAAACCAGCAAAGAACTATCCACTCAAGCCACAGAATCGTGAGAAATAATACATCACTGTTGCTTTAAGCCACTTTGATACAGTTTGCTATACAATAATGGACAACAGACCCAAATCGATACCTGGAAGTGAAATTCTGCTGTAACAAAAACTTAAGACATGTATGAGTTTCTGGACCCAATTCCAGCATGTGTTGCAAGGGCAAGGGAGATTCTCACCATCAACCTGGAAGCTCTCCAGACCTCTTCCTTTTGGATTTTTATGGAGGCTTCATTACGTAGGCACAATTGATTGAATCATTGGCCATTGGTGATTGATTCAACCTCTAGTCCCTCTCCTACTGGGGGAGATCATCTAGAGGACATGACTGCCAGATGACCCGTGAGCAGGACCCACATGATCGGAGGATCCTCAGTCCCTCTCCATCCTTAGAATGTACATTTTGCTTGCCGTCCTCATTCCCAGAAGCTGCCCCCAAGGACAGAGCCTTGAGATAGTGACGTGGTGTTGAGATCATCTGGATGGTATACATGATCAAACCTAGTTAAAACCTCTGTATAAACTTTTAAGATTTGGAAGGCAGGTACGGAATTCTACTCATCCTGTGGCCACCCAAGACAAGCCTCCTATGTAAGTTCCCTTGTATATGAAACCTGCCACCTAGCAATCTGTAGCAGTGTCCCTCTGCCCTCTGCATCTAGGCTGCTTTCAGATTACACCCAGGAAGCCCTGGGAGGTTTCCAAACTAACACTCCCCTCCGGGAAGTCAGTGGGGTTAGACTGAAAATTCCAACCTTCTAATCACAGGGTTGGTTCTCCTAGCAACCCCCCCCCCATCTTTAGACGTGGTCCAAAAGTCACCTCATTAACATAACAAAGAAACCCTTATGCTCTAAGCACTTAGGAAATTTCAAGGGTTTTAAGAGATCTGTGCCAGAAACGTGGACAATGGCCAAAAATATATTTCTTATTATAAATCACAATACCACAATGTGGCACTGGTTCTGGGTTGCAGGTGAAGGCTGAAAGGCAGTGAAAGGGGTCGTTAGTAAAGGCTGGGAGAACAGAAAGGAGTTGCTATTAAAGGCTGGAGAATGGCAGTCGTGTTATATAGAGTGATGGAACATTTGCATGACTGTTTTCTGAGCTAATGCAGAGCACAAAAAATGTACCTAAAGGAACTTGTAGCTATGGCAGCAAGTTCAAAGTGTCGACTGGCACACTTGAGCCATGTATGATAAATTATGTCAAGGGAGAGATGAACTAAAGAAGGAACTCCTCAGTCTGCAAACAAAACTCAGAGGAGAATTCTGTCGAGATGGAAAAGAAAACGATTTCATATTCTTGGTCTCTCCAATGCTCAGCCTACAAGAGGCAGGCTGAGAAATCTACTCAGCTGCAAACCTAGGTCATTTCTTAAGGGAAAGGAAAGATGTTTCAGGGGGCGGAGCCAACAGCCCAGAGTCAAGGAGAATAAGAAACCAGGAAAACAGTTCAAAGAAGCAGAAACAAGCTCTCATTAAAGAATATTCTGTGTCCCTAAAGTAGGCGGAATTGTCAATATGACCCAGGTGGATTTCAAAACTGCTGTGTGCCAGTCACTGCTATCTGCTTCTTGTCTTCCCTGGGTTCTTCCTACTCTTGAATATGTGTGTTTATTGCAGTCATTCATGCTGTGGTATGTTGGTTGTCTGTGGACAGATAACTCGACATTTTAATTCATAGATAGCCAGATCAAGAGTTGCTGTTCCCACGGTACTACACCAGAGGAGCCTGGTCTACATCCGGATCTGATGGAAACCATGGGATCATGACCTCAGAGTTTGATGCTGAAAATTGAGGTGGGACTGTGGGGGAGGATGTGAGTATATTTTGCATTTGAGAGGGATGTGAATTATTTTGGCCAGATGACACATCTTCGCAAACACTCAAAACCTCAACAATTTCTTCCAACCTGCATATCCTCATGCAACCTCACTTTATCATTCTTCCCATAAAGAGGTGGAGTCAACTTCCTCATCTCTTAGATTTGGACTAGTCTGTGAGTTGCTTTGATACTCTGAGAGGATGTGGTAGAAGTGACACCTGGAAGACTCAGCCTCAATGGTCTTTGTAGCTTCTGCCTTTTCCCTCTTGGAGAACTGCCCTAAAACTACCATGCCTTGAAGCAACCAAAGATAGAAGAGAAGCCCAGCCATCCCACCTATGCCAGCTGAGCCCAATGCCCAATGACACCATCCTCCCTCAGTGAAATGTTGCCTGATGAGTGGACAGACAAAACCAGGAAAGGAGCACCCAATTAAACCACAGAACTGTAAGAAATAATAAACTGTTTTTTTTAAGCCACTCAATTTTATGCAGCAAAAGATAGCTGAGCATTTCCTGTTCTTTCAGTGCTTGTAAAATTTTAGGAAAGAGAAGATATGTACATTTAATTAAAGATGCATTTAGGAATGTGCTAAGTATCATAAGAGATGCAATACTAAATTTTGGGACTTCAAACAAGTATTGGTGAGGATGTGGAGAAAGAGGACCCTCTTGCACTGTTGGTGGGAATGCAAACTGGTGCAGCCACTCTGGAAAACAATATGGAATTTCCTCAAAAAGTTAAAAACAGAACTAGCCTATGATCCAGTAATCACACTACTGGCTATTTACCCGCAAAATATAAAACCACTAATTCAAAGGGATACATACACCCTTATGTTTATAGCAGCATTATTTACAATAGCCAAAGTATGGAAGCAGCCCAAGTGTCCACTGACTGGTGAATGGATAAAGATATGACATATACATACATTGGAATATTATTCAGCCATTAAAAAGAATGAAATCTTGCCATTTGCAGTGACATGGATGGAGCTAGAGAGTATAATGCTAAGTGAAATAAGTCAGTCAAAGACAAATACCACATGATTTCACTTATATGTGGAATTTAAGAAACAAAACAAACAAGTAAAGGGAATAAAAAGAGCGAGAGAGACAAACCAAGAAACAGACTCTTAACTATCAAGAACAAACTGATGGTTACCAGAGAGGTGGTGGTGGGGGGGATGGGGGAAATAGGGGATGGGGATTAAGGAGTGCACTTGTCATAATGAGCACTGGGTGATGAAAATAAAAACTTAAAAATATTAAATAAAATTTGGGAGTTCAGAGTAAGGGAGACTCAATTTTGTTTGGAAAGATGGGTGAATATAAAGAAGACAATTTTTAAACTGAATCTTGGAGAGTATTTTAGTTAAGGAGAAGCATAAACAGAAATCTTAAGTTTTCTTGGAGAGGAGGCTCCCTAATTTCCCTTATTGATTTATGGAGGGGAGAGAGTAGTGCTCCCAAAAGGAGTAGGAGTGGGCCAAGGAAGATGGAAACCATCATTCTAGCTTATCAATAGCCCTTTCCTCTGTTTCCAGAAGAAAAGAAGAGCTACTCTACTTTGTATTTCAGTTAATAACTAGCTTACTTTATCTTCGTTATTGGATGAGACAAGGTGCGTAAAATCCTCTTTGGGCAGGCTGGCAGAATTTCACACCACCAGTGGCATTGGAGATCCGTAAAATTTATTCCTTAGGCAAACTTTGTCCTAGGCACCCACATCAAACCCACAGAGAAGCTCTGCAGGAGAGAGATGTGACTCTCTGTTACCGATCCTTCCGCCTCTCATCCCTCATCTCAGCCTGAGAATCCTTGGAATGCTGATGCCAATTTACAGTAAAAGTGCATTTCTTGTTCTTGTTGAAAGAGTTTTCCAACAATCCACATCAGAGTCTAAAGGGACTTACTGCATTTCAATTGTACATGACCTTAAATGAATATTAGAAAAGAACATATCTGTTTCTGTGAATATGAGCAAGCAGAAAATAAATCACCAGATATTTAGGCACACTGAAGAATTTGATCATTCATCCAATACATATTTAATAAGCACCTAGTATGTGCCAGGGACTGTTTTAGGTGCTGGGATATATCAGAAAACAAAATGTAAAAAGATCCCTATTCTCATTCTAGGAGTTTATATTCTAGTGAGGCTGGAGAAGGATTGAAAGAAGGATAACCATTAAACAAATAAACTAGAAAATATCTTAGAAAGTAGTAAGTGTATGGAAAAAAGGAAAAATTGAACAGAAACAGGGGAATCTGGAGTGTAAACATTGGGGAGGGATTACAGTGCTGAATTGGATGGTCAGGGTAGGCCTTATGGTGAATATAAAGGAAGAGGGAGAGAAACTGTCAGAAATATTTACTTCCCTAAAGTAAGATTTTTGCAAGACACAAGAGAAAATATTTCTAAATTTCTCACTTATCCATTTAAAAAAAATCCCAGGGAATATTGCATCTATGGAACTTTAAGAAGCTGAAATGAAATGAAAGGGGCCACTTTGGTAAGAGGAATTGCACGGACACAACACTACTCCTTCATAAGAAACAACAGCAGAGTAATCAACTGTAGCAACATGGGAAATATTTCATGATATAAATACTACAGTTAGAAAATTTACAGCACACGGTATGTTCCAAGAAAACAAAATGTCATGATAACAACTGCTCTGAAGCATAACAAGGAGGAATTTTTCAGTATCTGAAAAGAGAATGAGGAAAAGAGAGAATAAGGGGGACTCTTCTAGAAATCCAGAAGAAAAACATTAAGTCACCCAGAAAAAAAATCCACAACAAAATTAGGTTGTCAGACCACCTAAGTCAAAGTGCTAGAAGGCAAGCCAACAAACCACTATAGAAAAAAGCCTCTGAGCCTATACCCAGGCAGGCCATTCCTTACACATGAAAACAACAAATGTGTATCCTCAGCTACTTGAGCTCGCAGAATTCTCTACCAAGGCCATCTTCCTAAGTGAGCCACTGGAAAATCTATGCCAGAACAATGAAGCAAATATAAAAATAAGTCATAATGGAGCAATCTTGGTAGAAGGCGGGCATTGAGTAGAAAAATGAATAAGATGCAGAGATGAATTTAGATGTTTATTTAATTGTGTTTTAAATGGTTATAAAACTGATTATTAAAAGGTATTTCTTAAGTGAATTAATCGATCACTTTTTCTACTTGTAAGATAATAGAAACTAACTGATGGCATCCATAATCACAAAATTATGAAGAAAAATCAGGATTGGGGAGGCACCTGGGTGGCTCTGTTGGTTAAGCATCTGCCTTCTGCCCAGGTCATGATCCCGGAATACCAGGATGGATCCTTGGAGTACCAGGATGATCCCAGGGTACCAGGATGGAGCCCGTTTCTCCCTCTTCCTCTGACCGTCCCCCCCACTCCTGAGTGTCTGCTTCTCCCCCACCCCACCCCCGCTTGTGCGTGCTCTCTCTCTCTCAAATAAATAAAATCTTAAAAAAAAAGAAAAGAAAAGAAAAGAAAAGAAAAACCAGGATTGGAATGGTGGAGAGTAAAGGGAAACAGTATTAAACTTTTTATCTTTCACAAGAGATACTTTTTTAAATTACTAATTTATTGTGGCGCCTGGGTGGCTCAGTCTATTAAGCATCTGCCTTCAGCTCAGGTCATGATCTCAGGGTCCTGAGATTGAGCCCCACATCAGGCTGCCTGCTCCGCCAGGAGTCTGCTTCTCCCTCTGCCTCTAGCCACTCCCCACTCATGTGCGTGCTCTCTCTCTTCTCTCAAATAAATAAATAAAATCTTTTTTAAAAAGGAAAAAAATTACTAATTTATTACTTACTATTTTACTTACAAAAATCCACTTTAGAGAAGTAAATATTTCTGACAGTTTCTCTCCCTCTTCCTTTCATATTCTTAGTAAGGCCCACCCCGACCATCCAATTCAGCACCACAATCCTTCCCCAACCCTTGCACTAAAAAAATTACTAATTTATTACTTACTATACTTACTATTTATTAGACCTGTTAATACAGGTCTAACGTTGTCTCTGAAAAATATAAGCTAACCACTATTAAAATTGAAAACGCAAAGTTTATTTTCTATATTATTGCTAAAAAATAGCAAATAAAAATAAATTTATACAACAAAAATGAACAAACCAGAAAAAAACACACAAATAAACAGCAAAAATAAAAAGCATTAAACAGTAACAACACCATCCATAACAATTGTAACTTATAAGAAACACAGCTGAAACAAAGTAACATAGAAAAACTTAAAACAATTGAAGTGGCCAAAGGCAGAGCAGATCCCACCAGGGGAAAAGCATTTTAGTTATCTGATAAGTCAAAATACTTTTTTCAAAAAAGAGCATTATTTTGTATGGATGAAAGCTATAATCAATGCTGAAGATATAATGAATAATATAGTACTTATAGGAAGCAAACCAAAGAGAGATTGATAAAAATATAATTTTATATGAAGAATTTGACCCACTGCTATCAATTTATGACAGAATACCTAGGTAAAAATAAAGAAATAAAAGTGGTTGATAAAATAAAGAACAAATTTATCAATATTTTTAGAATATGCTTAAGACCCAAGAAAATACATTTAAGTCAGGTGAATAAATATAAGGTAAATATACAAATATATTGTTGTAATTGTTGTTGTTGTTGTTATACATTAAAAATTCTGCTTAATGTGGTAGAATAGGCCGCTGCCAGAAAGCAACAACCTTTCCCCAAAGAAATGTGAGATAAATATAATTTAAAAATATGAATTCATAGCTCTTTTCCTCCCCAGCTGCTTGAAGCTTGGCCGCCATCATGAATGACACAGTAACTATCCGGACCAGGAAGTTCATGACCGACTACTTCAGCGGAAACAGATGGTCATTGATGTTCTTCACCCCAGAAAGGCAACAGTACCTAAGACAGAAATTCGGGAAAAACTAGCCAAAATGTACAAGGCCCCACCAGATGTCATATTTGTGTTTGGATTCAGAACCCATTTTGGTGGTGGCAAGACAACTGGCTTTGGCGTGATTTATGATTCCTTGGATTATGCAAAGAAAAATGAACCCAAACACAGACTTGCAAGACATGGCCTGTATGAGGAGAAAAAGACATCAAGAAAACAGTGAAAGGAACGCAAGAACAGAATGAAGAAAGTCAGGGGGACTGCAAAAGCCGATGTTGGTGCTGGCAAAAGGTGAGCTGGAGATTGGACACCAGAAGGAGTAAAGATGCTGCAGTGGCTTTATCTGTGGTGGTTGTGCAGATTTTTCATGAGAGGATTAATAAACTAAGAATGTTAAAAAAAAATATGAATTCATAGCTGAAATCAAAAGTAAGAAAGGGGAATCTTCAGGGGTTACAAATGAAGCGGGAATCATCAAAGGAATAAGTGATTGAAGTCTTGTGAAGCAACTATCCAGATGTATCTCTTAGGGCTAGGGTTTTAATGCTTCCATGGTGATGAGATAGAAGTTAAGGTCTTGAGACTGAAACTGGAACTGTCTCCCTCCATAAAACAAGCAGCTGGGAAATGGGGACTCCCAGTTGTAACAGGAATAAAAGAAATTCTGCCTGCCTATCTTTGGGCATGATATAGAATGGGGCTTTCATCTCAGTTCATGGGAGGGGGGTGTGCAGGGGGAGGACAGAGATTCTGTTTGCAGATGACATTATTATATATATTAAAGTCTCCACCAAAAAATGTTAGAACTAATAAACAAATTCAGTAAATTTGTAGGGTACAAAACCCACTTGCATTTCTATACACTAACAAACTATCAGAAAGAGAAATTAAGAAAACAATCTCATTTATAATATCAAAAAGAATAAAATATTAGGAATAAATTTAACTCAGGAGGTAAAATATTTGTACACTAAAAACTATAAAACATTGTTGAAAAAATTAAAGAGGACATGGATAAATGGAAAGACAGTCTGGATTCATGGATTACAGTAATCAATATTGTTAAAGTGTCCATATGATACAAAGCAATATACAGATACACTGCAATCCCTATCAAAATTCCAATGATAGTTTCTACAGAAATAGAGAAAACAATCCTAAAATTTGTATGAAACCACAAAAGACTCTGAATAGCCAAAGCAATCTTGAGAAAGAACAAAGCTGGAGGAATCACAATTCCTGATTTCAAACTATATTACAAGGGTGTGTAATCAAAAACAGACACTTGCATCAGTGGAGCAAAATAGAGAGCCCAGGAATACACTCATGCCTATATTATTATAGACAAAGCACAAAAAATATACTTTGGGGAAAGGTCATATTCTTTTCAGTAAATGGTGCTGAGAAAACCGGACAGTCACATGCAAAAGAATGAAATTGGATCCCTATCTCACTTATACCATACTAAAAAATCATCTCAAAATAAATTAAAAACTTGAAGACTTGAAACCATAAAACTCTAGAAGGACAATAAGTAAGCTCCTTGACATTGATTTCATCAATATATATATTTTTTGATCTGACACCAAAGCAAGGCAAAAAACCCAAAAATAACCAAGTTGGATGACATAAATCTAAAAAGCTTCTTTTTGCACAGCAAAGAAAACCACCAACAGAATAAAAAGGCAACCCACAGAATGAAAGAAAATATTTGCAAACCACATATGCAACAAAGGGCTAACACCCAAAAATATACAAGGAATTTATACAATTCCATAGAAAAAAAAAATAATAATCCAATTAAAAATGGGCAAAGAACTTGAATAAATATTTTTCTAAGAAGATATACAAATAACCAAGAGGTACATGAAAAGATGCTCAACGTCATTAATCATCAGGGAAATGTAAATCAAAACCACAGTGATCTCTTTCCTCAGACCTGTTAGGATGTCCATTAGCAAAAGAAAAGATATAACAAATGCTGGTGAGAATCCTCGTGCACTGTTGGTGGGAATGCAAATCGGTGCAGCTACTACGGAAAACAGTATGGAGGTTCCACAAGAGATTAAAAATAGGACTACCATATGTTCCAGCAATCCCACTTCTAGGTATATATCCAAAAGAAATGAAATCATTATCCGCAAGAGGTAACTGTGCTTCCATGCTCACTGAATCATTATTCACAACAGGCAAGGTTGGAAACAAATGTCCATCGTTGGATATATAGAGATATAGATAGATAGATGATAGATAGATGATAGATGATAGATAGATAGATAGATAGATAGATAGATAGATAGATAAAAAGATAGACAGAGAGATATAGATAGATAGATAGATGATAGATAGATAGATGATAGATAGATAGATAGATAGATAGATAGATAGATAGATAGATAGATAGATATAGATAGATTATTCAACCTTAAAAAAAAAAAAGGAAATCCTGGCATTTGTGACAACATGGATGAACCTGGAGGGCATTACGCTAAATGAAATAAGCAAGTCAGAGAAAGATAAATACTGCATGCTATCACTTATATGTGGAATTTAAAAAAAACAACAACATTTCAAACTCATAGAAACAGAGAGTAGAGTGGTGGTTGCCAGCAGTTGGGGGTTGGGGGAATTAGGGAGAGGTTGGTAAAAGGTTACAAGATGAATAAGGTGTAAGAATCTAATTTATAACATGGTGACTATAGCTAATAACACTGCTCTGTATAATTGAAATTTGTTAAGAAAGTAGAACTTAAGTGTTTTCACCAAAAAAAGGGGGGGGAATATGTGAGGTGACGGATGTGTTAATAAACTCAATGGTGGGAATCCCTTTCACAATGTATACATATAGCAAATCAAAAAGGAAACAAAAAAAATTTCTGAGTCTTAAGATTGACGATTTGAATGTACTTAAGTTCCCTGAAAGCAGGAACTTCTTCTTGTTCAACTCTGTGTCCCTGGCATCCAGAAAAACATCAGGTATCTCAAACAAAAAATATTTGTTTAATAAATAACAAATATTTATTAAAAGAATGAACAAAAATGAGTGAAACAAAAAATATATCAAGTCCCAAGCAGGATAAAAAAAAACATGTAGATAAGGGCTCCTGGGTGGCTCACTCGTTAAGCATCTGCCCTCCACTCAGGTCATGATCCCAAGGTCCTGGGATCGAGTCCCACATCGGGCTCCCTGCTCAGTGGGAAGCCTGCTTCTCCCTCTCCAGCTCCCTCTGCTTGTGTTCCTTCTCTTGCTGTCTCTCTCTCTCTCTGTCAAATAAATAAATAAAATCTTCTAAAAAAATAAAAAATAAATAGATAAAAAACACCTAGATACAACACCAGAAACCAAGAGAAATTTTAAAGCCACCAGAGAGGAAAAACAGATTACCTGTGAAGGAATGTCAGTTAGACTGACAACACACTTTTTAAAAACAACCAGAATGCAATTAATTAATATCTTCAAAATGTTGGGGGAAAATCATTTTTAATCTCAAGCTATATGCCCAACTAAATTATTATTTGAGAGTAAAGAAGAAATAACGTTTCAAACATACAAAGGTTGTTAAGAAAGTTCACTAACTACAGCTCCTCACTTCAGCAAGAAGGCAACAAAGTCACAAAGAGAAATCAGGGGCAAGGTTCAAAAGTGAGCAAAGAAATTGTTGAAAACCTTGGTAGATTTAAACAAGCATTAATTGCAAGCGATAACAACAACAGTAACAGTGGGGTTGAATAAGTGGCACTAAAACAATAGACAGCAATGGTGTTTAAAGATGGGGAAGTTCTGAGAGCAGTTTTCTTCTATTATTCTGGATGAGAATGGAGAGATTGACTGACTTTGCACTTCTTAGCAAAATCTACTGGTAAGACAACTGTATTGAAATTTGGAAAATAACATGTAAAATAATAGGAACAGATAACTTCTAAACCCAAAGGACAGAAGTGAGGAAAAGCATGAAAAAATAAAACCTGATTAGACCAATGTTTAATTGCATGTGAAGCAAGGGGAGGTAGGGACTGTCATGGACTGCTGATGGGCAGAGAGACTGGAACACTGTTTCTGGAAAGCAATTTAACTACATATACCAAGAGCCATAAAAGTGTTCATTGCTTATTAATTCAACTTCCTGGAATTTATCCTAAGGGAGATAAAGTAAAGATGTGGTGAAATATTTTATATAATTCATTATACCATTATTTATACTTGTCAAAAATTGAAAATAGCCTAATGTCTAAATGACATTGAGTCATTAAATGAGTTTTACACTATTCAGTCATTATTTTGTGCCCAATGCACATTGAATAAACTAATAAAGTAATCATGACATAATTTTAAGTGAAAAAAAGCAGAATAATAAAAAGTAGTTGACATCTACTGAGTGCTAAGTATGATCAGTCATTTTTCTGAGGCTTTGCTTATATTAACTCCTTTAAATGCTCATTATAGTACTTGGACGTTGATACTATTATTATCATCATTTTATAGGTGAGGAAATTGAGGCACAGAGTATTTAACTTGCCCAGGCTCAGGCAGCTAGCAAGTGGTAGAGTTCTGACTCATACCCAGGAAATCTGAACACAGTGCTTGAGTTCTTTACCACTGTTTTGTCCTATGTAGATTCATAAAGTTATGCACAGTATAAGGCCAATTGTGTTTGTGTGTGTGTGTGTGCATGCAAAATATACCTTAATTCTCAATGTCAATGGTTATAGCTAAGTGGAGGGATTGTGAATAATTTTTAATGTCTTAACACTTTCTCCATTTTCATGATTTTCTTCAATGAAAATGCTGACTCTTATAATCACACCACCCTTCATGTAAAGGGTAGAGCCATCAGCCCACTTGACAACCATTCTATAATACTATCCCAGTAGGATGTTTGCCTCCCCAGTACAGCATGCAATTGTACTCACACGTAAACCAGTAGATGGATAATCTAATGTGGTGGTCCTTAAACTTCTTTGGGTTGTGAACTTCTTGAGAATCTGGTGGAAGCTGGGTTCCTTCTCCACCAAGTGCACGTGTCTAAAATTTCAGGAGATTCACATATTCCCAGTAGCCGGTTGTAGACCCAAAGTCCCTGCCCTCTTAAGAACAACCCAAGTTAAGGTGCCTTGCTTTCTCAGCAGCTTCAACTACCTGGCCCACTGCAAAGAACAAGGAAGAAATCATCTCCTGTGTTTCTCTCCCTGACTAAGGTCTTTGACCCAATGATCCTTGCCAACGTCCCCACCCTTGTCCCTGTCTCTGGATGACTGGATACTGAAGGGACCAAACAGTAGAAATTCAAATCTATCAATATAAAAACTCTGGCCATGGTGATGCGGCCAGGGTCTTATGACATATGAGAAGAGAGTAGTAGCTCAGGTCAGGGGCTGAAGGGAATGGGCTCTGTGACAGCATTGTGTGAATCACTGTTGCCTTAGAGAACGTATGGAGAGAAGACAAGGCATATAATAAAAAAAAAAATAAGCAGAAAGATAAGCTACTTTATTTTGCCTAGTATATTCTTGATGAGAGACAAAGGGCTTATATTTAATAGCTAGAAAAGTAAAAAAATGAAAATACAAAGGATAAAAAAGAAAGTAAATACAAAGGATAGTCACCACTTTGGTAAAAATGGGTTTTAATCCACATATAAATTAAGATATAGGTCCTTTCCTATTAGGCTGAGGGAAGTATTATAGGGAAGAAGGATACATAAGTCAGAGGGGTGTGTTGTACGTGAATCCAAGGTTAGAGAAACCTTGGAAGAAAAATCGCTCAGGTTTTCAGTTTTGCACAGTTCCAAATAGATGATACAATGGAAGGTGCTTCATGCCTTGCCTGCTGGTGCATTAGGCAGAACCATATTTCTGAGCATACAGATGAGATGTTATAAAATTCGTACCCTGCTACAGCTCATTTACTTTATTCCTTGGGAATCCCCATAGGTCCTCACCCAAAGCATAGAATTCAACAAGCTCAGTTTTCTGACTTCCTAGCCCACAGAAAATTAGGAGAGAGGGTTTTGAAGCAAGCCCACTAACATTCACCAATTAAGAGCTAAGAGGAGAAGTGCCCCCCCCAAAAAAGTATTAGGAAACACATATAGTGAGCCAGTATGGGCCACGTGGCATGATGGCAAGCCCATATGCCCCAGGAATCCCCATCCTTATAACTATTTCCTAGCCCAGGGTAAGGTAATTTATGTGCATCGTACTCACCCCTTGTCATGAAGAAAAGTGTTCAGTTATATTTAACAAGGTAGGAAGTATACAATGCATTCTAAGGTTGCGTTCACTTTTTAACCAAACCTGAATAAAATAAAACCTTAAACTTGGCCCTTAAAAGGCAGCCCTCAACTATTTGAAGACTTCACGTCTCTAGAATACCCTCTTCCCTTACAAAGGTACAAGGTAAATGAGGCATTACAGATAATAACTGATTTCACAGATCAAATATCAAACTGCAATCTACCTGTGGGGGTGCAACATACTAATCAATATGCATGCTGTAAAATTATATGATGGATTAACTCATCAGAAACTCGTGAGGAAATGTGTGATGACCAAAATCCACACAAACCTGTCAGGGTGAGGAGGACACTGAGTAGAAATCAGAAGCCGTTCACTAAGAATGAGGCAGGGAATCAGGTTCCATTCCCTGAGCTCTGCAGGGAAGGTAGCACTCTGAACAGTGAAGCTTTCCATATGTGAAGTCTTTTCTTAACTTGGTCTGATGCACAATGACACAGATAGAACATAGAATTTGAGAAATCAGGGGCGCCTTAAGCGTCTGCCTTCAGCTCAGGTCATGATCCCAGGGTCCTGGGATTGAGCCCCGCATCGGGCTCCCTGCTCAGCAGGAAGCCTGCTTCTCCCTCTCCCACTCTCCCTGCTTGTGTTCCCTCTCATGCTGTCTCTCTCTCTGTCAAATAAATAAATAAAATCTGAAAAAAAAAAAAAAAGAATTTGAGAGATGAGAGAAAATGATGGTAGTCATGCACTTCACATCATTATTGGATGATTGGCACCTGAGCTCAAGTCACACAGGGGATGCAGCCACTGGGGAACCCACAATATTGGCTCCAGTTCTGGCCCTGGATTGCTCCTGGTGCTTCCACAACACTCTCGGTCTCCCTTCTGTCATGCTGAGAATCACTGGACAAGGGGTAGACAGAGCACCCTAGTCTCTTCCTCCCTCTTTCTCAAGTTCAACTGCACGCAACTCCAGTCCCCTCCACAAGAGTATTGTCATTGAGAAGAGTCTAGAAAGAGCCTCTCTGTTTGGGCTTTCCATCATTCCAAACTTCTCCCCCCAAGTCAGTCGAGGGAACTCTACTGAGCTCTACTCTGTACCCATGGATACCAAGAAGAAAAAAATAGCGTTCTGCCTCCAGGAGCTTCCCTGAAGCCTGAAAAAGTGTGCAGCAAAGATTGGTGTGACAAGCATTCAGGGAAGAACAAAGGAGAGATCAGTGCTGCCCCAGCCAGGGGCAAAGCTTCTTAGTGTGAATATGAGCTTTGAAAGATGAGTAGGACTTGGTTTGTTCTTAAGCCTAAATCCCAAATTCCTTATGGCGAGCAAGGATAATTCCTGCCCTCAGCCTACCTCCTCAGCTTCCTCTCTCTCCGTGTGAGCCCTTAGAGTCTATGCCCAATGCAACCCACCAAGGCTCTCCTGTTGAGGCAGGCTCACTCTCACTCTAGGTCCCTGCAGAGTGAGCTCTTTCTGTCTCAAGCAGTCTCCCTCACATTCACTTCCCTTTACCTGTTTAATTTTACTTCCCCTTCAAGTCAGCTAATGCCCCCAGGATGCCTCTTCTCAGTGCTCCTGGAGTCCTCACCTCATTAGAGGAATGAAGACTGAGTAGGAGGAACTCCAGAAGCAAAGGTTGGGGAGGGCTGGGATGAACAGGGGAGCGGGAGGAGAGGAGGAAGAGCCATTTGACTTGAGCAGAAGATGTCCTTTGGATAAGGAAAGCGATGCCAAATTCTTTTTTTTTTTTTTTTTAAGACTTTATTTATTTGAGAGAGAGAGAGAGAGAGAGGACGAGCCAGGGGGAGAGGCAGAGGGAGAGGGAGAAGCAGACTTTCTGCTGAGCAGGGAGCCTGACGTGGGGCTCGATCCCAGGACCTGGAGATCATGACCTGAGCCGAAGGCAGACGCTTAACCATCTGAGCCGTCCAGGCACCCCATGATGCCAAATTCTTAAGGTTTTACTTGGCACAACATGTGACGAAGAGACTGAACCAGCTTTATTAAGGAGCCATTAAAGACTCCTGAGCAGGGATTTCTCAATGAATTCTGGCACAATCCACAAGAGCAGACCCCAAATATAATCAGGCATCATGAAGAAGGAGTAAGAGAAATACTCGGGATCACGCCACTAGCCAGCCTTGTGATCTTGTCCAGATGAAGTACCCTCTATTTAAAACAAGGATAATAATATCTCCTTCGCAAATGTCTGCAAGGATTAAATTTAATAATACAGCACAAGGAGATGCTCGATGCCCGGGAGCATTACTAATACGAACATTCTCGAATCCCGAAAGGCACTGGACGTTATCGGTGGGAGCGCCACATTCGCAATTAGATTCAGAGACACTCAGCGGGGAGTGTTGGAGGTAGGGAAGACTTAGAGGCAAAGAGAAGAGAAAAATGATGAGGAACAGGAAGAGAAGGTGCAAAGAAAAAACAACACATCACTTTAAAGCCTTCACAACAAAATTTACCCTCTCTTTATTTTCCTGTCCAATGTTACATTTTACAGTAGAGTAGCAATAACTCCTACTGCTTTATAGTACACTCACAATAAATGGCTTCAGAGCCTGATTTACAACCTCAGGGAAGTGCAGGCATTTAATCATTCTAGCAGCTGCTCAAGGTTCTGTACATCCCCGTTCAGGAGCGATTATCTAGGAACCATATTTAAAGGCTAGGAAAACTGGTGGCTTCTTAAAGAGCAGAGTTTCGGGGCTGGAGGATTGGGGGGTTGAAGTCCGGTGCCAAGGGGCTTCCTTCTCAGCGCTACAGCATCCTCCTTGTGAAGGGGATCAGAAGATGTTTCCCGGTTTATTGAGAACTGGGGAAAGCCGTTGATTGCCCAGAAGAGCTTCACGTTGTACAGGAAAAGGCCCCATCTCTTGCGATGTGTTCTTTCGAGAAGTCAGCTATACTCATGAGAAAATCAACAGCAAACGCAGCATACAGGCAACACCATGCTTAAAAAATTGCCCTTTCTCTGTACCCTCTTTTCCTGATGCTGGCCTTTACAAGAGCAGACACGGGTCATGGCCTGGCTGCAGCATGATTTCAAGGCAAGTAATTCAGAGCAAGCTCAGTGCTGGCTGCTTTATCAGGGCCGTGCTCTGAAAAGGAAGCAGTTATTCTCAGGCCCTCAAATTTCTAGCCGTCGGAGGAGACTTTTTTATCTGCAAGGTAATGAGGGTCGTGTCTTTTAAATTCCTGGGCTTTTAAGTGTGAATTTGGGATGAACAGCTGGCCTGGAAAGATACGCTGTCGATAAAAGCTGGCTCTCCCTGTCCTTGTGGCCCCTTCTCACTGCACGGCTGCCCCCTTTTATAACATGCTGCCGGAGCCCTGGGACATTGGACACGTCTCCAAGGGCCAGCCACCCAGGTAGGCAGGGCCAGACGCTGCTGCATTGTCTCCAAGCAGAGGCCCTGCTCAATCCGTATGCGAGAGGCCTCTAACAGGCAGGCTTACAAGGGCCTGAGCACCAACCAAAGGGGATGGTGGCGGTGGGCAGAAAGCGGCTGAGCCCCCGGACTAAGTGGAATTAGCGTGGAAGTGCTGGAGAAGGTCTGATAAGGAGTTTTGTGGAGGACGAAGGGGATTTAAAAGAAATATTGGAAGAACTGTTCGGCTGAGCCCCATGACAAGCCATATCCTCGTCCAGCAAGGCAAGGGAGCGACATAAACTCACCTCACTCCATCCCCTCATCAATCACCGGCTTTTTAGGAGCACATAACAGAGATATAGTCTATTTTATAAGAGCTTTCAACAGAATGAGGAATCGTATCTTGGGCGTTTTAGACTCTGGATCAGATAGACAGAAGTGGGAAAACCACTTGGACGACGGTTAAGAAAGGAAATGGGTCCCTAGGTGCCAGACCCCTTACTGATGTAGCAACTCATTTCATCCTCACAGCCCTGCAAAATACATGTGATCATTACCAGACAGTGAGGAAACCGGGTTAGAGGAGGTCCGAATGGTACCAAGTCCACAGAGCTAACAAACTGTGGAGCTGGGCTTCTGTGTGCCAACGGGAAGTCTCCACAGGACACTTGTTTCAGTGCAAGGAATGGGTGGAGCCTTCAGTCACTATCTTAAGTCAGGCTCATATCGACACCCCTTTCAGTAACATATTCCAAGCAATACCCAGATTGCTTTGTGGAGCTGGGATTGAAAGAAAAAAAAAACAAAACAATCAAAGTTGTCATCACTGTTACCACTGTCAAAGAACCAGGGAAGAAAGTGGATAGAATTTTCAACATTTAGTTTGCCAAGTGTTTGTGAGATGGGAGTATGTGGCGATAAGATTTGCCTGTTGAGCTATGAGGCCCTTTTCAAGTCTTTTGAGACCTGGAAGGGACTGATGTTAGCTTGCTTGCTTACTGATACCTCCCTGAGAGCCCTCCTGAATGTCTGACTTAGTGGCCCCCAAATTTGGCAAATGAGTTATGTCTGAGATCCTGCCTGTTTTAGCCACTTCCCAGCGGTGTGATCTTGGATAGGTTACCTAACCTCTCTGAGCCTTAATTTTATCATCTGCAAAATATGGATATTAATAGTGCCTACATAAGAGCATTACTGTCTGCCACTTGGCAAGCAAGTTTGATTTGGTGGTTGTAATAACCCTCCTCTGTTCATTTTTGCTCATTTCCAAGCTCATAACAATTGGAAAACTGATCACTACCAGAACAATTCCAGGAATGTATCTGTAGGAAGAACAGACGGTGAAATCTTTTTCTCGAACCTCTCTCAGTAGGCTTTAGGATCTGGGGTTACCTCCTGGAGCTGGTGAGAGACATAAAATCCACTTGGCCTGCCTTGTCTCTTCTTGCCTCACCAATGCTCGGCATGGATTAGAAATTTGCTCCCTTTTGTGCCACAAGTTCTTAAACTGACGACAGTCAAAGGGAATGAGGCGCAGACCCCCTGCTACTTACAAAAAGCTCTTCCATGCTCTTGCAAAAGCTAAAGGTGAACCTCAATCAACTGGCTTATTTATAGTTTGAAGAGTTATATCCCACCTACTGCCTTGGGGGTTTAATCAGAAGAAAGAGCCTACTTAATGTTCATCTCCCACTGCCAAATCACGCCACAGAGATGTCGGGACATTTGCCACGTCAGCCCTTTGGAGGTTGCCACAGGTCAGCAATAAGCCTTGACGTTTGAAGGAGCTTGCTATCTCCAGCATATCCATCAAATAAATTATTGCCTGGCATGAGAGGACGAGGAGCAGCTGAGCGCCTTCCCAGAAAAAAAACAGTGAGTGGAAAAGCACCCGTCCCTAAGGACAGCCTCCAGCTTGTTTTCTGCATTATAAAGTAAATATGACAGTGTCCTTGCTTTCATGATTGGAAAGGCGAGATGGTCAAGTACCCTGGTAGCCTTCATCTTCCCATCATTGAATACCTGGAGGGACCCCAGGGGGACTGTTGTGAGAAGCTGCCCTGGGGGCCCGAGCTCTGAACAGGAATGCTTCCTTTGGACCCTCAGGAGCTTGCACAGAGCTGGGCCACTGCGGCTGTCCGTGATGTTTAATGAGCACATGAAGGAAGGAATGAGGCTTGGGTTCATCCCACCGAAGAAAGGCAAGTCCGGTCTATTGGTCAGCACCCCAGCTGCTTTTGTATTTGCTCAAACTAAAGCGTAAGTCCTTCTCTGCTTCCTTTCTTCCTACTCATACTTGGGACTAGGCAGGCGCTTGACACTGAGCCTCCAGAATGCTCTCAACTTCTCGTGCACCCAGCTTCTAATGCACATTCTTCCCTGTCTGAACCCCATTAGAACACAGGTACAAGGAATGGCTTCATTGTGTACCCCGAGCCTCCCAGTGCCTCTCGGCTAGAAGAGGGAGCTGAGGAGAAGGTGTGAAGAACCTAGAATTTGGACCCTGGAGACACACTACCATTTAGCCACATACCAGTGATTCAGATTTTGATTGTAAGGGGCTTTGGAAACTTGAGTTCCGTGTAGGAATGAGGCTGTAGCTAGGGCTTAGCAAAAAAGCATAGCCTTTATGTTCAGACAAAACAAGGAAGAATTCCATCTCTGTTATATACTACCTATACACCATATAGATCCTTGTGGGTCTATGGTAAAGATTAGAAATGAAGAATGTATATGTATGTCTGTAGGAAACACTTGACACAAAGATGCCTAACTGCCTGACAAAGGGTGGTTATTGACATTGGTGTTAGGACATTTCTAGACACTCCCCATCAGATGCTCTCAAAGTGGACTCCAGCTCCTCTAAGGGCTTTGGAAATGTGAAGGTGGCCTTTTCAATTGCCACAGTGCCTGGAAGAGGGGATACTAAACATTCCACAGTCCTCTGCATTAAGAACTGTGCCCCTTTTGGAACGCTCCTACACTGTTGGTGGGAATGCAAGCTGGTGCAGCCACTCTGGAAAACAGTATGGAGGTTCTTCAAAAAGCTGAAAATAGAGCTACCATATGATCCAGCAATTGCACTACTGGGTATTTACCCCAAAGATACAAATATAGGGATCCGAAAGGGTATGTGCACCCCGATGTTTATAGCAGCAATGTCCACAATAGCCAAACTGTGGAAAGAGCCAAGATGTCCATCGACAGATGAATGGATAAAGAAGATGTGGTATATATATTCAATGAAATATTATGCAGCCATCAAAAGGAATAAAATCTTGTCATTTGCAATGACGTGAATGGAACTGGAGGGTGTTATGCTGAGCGAACTAAGTCAATCAGAGAAAGACATGTATCATATGACCTCACTGATATGAGGAATTCTTAATCTCGGGAAACAAACTGAGGGTTGCTGGAGTGGTGGGGGGTGGGAGGGATGGGGCGGCTGGGTGATAGACATTGGGGAGGGTATGGGCTATGGTGAGCACTGTGAATTGTGTAAGACTGATGAATCACAGATCTGTACCTCTGAAACAAATAATACATTATATGTTAAAAAAAGAAGAAGAAGAAGATAGCAGGAGGGGAAGAATGAAGGGGGGGAAATCGGAGGGGGAGATGAACCATGAGAGATGATGGACTCTGAAAAACAAACTGAGGGTTCTAGAGGGGAGGGGAGTGGGAGGATGGGTTAGCCTGGTGATGGGTTTTAAAGAGGGCACGTTCTGCATGGAGCACTGGGTGTTATATGCAAATAATGAATCATGGAACACTACATCAAAAACTAATGATGTAATGTATGGTGATTAACATAACATAATAATAAAAAAACAATAAAGAAAGAAAGAAAGAAAGAACTGTGCCCCTTTTGAGAATCACTGCCCCTCAACCTCAGATCCTGTCCACCATGACTCACTGCACTCATCCACACATGCATCCACCACCAGGAAATCCACTTACAGCATTTCAGAAGCTGTGTGGATGTTCCGAAATATTTAATCACTCAGGGGCTGAACAGTTGGCTCCAGATGTCTTTGGAGCTTGGAATTAGAAGCTCTGAGTCTAAGTTTTTCCATTGATGAGTCACTTAGTTCCTTGATTAGAAAGTATCTTCTCCTCCTCAAACCTCTTCTTTGTCATCTGTCCCTTAGTGATACTCCCCAAATGGTTAATGAGCATTAAATCAGAAAATGTACATGGAAATGCTTGGGAACCATAAGGTTCTGTGCAACTGTTAAGAGTATATAGATATTCAGCATTATGTACTGTAATATAATTGACTAGGAGCCAACTAAAGGCATTCCTCTTTTGAACTCTGATTGCCAGGCCATATTGGAGCCTTAGGCTCAAGGAAAAAGTCAATGATCTTACCCTGCCTTCTTTAAAATTTTGACATTTTGTTCATGATGGATTTTTTGCATTAATTTTGATCTTAAAATATTTTTTGAAAAAAGTATTTCTTTTGATTACTGAGTGCTTTGGTACCCTCTTAAATTTTATACCTCAGGGAAATGCCCCAGTCCTTCACCCTTGTGCTGAGGTCTTGGCTCCCTTTAATCTTCCATCCAGTTGGTTGCACTTCAGTCCAAACATTTGGCCCTTGTTCTGTATGGTGGAGAAAGAGAGCCTACAAGATTCATTGCCTTCTTGTAATAACTCTATATACTTGAAGGTAGTAATCAGGTTGTCCATTGGCCCCCTTTTCGCTCTACTAAATTGCCCTAACTCAGCTCTTCCTTTGGGTGCCCCAGCTTCCTGAAAGAACCAACTAATTTTCAACCTGGTTGCTGATTTCTGAGCTTTTTAATTGTGAGAAACAAACAACACATTGACCAAAGAATATCCAGTGTCATTTTATATATTATGACTTTCAATGCATTTCTAGTAGTTTTTCCCCCACCGAGCACTACAGGATACTATTGTAGTCTATTGTGGGGCTTTTATTATCTGGATCCTCCTTCCCAAACGACTTTCTTATAGCCTGAGAATGTAATAAACACTATAGGGAGGGACACTAAGAGCAGGTGATTTCTCAGAGCCTCCCAACCACACCTGAGCTACCCCAGACCACTTTGAAGCATGGTGGCTTGGGGTCTCTGTTGCACTTTTTATACTTTTCCAGGTGGAGGAAAGTTGGTCATGGTTCAAATCCTGCCATTTGGAATTGGAAAGTACATCTAGTGACCCAATATCTTAGATATTTGCCTTATTGGGATTTTTTTTCTTAAGAAACACTGCCATTTGTTGAACACCAACTACTGTTAACTTACGCTCATCATCACCCCCACTTAAGAGGTGAGAAACAGGGTAATAAGCATTTAAGCAACTTGCTCAGAATCCCATGGCTGGTGAGGAGGCAGCTGGAATATGAAGAGGGCTATCTAGCTTCAGAGTTTCTGGGCACATTTAATCACTGTTCTATTCTGCTTCTTGGACACCATCAAGTAAGGCAATTGGGGTTAATCCTTGTAACAGCTCCACATGCCAGATATTATACCTATTTCCACTTAGTGAAATGGAGACTCCAGAAAGTAAAATAACTTGACCAAGCTTAACTCTTCTCTAGCTAAGTATGGGCATATCAGGCTGTAGGACCAGGTACAAGTATGCGAACCAGAAAGAAACAAGAAATGGATTTCTTTTTTATCAGATCTTAAGGGGCAAACTCAGTTTAGGTGAGAAAAATCGAAGAGCTCATTGAGTGATGGTATCCCCCTACATCTCCAGTATATACCAAGCAGGTGAGCCGAAACGTAAACTCTGCTAGCCCAGAAAAAGCCAGCTTCATTTCATGAATAATGATGTGAGTGCTAATTTCATCTAATTCATTTCAGTTCAGCCTGGCAGCCTCAGGAAATACAGAAGCCACACAGCCCTTCGTTGAGGCCTGATTTCTGGAGGAAGCCAGTTCATGCTCGGGGAGCCCAGCGCTCCCGCCCTTCAGTTGGCACACTTAACCCAAGCCAACAGAGCCCCTGAGTGCCTCTGGAGGACAGCGCTTCCTATCGCTCACCACTCTGCATTTTTGTTCATGGTGTCTGGGTTTAGATGAATGAGATTTACATAGCTTTAATAAATATTAATAACCATTTTAATCTCAGTAAACCTTTCATATGAGACATGCAAATCTCTTCCCAGCCATCTTAGGTGCCCAATGAGAGTGAAGTAATTTTGCAAAGCTCTGCCAACTCTTCCAGGCCCTTCGGGCCCCATTTAGGCTGGGTTTGTGTGACAGGGAACATGTTCTGGGAGAAAACAAAGAAGTACTTAGGATGGGCATGCAGGCAGACCACACGCACTGGCCCATTTTCATTTTCAGGTATTGTACTCCTGTCTCTATCTTTATCTATCTACCATCTGTGCTCAATTATTTTTGTAGGGGGATGTTTTATAATATTAATAATAATACTAGAAGTTAATATTTATTGGGTGCTTACCATGTGCCAAACAATGAGTTGTGTTCCTTAAGTGCATTTTTTCATTCGATCCTCCCAACTGCACTATTAGATAGACATCACTATCATCCCCACCTTACAGATGAGAAAACCGAGTCTCAGAGAGGTTGCTTGTCCCAGGTCATATAACCAGGAAAGCATGTGACAGTACCTGGGTTCAAACTGAGGTTTGTTTCCTTCTAATGATCTTTGGCTGTCAGTGGGATAACCTGATCATTTACCTTCTTGTTGAAACCAAAATATTTGGAACAAATAGTGGTGTATAGTTTAAAAAAAAAAAAAAAGGCCTCAAGTAGACTTAGCCTGTGTGGGTTGGGGGTGAGGGTGGGAGGAAGAGAGAAAGAGAGAGAGGTTACTTCAAAAAACCTAGTGAGTAAGGCAGCTATAAAGTGAATTTTAAAATCCCTTTCCATCCATCCATAGGATCAGGCTGAATGAGCTTTACATTCATGAGCCATTAGAGCTGAGGTGTTTCAGGGATTACCTAGCTTGAGCTTCTTATTTTACACTTGAGGAAACTAAGGAACAGAGGACTGTAACTCGTTCAAGGTTAACATAATCATAAACATTTGGATTATTCTCTCGGATCTTCACTTCTTCTTACTATTACTATTTGTTATGACTTCTTAACACATTTTGAGATACAGTCGGACCAAATGCTAATACAAGATAAGATATTTTGCGATGATGTATTTTTTTTATGTGTAAATCACTACTTAGTGTCTTAGCAGATGGAAGTTCTAGAACACTTACAACAATTAAGCGCAAATGAAGTCAGTATGATTATTCTCCAGAATCATCAAAATTGTCCTGTTCCAAAATCCAAAATGTGAACGTGCCATTCTCCAAAGGTCGGCTGTTTTCTCAGATATAAGACTGATGCCCTCTGTTGATGGTGTGTGTGTCTCAGAAGGAATTCTCCTGTGGAATTCTCCTGTGGTCGATGGGAGTTTGTATATTTGCACACTGCAGGACAGTGGATTGCATAATGGGCTCTTTGGTGGCAGGGACCTTGTGTTAACAGAGCAGAAATGTGCAAACGCATCCTGGCCCTGGGGCAGAGCTGACCAAGCTCTAGACTGATAGTGTTAAAACCCTGAAATACCTCCTCAGGATTAACTTGCCTGATCCCAATTTACCAACCAGAAAATAGTCAGTGGTTCTAAGGTATCTTAAAATATTATCATTTTTAAGAGGAGGAGGAATGATATGAAGTAATAAAGGGCCACCCTAGAAATTCCTTTTAATTATACTGGGGAGGGATTCTTTGGTATATTTTTTTTATTTTTTATTGTTATGTTAATCATCATACATTACGTCATTAGTTTTTGATGTAGTGTTCCATGATTCATTGTTTGTGTCTTTGGTATATTTTTAAAGTTAAACCCGTGTCTCCCCAGGGACTGTAAACATTTCCATGATGATACTTCTGTGAAGACCAAAGTCACAGGTGAAGTTTTGGAGATTGATTCATGCATTCTTTCTCATTCAGATTTATTGGATATTGTGCCATGTGCCAAAGAGATAAACATGAAAGTGACAGTCTCCTGCCCTCAAGGAACTTGCAGTCTTGGGGGGAGGCCTAAGAAGGAGTACACAAGTAAACACACAATTACAGTGAAGTCAAGTTAAGACAACTCTCTCAAGTCAGACTACCGGGGCTCCACGCCCATTCCATATTTCACTAGTTATGTGATACTGAGTGAGTTACTTAATTTCTGAAAGTCTTGTGTCATCAGATGTGACATAAGGATAATAATAATGTCTTTCATGAAAAGTTCTCATTGGGTAAATGAGACAATATATATAAATGCTCAGTAGAGCATATGGTATACATATCCCAAAATAATAGCTGTAATAGCAATGGTTCTTACACTCCTATTGCAAATGCTTTAGTGGAAATAATGAACAAAGAAAGGGCACCTAACTGAGAAGGGTTGGGGCGGAGGAAAGATGAAAACTATACAGAGAAGAAGCATGAAGAGGAGTATGAATCAGTAGGCAGACTGTCCAGGATGGTTGGAATTGGGATAAGAAGTGGCAGGTCTCTCCTTTTGGTGCCTGATGAGGTAGGTCCAAAGGCTTGGAGGCATGGAAAAACCTCATTTACTCAAGGCAAGGCCTATACTTGCTTCCAGCTGGACCAGAGACCCACAAGGGCAAAAGGGGACACACAGCAGGAGATGTACAAGGTGCATCATAAAGGGCCTTAGTTTACTTTGAAGGCCTTGCAGGTCACTGAAGAACTTTAATCAGCAGAGTGACATCACAGAATTTTGGAAGGGTCACTCCAGCTATGATGTAGACCATCAGAAGAGAGTAGATCAGAGGCAGAAATTCAAGTGAGAAATGATAAGAATCTAAACCAAGGCGATAACAATGGGAGCAAAGAGAGGGGATGAGATGTGAGAGGTTCTTAAGAAGAAAGGGGTGAGACTTGGCAATTAATTGGATGTGAAGAGCAAAGGCCAGAAGCATTTCATGATGACATTCAGATTTCTGGCTGGAGAGACTGGATAGATGGAAAGGTGGATATAGTGCGGAAGATGGTGTGTTCAGTTTGGGACATGTTGAGTTTGCGGTTCTTTATAGGATTTTCAGGGAAAGATGCATTTCTGGCACTCAGAAGAAATATAGGGTATTAAAGTCATGGATAGGATCCAAGAAATTATTTATGTGTTGAAAACACTTGATATAAAGCCATCTACTGAATCCATTTTTGTTGTTTTGGTTGTTAAAGATGAGAACACGGAAGACAGAATATATGGTTCTTCTAGAAGACCAGCTTTCAACTTTATTAAAATAAATGACACACTCTAATGAATAGAATAATGATTTCTAAGGTGTCTTACAATTCTAACACTATGATTCTATTGTTCCAAACCACCGCCGTGAATCTGGAATTGCCTTTTGATGATGGTAGTCTTGTGGCCTTAAACCTTCCTTTGTGGCTGGACGAAAGCCCACTCGTCACACATTTTTTGCATTTTTAAAAAATGAAAACCATACAGCCCCAAACATGCAGTGAAGACGCTTATGAAAAAGAAAAACCAAGTAAAGATGCTATCTACATTTACCTACTCTGATCCCAATTGGCTGCAAACAGCAGAAGAATCTTCCTGCCGTAGTGATCACGGTTTTCCAGCACTCCGGGGAAGCCGTCGATGAGAGCCCTCTTAATGCCGGGGTCATCAGCCTTGAAGTTTTTGAACATGTCCAGGTTCAGCTGGCGGTACTGAAAGTACTGGGCCAGGAGTCGGAAGGCATCTGCTTGGTGAAACTTCCTGGCTCGGAGAAATCTCAGGATGAACGCATCATCTGTACGTAAGAACCCAATGTCAGGCCTGGTGATGATCATGTCCCTGACTTGCTGGATATCCTGATGTAAGACATCTGGGTTTTCATTCAGTTCCAGGCGAGCTTTCTCTATAGTCTCTGGACTGAGTCCGGCCTGTAAATGGGTCATCTTGGCTGAATCTCCTTTCCAAGTGCTTAATTTCTGATATTTTGGAAGAAGGGAGACTGGTCCCATTCACCTGACGGTCTGCCGAAGTTGGGGCCCATTCAACAGTTTTGTTACTACCAAGCTGCCACGGAAACAAACAAATAGAAGGTCTTCTTTCTGTTCTTGGAAAGCAGTAGGACATTCAGGTCTTAGGTGGTGGTGGCCATCCAAAAAAGAAGCAAAGCTGAGACCATTTCTTACTGCAAAACAAATGCACACAAGAGAGACAAAACAGTGATGATACAACATCTGGGCAAATTAACTGGAACTGAGACAGAAAAGCAGTATTGTGCTGTGGGTTTGAGTAGATGAGGTCTCCGAAGAATAAAGGGTAAATTATCTTTAAAATGGTGTAATAGGCAGACTTTTAGTGTTGACGTCCTGGATGCATCAAATACTTGAAACATGTTTGGGAACTTTTTAGTCACACTGATCATGTTAACATAATAGAGTATGGTCAGATTAGTAATAGGTTGCTCTTTCACTAAGAAATGGTGAGAAGAGAGAAAGATCCTTCTCTGCTGCAGCATGCTTTATGGGGTTGTTCACAGACCTAGAAATTATGGCTGCTGTACAATTTATTGCTCCCATTAGCCTCTTTTCTCAAACAGAAGTACCTTTCACAGAAATACCCCCTCGCCCCACCTTTTTAAAAGGCAGTCATTTGCATCTTAACAATAAAAAGGGACTGTTACAGGTCACTCTACCGTAACCCCACAGGTACCTAATTACTCAAAACTGAACTAACAATGGCCTAGGGAAGGGGGAGGGTGGCAGCCTTTTGGCTGGAAACCTGACCCTCAGTAATCAAATTCAACAGCAATGAGAGAGGACGCTCACGCGTGGACATTATAAGCAGCTTTCTTATTTGCCTTTGTTACTCTTCTGTAGGCAAGGAAAGGGGACTTGAAACCCCGGGTGCCTCCCTGCTGACCCAATATCTATACAGGCTTAAAAATCCTCCCATTTTATATAACTTTCCTGTTGTTCTGAGATATCATTTTGCTTATGATAATGATTGTTTGAATCTCCTCAGATACATCTCTTATGACTTCTACACCAAAATGGCATACAGAGGAACACCCGTATTATTTGCATCTTTCTCATTTTAAATATAAATGCTCTCAGACATCTGTTTGGTCTAACCCAGAAGCTGAAAAAATCAGAAGCCATACTAGGCTTCTTGAACTTGAAGGCATGTGTTTTTTTCCTAGGTTTACAGTGTTTACAATGAGGGGCAGAATATTTATTCCCAAACTAATTATTATTGGTACTGTTTTATCATACAAAATAATTTAAAAGACAAAATTATTCTTCTGCTTAATTTAGAACTACCAGTTAGTTCTTAAGGGAGACCATCAACTCACACATTTCTGCTTTATACTGTGACATGGGGGAGATGAGGAACAGTTCAAGTAACTGATACTCATCTTCAAGATAATGAAATAATAGAAATTTTATGTATAAAATGTTGGCGGTGTAAAATAATTTGTAAGAAAACACATTTAGCTCTGTAACATGTGAAAATGAGAACTAAAATAAAGTCTTGATTTTCACTAATTTTAAGGACTTAGAATGGTAAATAGAAAATAATGCTATGAACTATTCCCAGGATTGGAAGAAACTTCCAAATCCATCTAGTTCGATGTTCATCTGATGTTAAAATTCCCTATCTAGTAGCCTTACCACACCCCTTCAGAAAGTTCTCGAGTTTGATGTCTCCCGTTCCAGTTCATCCCTACACCCACAGCTATATGTCCTTACTGCTCCCACCAACCACTTGAGCAGGATGATCATATAATTTACCATCCAAATTTAGACATGAGGGGGCACTTATAATAATAATGATGCTGGAACAATAGCCATAAACTGAGATAAATCTAAGCAAACCCAGACAGATGGTCACCCTACTAGTGAATGATCTTTTTGTTCCTACATCCAAGAGACAAATGTCAGTACTCTTTATGAGTGAACTCTATCCGTATTCGATATTGATGACTTCATCCTTCTTAAAACTCTCTCTGCCATTCTCCAACCCATTTTCTCTGACTCCAGACACCCTGATTTTTCTCTTAGCCTTGTCGACTCCTGTTCTGTCTTCTCTTCCTGTGAACACTTCAGTGTAGTGTTTCCAGGACCTGCCCCATGGTTTGACCACCTACATGTAATATAACTTCTGTGTATAGCTCTCTCCTGGTCTCCAGGCTACACATTCAACCGCCTTCTCAACAACCCCACAAAGATGTCCTCTAGACACCACAAACTCAATGTGCTTAAACCTGAACTAATCCTAGTTCCTCATCCTGAATTCGCTCCTCCACCTCCATCTCTTAGTGACTGACATCGTCTGCTGTGCCGTTTCCCACTCTAGAAACCTGGGAGTCTACTCTTATTCCACTCTCTCCCTTATCACCCACGTCCAGACAATTATTTCCATAATATTTCTTAAATCTGCCCGTTTTTTCCCATCCATTTTCGCTGTCTTTGTTTGAGTCACATCAGTCTTTGTCCGTTTAGCCCTGCATTATCTTCCCTATGGTGTCCTTGCTGCCAACTTTGCCCTTCTCCAGTCCGCTCTCTGGATTCTAATTGAAATCTGCTCACGTCATTCCTTGATTGACATTGACCAATAGCTGCCAATTGTCCCAGGATAAAGTATAAAACTATGTGATAAGGTTTCCAAGACTCCTCATCATCTGGTCTTTATCTCTTTCCAGATTCACCCCCTGGCCATGCAGCTACACTGAACCACATGAAGTTTCTCCTCACCTCCTTGACAAAGCATGACCTCTGATGAACTCCTCTTCACCCTTCAGGAGTCATCTGGACGCCATTTTCTCTAGGAAACCCTCACTGACCTTCCCAGGTCACTGGCAGTCCCATAGCCCCAACCACATCATTTCATTGCCATCTCCCTCTCTCCCTCTTTACTCTGAACTCCTTGCAGGGAAAAGCGGGATCCCACTCATCTGTGTATCCCCAATACAGTGCCTGGCACAAAAAGTGTCAGCCCATGAGTGGAGCAACTTTGCTGTGTTCACCATCTATCCTCAGTGCCTAGAACATTTTCTACCACAGAGTGGGTGCCCACTAAGTATAGAGAGAGTAAGTGAATAAAGAAAGTAGTCAAAACATTGTTTCAATGAGTGAGTGGTTTCCCCTTCTGTTGGATGCCTCAGGAATCATTTTCCTTAAATGATAGCATTGCAGCTGACTTTTAATTTCCCAGGAGAATTTAGCCTAGGCACATTGTACTTCAGATCATTGCCTCCCTGAAGCATGCTGGATGATATTCACAGTTCCTAGCCACGACACAGGACGCTTAGAGCACAAGTCATAACAACAGCTTGTCCCCTTCAGAAGATTTAAAGGTTCTGGGAGCAAGTTACACACATTACAGTTCAGGGAACTCCACAATGTTTCTGAGATAAATTACTATAGGTTCAAGGGGAGAGCTGAGATTGCATTTTTCATGACCCACCTCCACACATAGCTATGCTTCCAATCTATAATATTGAAATAAATTTGCTTCAATTTACATCTTTATTCTGTCCTCAGCATACAGTAGAAGCTTCTGGGGAGAATACCCAAGCCAGAGTCACTTAGGATGAAATAGATATTTTCCATTAAAGGCAAATGCTTCACTTCAGAACTCTGATTAATCTGCTATTTAAATAACAACTTTGATAATATTTAAGGCTAAAAATGCAATGCCATTCAAGAATGTTCTCCAGGATGTAGTGTTTTTACTTGACTGTCATCTTTTATTCATGTGAAGGACTTGGTTCTCATTCAACTTTTCTGAATTGGTCAAATAAGTATGAAAAGATACATTGGACTTGGTATCACATGAAGAAGTAGGAGTGGTTTGGGGCGCCTGGGTGGCTCAGTCGTTAAGCATCTGCCTTTGGCTCAGGTCATGATCCCAGGGTCCTGGGATCGAGCCCCACATCGGGCTCCCTGCTCCGCGGGAAGCCTGCTTCTCTCTCTCCCACTCCCCCTGCTTGTGTTCCCTCTCTCGCTGTGTCTCTCTCTGTCAAATAAATAAATACAATCTTTAAAAAAAAAAAAAGAAGTAGGAGTGGTTTTCTGTCCTAGTGGAATGAATAATAATAATAGCTTTATTTTATTATTTACTGTAAGTATATTTATTATGTCCCAGACACTTACATACTCTCTATTTATATATTACATTATTTGATCTTTAGAACAACATAAAATGAGTGTATTATTGTCCCCATTTTTTAGATGAGGAAACAGAGGCATAGAGAGGTTAAGTGAGTTTTCCAAGGTTACACAGCTACTAATCAGCAGAAATTGGATTCAAGACCAAGTAATCTTTCTCTAGTCCCATGCTCTTTTCTACTGTGCTGTTCTGCCTCTTAGGTGCAGCAAAAGGGTTCTAATATTTACTACTTAAGAGCTATGTGACCTTCAGCAAGTCACCTTTCCTCTCAGAACCTTACTGTCCTTTACTAAAATTCCTTCTAGATTTACCATTCCATAAACCTCACAGACTGTTCACAGACATTCTTAGGTAGCTTAATGCCATACCTTACAGATGTCCAGTCTTGTCCTTGCTTCTTTTTTTTTTAAAGATTTTATTTATTTATTTGACAGTGAGAGAGGGAACACAAGCAGGGGAATGGGAGAGGGAGAAGCAGGCTTCCCGCTGAGCAAGGAGCCCGATGCGGGGCTCGATCCCAGGACCCTGGGATCATGACCTGAGTGGAAGGCAGACGCTTAACCGACTGAGCCACCCAGGCACCCCTTGTCTTTGCTTCTTCATCGGAAGAGGACTGAAGCTATTTAAAAATCTGGCTGTCTATGCCTTTTCCAGCTATCACAAATGTTTGCTCTTCCTTTGCGTGTTTTCCTTTGGGCTAAAATGCCAGATCAAAGATCCTGCCATTCTATTTGAAAGATTGACACTTTGCCATGCCTAGCAGAGTGCCAAGCATGATCTGGGCACTGAAATGTGCTTGATAATCAAAAAGGGCACTTTAGGCACATTCATGTGAGGCTCAGAAACCACCTTTTCCATTGCTGTTTGGGTCCCAAATGATTTTTTATTTAGACATTGTTACAAATACATGGAGAGTAACTTACCACACCCTCTGGGGTGTCCAAGGTAGAAGCTAACTTCTACTTCTAATGCATGCTTTTTCTTATGAACTAGAAATTTAAGTAGTAGTAGTATTTTGTATGAGAGTAAGGAAAGAAGAGTCTTCATATCATGATATTTGAAATAATGGTATCTATAGATTCAAGATTCCCACTTCATCTCAAGTTTCCATTAGAAGAAATCTATTCTTATACAGAATTCAGTCTTGGGGCACCAGGGTGGTTCAGTCACTTAAGCATCTGAGTCTTGATTTTGGCTCAGGCCATGATCTCAGGGTTGTGAGATCAAGTCCAGCATCGGAGTCCTCACTCAGTGGGGAATCTGCTTGAGATTCTTTCTCTCTGCCCTTCCCCCTCCCCTTGCCCCACTCCTGCAGGCTCCCTCTCTCACTGTCAAATAAATAAATAAATCTTCAAAAAAAAAAAGAATTCATTCTTAAGAAGGTGTATTTGTACACACACACACATACACCTATAAAACATACATCCTAGTATTTTTGAACTAAGGAATCTATGCAGAAAAATCATTTCAGAAAGTACAATAATTCAAATGAAATTGGTTTTGGTTATTTTATAATCTATTATTTGCATTTATTTCATTATCTTCAGAAACACACATTAAATATAGTGGGAGACAATCAGACTAATAACCGTACCTTGTCTATAGAATATGTACGTGAGTACATATTATTTCAAAGCCTTTTACATCAATTATCTTTCTTCATTGTTACAATGATCCTGTAATAGGTAGAAGAGAAAGGATTCCCTGGGAGATCTGAGGATCATGTGAAATGATGTAGGTAAAAGTGCTTTGGAAATAAAAAGCTCCATTTTACATTTACTGTAATCTTGTTGGTATCATAATTTTGTTTCCAGGTAAAAAGAGATTGAGTCTTAGAACAACTAAGCACTTGTCTTAAAGTCAGATAATAAACTAATGTTAAAAACTGGGGGAAAAAACCAAATATTCACTGAGTATTTATTTTATGCCTACAGCTTTGATGTTCTATGATCTAATCTCCACACCAACCTTTAAAGCTGGGTTATTAATTATTAGATGAAAGGATAAATATGAGATTTAGATAGATTAATAATAGCTAGAAGAATGAAGATTCACACCACAGCCTCCCTGCCCTACGGCCCACGTTCTGTCAATGACCTTGCCCTGCCTCTCAGCATAGGTGCTTTCTCTACACCATTCTGGATACTTGCGCCCTCACAACGACTCACTCACACAACAGGCACACACCTACACCCCACCAGTCCTAAGGAAGATCATGTAAAGGATGTTGTAAAATTGGCCAGATTTGGGGAGGAAAGAGTATACTGTTGTCATGACCAGAAAGATAAAATCTATAAAGCCTAGATATTGTTTGAAATATAAGAACACTAATAAATAATGAAAATACCTCAAATATGTATTGCTTTGGGATGTTCTTAGCAATACAAAAGAATAATTTTAAGTACACATAAATTTAAATTAATACCAATATAAAATGAGAAACTATACCCACATTTGTTTTCTAAGAAAAAAAATGAAGATAAATCTGAGGGATAAAACTTTCCACATGAAAGTCTAATCAACTACCTCCTCCATTAGTAGGTGTGAAAGTTATGTCTCCAAATTTTAAATGTATATTGAATGAGGTCAACCCTGATGGCTCTTCACCTTTCTAAAATCTCACTTCAAAATGTTTAACTGAATATGTTTTTCCCCTAGGAATGCTGAAAGGAATTTTTACACTGAATGAAATAAAAATAGATGTTGCTGATACATCTAGACCAAAATTGAAAATCACAACGAGCAAAGATCTTTTTTTTTTTTTTTTAGTACAACTGTATTTGAAATCTTTCCTGAAAGATGACATGCTCCCTTACTGCCCGTGGGTGGTACCTACATTTAATCCTCAGAGGTTGGTTGATTGCAGCATTCTTTGGTGCTAACCAGAAAAGGGGTGGGTTTTTTTCCCCAAATGATGAATTTGAAATTGACCATGAGGGCTTGTAGGACTTCTCTGCATACGTACTGACAAAGGAGCATAAATCCTGTGAGTAACAGATTGCTTCCCAGTCCATCAGCATTCTATCAAACATTACCCAACTTGCAGATATGAACTAGCTATACCAGGGCCAGGGAGAGAATTCTAGAAGGATAAAGGGGAGACCTTTAATCATCTGAAAGTGTAGTGTGACCAGAATTTAGCCCCTGGCTCACCGTCAAATTCCCATCACCTTCAACTCAGTCCTAGCCCAGGGCTTACCCTTGCAACATAAATATTCATTGTGTTGATTCTCTTGGCTCTCTTTAAAATAGCAACTAAGCAGGGTCATCTGCTCCCATTTGCTCTTGCTCTTAAGAAAGATTAAAAGTAAATTGGAAGGAGTTCTATCAGAGTAGAGACACTGAGAACTTCTACCCAAAATAAATGCCAGATCAGTATTAGAATAGTCTGGAACTTGAAGATGGATGTTTTGACAGAGGATTGTGTCCTGTGTTCTAGAACAACCCACACAACTTTTATTCTTTTAGTTTGCTTTGGGGCAAATAATACAAGGAGTTGAAGGAAAAGACAACTGGCAAGGAAGGCATGGGATTTTTCTGCCTCCGCACTGTAGAGAAGTATTTAGTTGAAGTAGTGTCTACCTTAGACCTCACTGTATTTTAAATAAAGACAATCTACAGGGAAAAATTTATTGAGACATAAAAAATTAGACTAAAACATTTTTCTATGCTATTAAACTATCCCCATAAGAAGTCACTGGCAGTCAATGTCCCAATTTAAAATTTAATTTCAGTTGTGCTTCGTAGGAGTATCAGCGGGAGAGGAAGGAAAAAACAAACATGTGATTCTTCTTCCATCAAGGGAAGAGGGTATTTCTCTCAGGATAGACTCTTTAGAGGAAGAGGCTCTGGAGAGATGTAAGAAAGGCAGGGCCCAAAGATGGCCACTAAATCCACTTGCGCTCTTTCCCTCTCAGTGTTTTCCCCAGCATGTTGATGTGACTGGGACCCTTCTGGATGTGCTTAGGCAGATGACATCAGCCGCAGGAATCGGTTCAGAAAACTGCCAGGTGAAGGTGAGCCCAACAGGGCGCACAGGGCTGAGGTGGGACGAAAGGGGTTATTTGTTTCACTTTCTCCTCAACTACAGCTGTGACTTCTCAGCTCTTATTGCCTCAGAACCTGGAATGGTTTTTGTTTTGTTTAGTCTGAGTGCCGTTATCTACTATTCAGACATTCAGGTGGGACTGTTCAGAAAGAAAGAAACTTTGTCTTTGCTTCTCGAAGTGTGGGCCGTGGATCAGTAGCATCAGCAGCACCCAGGAGCTTGTTGGGAATATGGGATGTCAGCACTCACCCAGACCTGTTGAATGAGTACCAGAATTCCCAGGCAATTTGTATACACACTGTTTGGGAAGCACTGCTCTAGAGGATTTGTAGTGAATCCAAAGGGTTGAGAGGGTAGGTTCATTACCTCTGAAAGCAGAACTCACACTGTATGTGGACAACAGTGCTACTCTATCCAACAGGAGAGTAAAAACACTTCCTGTGTGCTCACTCCTTTTGGAATACCAGCACTCATAAAAGCTTATCAGATCACTCCATTATGTTTGCACACATACTTGTGTGCTCTATATGTCAACAAAAAGCAATGAAAAAAGGAAGGAGGAGGAGAAGCAAGAGATGCTAAGAGATGCTAAGAGAAAGAGAAGGAGGGCAAGGAAAAAGAGGAGAATCTCACATGTTTTGTTACTTGGTTGTATTCGGCCACACATCAGACTAGAGGTCTCTTACTTAAAACCTATAATGTGAGCCCCTCTGCCATTTCCAGGCCCACAATTTCCCTTCATCCAAAACTACAGAAGAATGAACACTGAATACACTATGTACTTGGCACGTATAAAGGTATGGAACTTTATGTAAGACATTTGAACAGTAAGAGAAGCTGAATTGACATGATGTTATTTTAAGGAGAAGACATGGGGAAAGTTGCTTTGCATAATATCTATGAATTGGAGATGTAGCTAAAAGGGTCCAGAAGACAAGAGCAATCATCTCAAACACATATAGGGAAAATTCCTGCTGGCTCAGAAGTCAGGAAGAAGAAAGGCTCATAGAAAAGGGCCCTGCCAACACAGAAAACTTTCTCTGATACTCCCTGTCATGTGATAACATGTCCATGAAAGGGGAGAGGATTGGGTTACCTGGCCAGAGAAGATATGATAAAGGGCTGTGAGGGGCAGCAGAGGTAGTGAAGAATAATGAACTTATTAACTGAATAAATGAAAGCTTTTTTGGGGGGTGGGGGAAGAGAAGTGACCAGTTGATATCCATATCCATGAAAAATCAAACCAAAGAAGGCAAACTTCAGTTAAGCTAAGATGAACTTGGATGGAAAAGTAAGCACAGTTCTCTCTAGAGAGATATGATACTTGGGATTGACGTTACGGGGCTGCAGACTTGAAGTAATTCACATTGTGGATCTTCTCTTGAAAGAAATTTATTCCAGTGAAATCTGGATAAAATGAATGGTAATCAAACTAATTAAAATTTGGGAGAAGGGTGTAATGTAGGCAAAGATCTCTCTTGGCAATGCTGAGGGGTAGTTCTAGGCAGATGACATGCAACCAAGCTTCATATTTTGTATACTCATTTTGCTGTGTTACCTCCTGTCTCAGTCACCCTGTAACAGGAAAGGAGAGAAGACCCATGTCTGAATCCATTTACTAAGGATGACTCTGCTTTGAGGAAGTGTGTAAATCATGAATAGACTTTACAGGGTTAATAAAGTGTCCTTTTGCAAATCTTGCAAAAGTGAGCAGACACCACTAGTTCTGAAGAGTTCCTGATTCCCCCTTTTGGGAGATAAAAGTTTAGCAAGCTTTACACTCCATGATTCTAAAAGGATGTGCCCCTCTGTGAACATGTCTACAAAAGTGTATGATGTCACTCTGATGGAAAATATGTTTTCTGTTCACGTTTAAATCTATTATGAAAAGGAGAAAGTTTTGTTACTGAAAATATGAAAAAAGTAAAATAGCCCTTAATAGAGAAAAGAATAAAAGAAGAAGCCAGGATCGTAGCACTGTATAAAAATTAATAAGCCCAGCATAATATTTCATCAGAGAAAGGCATCACTTCTGAGACAGATGCCTGTAAATCTCACTGAAGCAGCATTGTTTTGAAATTTCCCCATCCTCAGGAAATTGTATTCAGCACAGGAAGACAGCAGCATTGGAGACACTGGATTCCTGGCCTGAGTTTCTAGTTTGAAGCAGCCAGAACTGCATGTACATTTTAAAAAATGATCTGGGATGAACCATTGTTTGCAAACAGATAAGGGAATATTAAGAATCTTGTTTCTTCGGGAATTGAAGGGTCTTGTTTACTGAGGACATCACCAATCTAAGGACAGTACATAAATGAGCAAATTTTCTTCTTCTCTAAAATCCATTTCACCAGATACTTTCACTAGTTTTCTTAGTTTGAATTCAAAAGTGGGTGAATTTTAGAGGCAAATCAAATTATGCCAATGGTTATGTAATTAATGGCAGTAAGTAACTTTTGAGAAAATGCAACTATCCCTCATTCCAGAAGAGTATTTGGTGTGAATTTTTCCTCAAAACTTCCTTTAGAAGCTACTTGTTCATGGCCATTTTTTATTTTTGACAAAATTAGTGAGCCAGTTTAGACCAAACTCGCTTTGCTGACTCTTTTTCTTTTTAAGGAAGCAGAATAAATGTACAAGAGTGATTTTTAAATGAGGCTTTTCTGTGCTCTGGTTTAAACTTGATTGTGACATGTGACCTGACACCATTCTCATATGAAAACATGATCCATCTCGTTTTTAATTAAGATGTTAATTTTATGAAAAATAATTTGCAAAAAAAAAAAAAAACCCCACCCACCCAATACTTTGCTGTTCAGTAATAATGGATTAAATGGGTACTCATTGAAAGATTTTTATTTATGACAGGCTCAGGTACTTATTTTCTGCTGTTTGTTAGTTCCTATAAAGCAGAAGATCCTGGATAAATTAAAGAGGAGCTATGACTTGGGTTTGGACCTTCAAGATATTTGAAAGATGTTCCAACTTCCCTTCAGCTGAGATAGAAAATGATGGCACTCTAAAAGCAGAGCCTGACAATACAGTTACATAAAATGCTTTTTCAATTTTTGCACTCTATTACCTTTTACTATTATGGGAAAAGCGTGTTATCGTCTGATTACTGAGAAAGCACACAAAAATCTCGCCTTCCAAATCCGAGTCAGTCCTTGACTAGTTATGAACAAAGACAGGCCATCTGCTCTGAATATCATTACTACTTTGGCCTTTTGGGCAAGGGATCTATCTTCTTTGCTCCAAAGAGAGGTTTAAGATTGGAAAATTGAAATAAGTAGACAGGAAGAGACATTTGAACAAATAGCACTTTCCGCTGAGAGCCAATTTGTTAGGTTATCATCACCAACATTTTAATTTTTACTCTGGTCACAGGGTTAATCTTTGGGGTCTTCATTTTACAAAATATTTCAGTAGAAAACTTAATTCCATAGTTTCTGTAATAAACGCTTAGGAAGGAAAATTGGCGTGTGGGTGAATATGAGTCATCAGTCACCCCCACCCTGCTTCCTGGTGATTCTCCATTGGAAAACCAGAAACACGGATTGAGCTTACATATCTCTTTTACCGGAATAACACTATACCCCAGGCCATGTTAATTTCCTGAACTAAACAGCCCCTAATCTGCTGAAAGGCCGCTGGCTAACTGCTGGTGTCTGGCAAGTGCCCCATCTGTCCCCTGCCCTGGGTCTCTCTCTGTCCTGGCTTCACTTTCCCTTTCTCTCAAGCAGGCGTCTCTTTGTTTTCAAGGGTGTCGTCCACCTGAACTTTCCTTCCTGTGCCTGAAAACTTGGGTTCTTATGCTCAACCCTGCGGACCTCAGGCTTTGTCTAAGTGACAAGACACAGTTGTGTTGACTGTAGTTACGGCGCTGGTGATGGTGGAGATCATGACGGTGATGGTGGAGAGATGGGGGTGCTGATGGTGTAAGGGAGCGCAGGCTGAGCGGGCGCCGGGAGGAGGAGGATGGACCGCGAAGGCGTGGAAAGTGGGGTGCGGGAGGGATGGAGTGCAGAGGGATTGCAGATGGGAGCTGTCCACGCACCGAAGTGCTGAAACGCCGCAGCCATGGCATCGCAAGAGCTGGGGGGAAAGGCGGGGAGGCGCTGCAAATACAGAAGGGAGAAAAAAGGCAACAAATACCTTCACACAGCCGCTCAGCCTTGCTTTAGGAATGTGTTTCTGCAGGTGTCCTCGCTGCTGAGCTGAGTGGGTGAGATCCCCTATTCTGGCAGGTTCGGGCTCAGATTTCTCTAGAAAGCTGTGAATGAGAGCCCCGGCTCCACGGGGCTGTGATTTTGGTAGGAGGCGTGTGCGCCGGAGACTCTGTCCTTCTATACCAAGCCTGGCTTTCCCCTGGGTCCTAAGTGCCTCCGCACCGCTGCTCTTCCCCCGTTCCATCAAGACAATACCAAGAATCATTGTAATTTTGTAACATCTGGGACAAGAAGTACCGGAACCATCACTTCCCACCCCCACCAACTACCACCAATCTTAAAAACAGAACCTTTTAAACTGATTAATGCAACCTCTGAAACAGACTCGTGTGTGCGTGTGTGCGTGTGTGTGTGTGTGTGCGTGTGTAAATTTAACAAATGAGAAAAAAAGTATCACAGACCTATGGGGGAAAGCACGGATTATTTTATTAACAAATGGTAGTGAGAAAATGAACAATTTGGAAAAGGTTCAAATTAAGGCTCATCGCACCAAAATTAACTACACTGAGATTAAAGAGCTAAATAAAAAAGTAAAATTATTTTAAAAAATCAACTAGAAAAACGAAAGAAATATTTTACTGATAGAGAAGCTTTTTTAAGCACAAGAGGATATAAGCAATCACCCCCCAAAAAAAGATCAATAAAATCGGATGCATAAAAATACTTTCAAATACAAAAATATCATAAAAGGGTAAATATAAATGACCATTTGGAAAAATTGCAAGAAATATATGTTTCATACTGAAAATATCTCACATCAAAAGAAAAACTCTAATGGCTTAAGAGGAAACAAGAGAAAGAGCAAATGACAAAGAATTCACTAAGGAAAGGTGAATGCATGATAAACATATTTTTAAAAACGAACCTCACCAGTAAACAGATTATATATATATACATATATATATACAATTTAAAATTAGCACCAAGGTGCAGTTTTGGCTGAGGTTTTAAGTCTACTTAATGTCTCATACTGTTACAATAGTAACAATACTACAATAATAGTAAGAAAATGTAACCTTTGTATAGGTCTATTTTGTAACATAGATCAAGTATCATAAAATGCACATGCATGCCTATAGACTAAATGATTCCACTGTATGCACCTTCTGCTGAGGATATAATCAGATATGCAGATAAAGATTTATGTACATTAATTTATAATCATAAAATTTGTCAAAAATAATAAAAGCATTAAAATTGTTTGTACATAGCCTGTAATATTTGCAGCTATTAAGAACATATTTTTGAAAACTGTTAATAACAAAGAAAAATGCTCAGAAAATGGTAAAGAAAAGTAAGATACCCAATACAGTACTCTCCTCCTGCCCCATATCAAGTTGGTAAGCTCATAGGATAGCATGATGATAAGATTATAGATAAATTTGCTTTTTGTCAAGTTGAACAATTGGATTTTCTTCCTTGTGTTCATCTAAAGTTTCCATATTTAATAAAAGAAGAAAACTTATGAAATATTTTAAAGCAATCTTTTTATCATATATGTCATGGAGAGTTTAAAGTTATCAGAATTGTTCCAACTGTGATGTAGCATTATATATTTATTTACATATCTGTTTACTGTATCTCTCTTCAATAGAATGTTAACACCATGTGGTAGAAATTTGTCTATTTTGTTCACCACTGCTTCTCAAACATCTAGATGTGTGCCTGGAACATCATAGAAGTCAATAAATATTTGTTGAATAGAAGAATAATGATGAATGAATGAATGAATGATATAAGCCCCCCACACATAGATGTATTTTAAAATATTTTATAAAGTTATGAATTTCATATAGAAACATATCCAAAAAGGCATAGCACTCCCAAATGATCTGAGGTTGCTGCTAAGTTTTGATCACAGATAAATAAGCTCAATTAAAGGGGCATCTTCTAAGATATACCTAATCATGGACATGACTTGCAAAGTGGCATCAAATGTGAATGTTTTAAAAGAAAAGTTTTCTCTAATTTCCGCTCTAATACTCTTCATCCTTTTAAAAGCTTTGTGATGTCTGAGATGTTCATGTTAATTATTCTGTTTCTCTTCCTCCTTTTTTCCTTTCTATAATTATTTACAGAAATATAAACCAAGACCCAGACCAAGACCTAGGTGTTTCATAAGCCTATGATTTAACACTCCCTTCTCAAAGCTTAAAATGAATTTGGATACCTTTGCTCAGCTGGTGTTCCCTTCCAGTTTTTCTTCACTGTCAGCTGTGACTTTTGAATGACATCAGCAATAACCTCACCAATTTTATTTGTATTTTCTAAGAGGCAAAGTAGAAAAAAAATCACACACATGTGTATATATATGTGTATATATGTATGTGTGTATATATGCTCTCCTTTTGGAGAAAAAATTTTTAAAAGATTTATTTATTTTAGAGAAAGAGAGAGAGAGAAGGTGGGGGAGGGGCAGAAGGAGAAAGAGAGAGTCTTTTTTTTTAAGATTTTATTTATTTATTCATGAAAGACAGAGAGAGGCAGGCTCCCTGTGGAGTAAGGAGCCCAATGTGGGACTCAATTCCAGGACCCAAGGATCATGAACTGAGCCAAAGGCAGACACTTAACTGACTGAGCCACCCAGGCGCCCAGAGGGGAGAGAGTCTTAAGCCAACTTTGTGCTCAGGGCAGAGCCTGAGGTTGGGCTCAATCTCACGACCTGGAGATCAGGACCAGAGCCAAAACCAAGAGTCAGACGCTTAACCGACTGAGCCACCCAGGTGTCCCTTGAGAAATCTTTGTAAAGGAAAGCTATACCCACTGATAGGAAGCTGAGACATAAACCCAGATTGCTCCTGCCTGATGATGTGGTAGGACCCACCTACATAGGCAGGGTAACTACAAAAGCTACTGGCTGCCAGAATATAATCTTACATTCCAAAGGTTTTAAAAGCAGTTTTAAGGGGTGCCTGGGTGGCTCAGTCATTAAGGGCCTGCCTTTGGCTCAGGTCATGATCCCGGCGTCCTAGGATCCAGACCCGAGTTGGGCTCCCTGCTCAGCGGGAAGCCTGCTTCTCCCTCTCCCTCTGCCTGCTGCTCCCCCTGCTTGCATTCCCTCTCTCGGTCTCTGTCAAATAAATAAATAAAATCTTTAAAAAATAATAATAAAAGCAGTTTTTAATTTTACTTGTAGTGATTAGAGTGAAAAAAATTCATCACTTTGATGATTAGACAGATATGCTTGATATATTAAGAGGTCTGCTTCCTCCCAAAGTGCCAGTGAAAGTGTATCATTTCCCTTTACATTCCTGAGTATTATCCCTGTGTTTTTCATGGTAATACTTACCTTTCCAGACCATTTAAAACTCCTCTGTAAGAACAACTGTCCTTTATGGAGTACATGTGTCTTTACTGTTGAATCTGTCTTTTTTATTTCCTGGAGCCAGATCATCTTTGCTAAAAGTTTTTGCCTGATAACTACAAATCAGAGGCTTCTGAAATAAGTTTCTTTTCCTTACTCACTCTGATGGACCTTGTGCTGGTATTTTGCACACTCTACTCCTACTCCATTTCAGCTCCTCACATGACTGCTGCCAATATATTTGTTTGCAGGATTTCTCCATGTACCCCTTGGTGTATAAGCAGCCAATGCCATGGGTGAATGTGTGGCCTATTCACAGGCATTTTCCTGCTGCCTGACCTTGTGCCTGATATTGCCAAATCAGTTACTCATTTCTGTATTGCCTTGAAAAACCCTGTTGACATTAGATTTGCTGTGGTCCACGTTAGGATGAGGGGAGGAAGCTCATTGTGTGTGGGCTAGTGACAGATGAAGTCTCTATGTCTGTCTAGGGGGTACACTGAAGCTGAGAGCCCATGCAGAATGGGATAATTAATACCCAGAGAAATCTTGATATTTATAACAAAGCTGTTAGGATGATATCATAATGGCAAAACAACACATTTGTAAACCACTGCCTTGCCTTGCTGTTTAAGGACTGAAAAATGTATGAGGAGTAAGGTCAAATTGTAAAACAAAGAATATTTTAGTTATTCTTTTTGTTCTCCCCGAAGTTTTGTGATGTACATCTCCATGTATGATCATAAAAGATTGTCACTGATATTTCTATTATTTAATGTGCAGGCCAATTTTGAAGTTTTAGAATTTGCATTGGTCAGGATAGGTTAGGTAATGCTGAAAGAACAAAGCAACTCTGCAGCCCCAAGTGGCTTCTTCCAAAAATGGTTTCTTTCTTGTTTATACTTGTTGGGGTGTTGTGGAGAAAGTAGGGCTTTCTTCCACCTAGTTACCCAGGGGCCAGATGAGGAATTGCCACAGCAGGGAAGTATGATGCATGGAGAACTGGGAGCTGCTCTTATGCTTCAGCCTGGAAGTAACACACATCATTTCTGCTCATGGCTCATTGGCCAGAACAAGACACAGGGCCCTGCCAAATGCAAGGGGGCTGGGAAATGTGAGCAAGCATAGGAATATTTGGTGAGTAGTCAATGTTTCTGCATCAGCCTACCCTTGTGGTTACTAAAAATCTCTTAACTTCTTTCTTAACACTCAACCCATGTCCAAAGAGTCCTTTAGTCACTTCATCCAGTTCCAAGGTCCAGATCACTAGGTTTTATGCAATTATTTTATCTCTACCACACAACTAGATGTGATCCTCTTGCTCTGGAGATGTATAAGCAAAAATATAAATTATTTGCAATGCCCCCCCCCCAACCAACACACCTAATAAACAATAGTAAAAGAGAGACTGGATAACCACAATAAATGTTCCCATTCAGAAAGAGAAGGGTGGGAAGATACCTGGCAGTCACTGAGCCTAGCAATTCTGAAATCACACTGGACAGATGTGGCAAGGACCTTCTACACTGGCACAAAAGAGGTTTTTGTTTTTTTGGGTTTTTTTGGGTTTTTTTTGGGTTTTTTTGTTTTTTTTGTTTTGGGTTGTTTTTGTTTTTGTTTTTGTTTTTATTAGGGCCTTACTCTGGTCTCTGGGAAAGCTTTCTATTCCTTTGTTCTTCATGACCTCTGGCACCAAAGTTTGAGAGGTTTCTGTGTTGGTTTTCTTTTTTTTCCATTATACTCCTTGGCCACATCCAAAATGGGATTACAGAATATGCCCTCAGTTAAAATTGAGTTTCTAATATAGGCTAAATTTCTGTTTTATTTGGGTTTCAGCAAACATCCAGTTCTTTGAGTAGCAACATGCACTCAAAAAACCATACAACCACATAATTAAACATTTATAAATCCCAGCATTTATTTCCTCAAAAGGCTAAACGGGTAAGCAAGCGTTAACAGGTGGGAAAGTGATGTACAAGCTAAATCTCTGAATTGGTCAGCCTTTCTCTGTGTTGACCACTATCAGATACTCTCTGCTCATTGATATTTCAATATTTCTTGGAGCAATTCGGGAAGCCAAAGTCATGGGTTGCCCTAAAAGAAGTTGATCCTGCAGCAGGTTGTATGTTTCTTCCAGGTGGGACCTGTATGGCTTTGATAGATCTTACATTCTAATTGGTCCAAAGTGACCGCATTCAGTTACATCATTAAGCTGGAATGTTCCTAGATTGCCATATTCTAACCTATCCTGAGCAATGTGGCCGCATATGCTTATCAAAGTAGTATTTCCTTTGGAGTGTTGTTTATAACGTTTAAGGTCAAATTAAGTTCCCATCTAGCCAATTTCCCATGTAAAGCAGTCGCAAGCAAGTGGTTACAAATGGGATGAGGCATCCTTTACAATATTTTGAAACATACATACTTCAACTTCTTTAGAGGATGCAGTTTTTCAACCAACTCCCTTTCCATAGGAGACTGGGGGCCAAAGGGTTATTTCAGTTCTCTGAGGCCTACAGGCTTTTTTACTGCAAGTTCATAGTTTCCATGGAAGTATAATTCTCTGAAGACTTTAGAGGTACGTTGTCTGTCTGATTTCATCAGTCCTATGTTCCAGTATACACACCATGGTTCTTTGGAGACATATATCTCAGATCTGCTATATTTATTTGCTTTTTCAACCCTAAACCTCTCTTGATGTATTTGAGCCTCTCTGGAGTAATAAGTGATAAAGCCAAATCCTGTATCTGATCTTTTCCTTGAGAAATTCTAAATCATTGAGAGGTTTTAAGAAAGCATGAAGGTCACATCCTAAATCAGATTCTTGCTAAAAATATTTGGTTTTAATGGACTTTTCCCAAATGCTTTCTTAATTTTATCTTTTTCTTGGGGAGCAAAAATTAATTGGCTTTTCCAGCATGGCAAGTTCTTGGATTTCTGGAAGTTTCTACTTTTTTATTTCTACTTATAAAATCAGCCACCTCTTATTTTACTACGTTGCAAAGTGTAGCAAATAATAACCAAGATATTACTAACACTTTGTTTTTCACATACCTTCCCCTATGACTGTGAACTCTTTAAGCATACAATCTTACCCCTAAGTTACTGCAGGTGACAGTTGTACCAAATGGTTTCCCACCGCATAACATGGACTGTTATCTTTCCTACCTGCAATATCAGCCTCCTAACCATGTGTCACCAACCCTTAAGTTAACACCATACAATTTATTCTTTAATACAGCACTTTGCTTCCAGGATATGATGGTGATAATAAATAAACCCAGGTTTCAGAGGCTTAATACAATATAGTTTTATTTCTCATGCTGGAGGTTTAGTGCTGGTTGGCAGAGAGATGGGGATTAGGGGAGATGGAAGGGTTCTGCTCCACAAAGTTAGGCTCTGGAAAGTTCCATCATTTGGAAATCCACCATGATAGGGGGAATAGATACATGAGAACTCACACTTACTCTTATTGCTGGCACCTGGATGTGACATATATCATTTCTACTCATAGACCATTGACCAGAATAAATCTTTTGGTCTTAATTGATTGCACAGAACTGGGAACAGTGAGGGGAGTGTTTTATATGCAGTAGAATTTAATAGGGAAATTCAAACTTAATCTCATTTCCATACTTGAGAGACTAAACATAAACAACTAACAATACATCATTAGATACTGATACTAATCCCAGAGAATGACTGTGCAGGATCGAACAGCAGGAAGTGCACAAGGTTGGAAACTCTTGACAGAAAAGAGTAAAGTAATTCGACCTATAATAGATATCTACTATATTTGAAACAAGGAAGCATAACCACTGCTATCAGAATTATTATTTTTATGACTTGAAAACAAAAGAGTAATCAACATCCACATGATTGAAGAAAGAGCACGAGACTTGGAAATAGAAGTTTGGTTTAAGTCTCTGCCTTTTACTAGCTGTGGGATCTCAGGTGAATTACTATAGTAAACACATGTGTTCTGTCTGGCCAATACTCCTTTGTAGGACCTCATTTTCCCATTATCGAAGAGTTCTGTCCAGACCATGTTGTGGGAGAGCACTTGACCCTGGTCAGTCACTGCTGCAGAGCATTATTGTGGATAAAGTAGGAAGAAGTAAAGCCAGGGAGCGTTTGGAGACTTATGGAGATTGAGTCTTATAGGTCCCATTTCTTGCCCCAAGATCTTGGGTCTTACATCTCTTCCTTCAATTATCTGAGTCACATGAACCAACCCATCAAGCTAATTTGAATTAGGTTTTCATCATTACTATTAAATAGTTTTATTTAATTTTGCTGATTTCTTTAAAATAGTTTGAGGACACCTTACTCCTCAGACCATAATTTCCCTGTAAGACCTAGTCCTATAAGGAAAGTCCACCTCCCAGAAAATAGGACATCTTGGTGAATACCCAACCTTGGGAGAAGGAAATGAGAAGTAGTGAGTCTAACTGGCATTACCCATACTAGGATGTGCCTATGAGACTTCTTACCATTGAACCAGATTGCTTTGGAGAATCCTAATCTTCTCCACATGAATCTCCGCTTCGTCAGGGCAAAAAGAAACAGTTAAGTACTAAAAACCAAACACTTTAATTCCCAACAAACCTCTCCAAAATGTAAGTATATTTTTGGGAGGGGTTATTCATTATGTCATAATAACTATCCTAGTGTCTTTCAGATTGCAAAGAACAGATCTACATGTCATTTACTTTATCAAACGGGAGCTTATTAGAAGTATACACAGTTTGTAATAATAATAGTAATAGCTAAAATTTATGAAGTTTTTATTATGTGTACACAATATAGCAAGAACTTTACAAGCAATATGTCATTGAATCCTAATAGCAATCCCATGAGGGAAATGCATTTATTGCCCCCATTTTACCAGGGAAACTGAGTCATCAAGAGGTTAAATACATGCCTGAATTATTTGGGCGCCTGGGAGCATAACCGATGTCTATTCCCAAGATCAGTGCTCTTAATCACTATTTTACTGCACTATCTGAATCCCAGGAGAACTGGATAATCAGGCTTCTGGGTGAACTAAAAGGTGTTATATTTCAGTGTTGCTCCTCGGTCCTGGTCCTATAATCAGGTTCTCTCTTGGCTTCTCCCTCTACTTCCTCTGCTTCGATAGCTGCTTCTTCTACTTTCTACTTCATAACTTCTGCTACTCGTGCCTTATGCCTACTGCCACCTCTCTCTGTGTCTTTTCCCACTTGACTTACTGAGATTCCTTCTGTGTGCTGCATTCAAAGTTTCTTAGAACCACAATATGATTGGTTCACTTAGTCATTGTCAAGTGAGGAGTGTCCTCTCAAGGTAAAATGGCTGTCCCATTACTAGTTGCCTTTTGCTCAGGATAAGCCCTGTTCTAATTGGATATGACCAGGTGATGATGGGATGACAAAGTTTTAACAGAACAAAGAAAATATGGCAGAAGCACAGAAAGGGATGGACTGGTAAACGGAAAGACGTTCTCCATATTAGTCTGCTAGGGCTAATAACACAGTAGCGCAGAATGGACGGCTTAAACAACAGAAATTTCTTTCCCCACAGTTCTAGAGCTAGAAGCCCAAGATAAAGACGCTGACAAGAGTTGGTTCCTGGTGAGATCTTTCTCCTTAGCTTGCAAACAGTGCCTTATCACAGTGTCCTCACATGGCTTTCTCTCTGTCCATGCACATTCCTGGTTTCTCTGCCTCTTCTTATAAGGACACCAGTCCTATTGGATTAGGGTCCCATCTCAGTTAGCCTTAATTATCTCCTTATAGGTTATATTTCCAAATACAGCCATAAATTCACTCACTTCAACAAATGAATTTTGGGGGGCAGGGACACAATTCAATTGGTAATACCCCTAAACTCCTTTCCTTACCCTCTGTGTCATGAATAGCCCTGTAATTGTTCTCCTCATTGTCACACGGTTCAAAAATTAATGTAGAATTTCAGCATACCTCATTTCAAGACTGAAGGAAAATTTACATTTTTTTGGTGTTTTCTGGACATTTTTGTAATGAAGCTGTTGATTCTGCTCAGGAGAAAGAAACTGTAGAATCAATGTAGAAATCCAAGTTTCTGGGTATAATTTTGGGAGTCTTTATCATCTCTAAGACTGCAAAGTACATGCATGTCTCAAGTGAGGTTTCATGCCATTTAAAGGAGAAGACAATAAAATCTGCATGTGCTCATCAATAAGTAAATAACTGCTTATAAGAGTTAATGTATTTTAAAGCATATGAGAAAATATACTCCAGAACTTTTATTTATTTTTTGAGCTGTTTTATTTGCAAATGGGGGTTTTGTTGCCACTAATAAAGCAGAGTCCCAAGGAAATTCATATCTAGTTTCTTTTAAAAAATAATTTTACTTTAAAATATGTGATATTTACTGGGGCACCTGGGTGGCTCAGTCTGTTGGGTGTCTGACTCTTGATTTCGGCTCAGGTCATGATCTCAGGGTCCTGGGATGGAGCCCTGAGATGAGTTCTCTCCTCAGCGGGAGTCTGCTTGAGATTCTCTCCCTCTCCCTCTGTCCCCCCCTCCACACTTGCATGCACACACATGCTCTCTCTCAAATAAATAAATCTTTAAAAATAAAATAAAATAAGTGATATTAAAGCAGATATTTAATGATCTTACTATGTTCATTTATTTTTCCTTTCTATTTCAACATAAAACAATATTTTAATATAAGACTCATGATAAAATAGCTCTTCAGTACCAAATGTCAGCAATATGATTTTAAGAATTGGACTCCTCGATCAAAATTCCAATGACATTTTTCAAAGTGCTGGAACAAACAATCCTAGAATTTGTATGGAATCAGAAAAGACCTCGAATCACCAAGGAAATGTTGAAAAACAAAGCTGGGGGCATCACGTTGCCCAATTTCAAGCTATATTACAAAGCTATGATCACCAAGACAGCATGGTACTGGCACAAAAACAGAGATATAAACCAATGGAACAGAATAAAGAGACCAGATATGGACCCTCAACTCTATGGTCAAATAATCTTTGACAAAGCAGGAAAAAATATGCAGTGGAAAAAAGACAGTCTCTTCAATAAATGGTGCTGGGAAAATTGGACAGCTATATACAGAAGAATGAAACTCAGCCATTCTCTAACACCATACACAAAGACAAACTCAAAATGGATGAAAGAACTCAATGTGAGACAGGAATCCATCAAAATCCTAGAGGAGAACATAGGCAGTAACCTCTTCAACTTCGGTCACAGCAACTTCTTTCAAAATACATCTCCAAAGACAAGTGAAACCAAAGAGAAAATGAACTTTTGGGACTTCATCAAGATAAAAAGCTTCTGCACAGGAAAGGAAACAGTCAACAAAATAAAGAGGCAACCCACAGGATGGGAGAAGATTATTTGCAAATGACACTACAGACAAAGAGCTGATATCCAAGATCTATAAAAAACTTCTCAAACTTAACACACAAAAAAACAAACAATCAAGTCAAAAAATGGGCAGAAGAAATGAACAGACACTTCTCAAAAGAAGACATACAAATGGCTAACAGACTCATGAAAAAATGTTCATCATCATTAGCCATCAGGGAAATTCAAATCGAAACCTCATTGAGATACCACCTTACACCAGTTAGAATGGCAAAAATTGACAAGGCAAGAAACAACAAATGTTGGAGAGGTTGTGGAGAAAGGGGAACCCTCTTACACTGTTGGTGGGAATGCAATTTGGTACAGCCACCTTGGAAAACAGTGTGGAGATTCCTCAAAAAATTAAAAATAGAGCTACCCTATGACCCAGCAATTGCACTCCTGGGTATTTACCCCAAAGACACAGATGTAGTGAAAAGAAGGGCCATATGCACCCCAATGTTCATAGCAGCAATGTCTGCAATAGCCAAACTGTAGAAAGAGCCGAGATACCCTTCAGCAGATGAATGGATAAAGAAGATGTGGTCCATATATACAATGGAATATTACTCAGCCATCAGAAAGGATGAATACCCAACTTTTACATCAGCATGGATGGGACTGGAGGAGATTATGCTAAATGAAAAAAGTCAAACAGAGAAAGTCAATTATCATATGGTTTCACATATTTGTGGAACATAAGGAATAGCATGGAGGACATTAGGAGAAGGAGGGGAGAAATGAAAGGGAGGAATCAGAGGGGGAGATGAACCATGAGAGACAATGGACTCCGAGAAACAAACTGAGGGTTTTAGAGGGGAGGGGGATTGGGGGATGTGTTAGCCCGATGATGGGTATTAAGGAGGGCACGTGTTGCATGGAGCACTGGGTGTTATATGCAAACAATGAATCATGGAACACTACATCAAAAACTAATGATGTACTATATGGTGACTAACATAACATAATAAAATTAAATTAAATTAAAAAAAAAGAACTAGACTCCTCAGAAATTGGACATCATTTTGAATCCCAAAGGAAAAATTATAACACAAGGGATAAACTTCAGCAAATGTGTATTTAATTAGGTTCTTTATTTAACATATTTAAATATCCGTTCAATTTGAAAATTAATCCTTTGCCCCATGCTTTGAATAATATGATTAATAAAGTGTTCACAGAATATTTAAGTAGGCTGGGTTTTTATCTTATTTAAAATAAGATGTTTAAAATTTACTTTTGCCTTCTAGTCATATAATTTTATGCCTTTATAACAAATACTATCATGTTAAATGAAGTCTCATTTCTTCTAATGAAAATTAATCAATTTCAAAGTTATTAGTCTTACTTCTGAGATTCACACTAATCTTACCAAAAATGTTATTGAGACCCTAAAACTAGGTAAAATATCTACTAGGCCTTGTATTCGATATGTTTGACATATATATTATATACAAATATTTCATAAATAAGAAATCAAGCAAACCTCAACCTTATTTGTATATCTTATCGGGCTGATAATTCAAATTTATATTCTTGTGATACAGTTCAAGTTGACATCCTTCCAGTCCCCTAAAACTTGCAGCATTATATTAGGGGGTCAGAGGAGAATCATGATTAGGGAACATTAGTGCTGCAAGTAGGCTCTACATGGAGTCCAGCCACTGGGAGTTCTTCGTTCTGCACAACTGGGATACATGCAGAGTTATTTCTTCAGATCTTTCAGCAACTACAAGAGTTTTGTTTCTGAATTTGCAGCTTACAAGTCGTTCCTCTGGGAAACCTCTAGAAAAAAGAGAACTGGTCCTTGGGAACAAGAGGGAGGTAAAGCAAAAGGTAGAGAGGACCGGTGTGGGGATATGAAGAAAATGGGGCCCATCTGGGCAAGTGTTGCCCCTGCCCAATGGGGAGCAGGAGCTGGGATGCAGAGAGGGGCTGGCTCTGAGTAAGCACCTTGGCATGAAGACACTGCAGGTGGAGCGGGGTTGTTAGGAGGCAGGAGATAAAGTTCATAATTGTATTTTTCAAGCCCCAAGTGTTTTCAGTCCCTAATGTAACCTATATGACCAGCATCACGCATTCTAAATGCAATGGGATCACCATTTCCCTATTTTGCAAACCAATTCCTTAAATACCCCTCCCCAAGCCTTGTCAGCAGGAAGTCCCCATTTCCCCTGCATTGTCCATGTGCCCCAGAGGCTAACTCTATCCAAAGGGGAGTGCTGGCCCCCACACCCAAGGGACCCAGAGGGCAATTTGATTGGTCACTCCTGCCAGTGTTTCTCAAAGCTACTATCTGTCTCCAGGAACCTATTCCTACATGGGGGTACCACCCGTCAGGGAGGATGCAGCCTCTGTCCCCAGCTCGGGCTGTCAAGGTTCTAGTGCTCAGCACCAGCCTGACCCAGAGGCTCTAGGAGCAGGGGATTAGGAAGACAACTATCCTTGGGATCCAAGGAAAAGCCACCCCTAGTGATCCCAAGATGATTTCCTTTTTTGAGGGATACCCACCTGGTCACCCCATGGGCCTGGTCCTAGGTGGGCAGGGAGGGAAGTATTGGAGGAGAGCAGTTACCTTCAATGATCTCAAGGCTCCTGTTTCACTGAAGAAGGGAAAAAGATATATAGATAGATAGATGATAGATGATAGATAGATGATAGATAGATAGATAGATAGATGGGTAGATAGATAGATAGATATAAATTTAATCTCTGGTAATATCTAGCAACATAAACAAATTAATCTGTGTTACTAACACTTCCAGAGAACTTGGGAAGTTGTGTCCCACATCTCCAAGTTATGAAATCAGAGACATTTTTAACATCTGCTTTGAAGACAAGTCGTAGGGGAAAACCAGTGCTCACAAAATGGAAACATTCACAAGGACTTTTTAAAACTGCAGAGGTTAAACATTTCCTTGCCATCCAAGACTGGTAAGTAGAAATTAGTGTTACAGTACATGTGATTGCTATTTAAAGAAGTGTACAGTGACAGAGTGTTTCCTCTGCTTACTGTGCTGCCTTTATTGCTGTGTTTAGTGCATATAAAGAGTTTCATGAGAGAAGAGGCCATCTGTTTTTGCTCACCGCTCTATCTTTCTATAAGTACTTGTTGAGTGAATGAGTTTACTTGAGACCTTAGTAATTCCATCTATTCTGTTTTCCCCATAAGACTTTGAGTTCCCCTACATGCAGTCATTGTAAAGAACAAATAAGAGAATATATGTAAAGCACTTAGTAGGCTCTAAAATTTACCAAAACTAAAGGCAGTAGTCGAGTGAAAAGAGAAGCCTCCCCACCAGCACCCATAGGACACTCCCTTCTACACTTCCCCTTGGCTCTGTCCTGTATCCTATGGGGCCTCATGGACATGTGTGTGGACATCCCACACAGTAAAGCTCATCCAACCTTGCCCCCAACCAAGACAACAGGCATGCTCAAGAAGCAGGACCTTTGGAAGAGGTCCATGCAAGCCCCAGAGGCAGGTTTGGGGGCCATGTGGGCAGGCTATTTGTGCATCTTGGGTACTTGGAATATGGGAGGGTAGTGCAGGTTCTGGCTAGACATGTACCTGGGCACCACGAGCCCCTCATTGCATGGTGATAAAGTATGCACATGGCCAGGGCAAAAGCTCCCATTGCCCAGCTCTAAGGGCAGGGCTGGTACCTAGAACTTGCCTGGTACATACTAAGTGCTACATGAATGGTGGGAGGAAAAGAGAGAGAGACTTCTGAGCCAGCAAGACCTGACTCCAATCAGATTGAACAGATCAACAGATAAGAAGTAAAAAAGATATGGATAGGGAGGAGTTGAGTCTGTTATGGTGGGATAGCAAAACAAGAATCTGAAAGACAAATTGGTTTGGCCACAGCTCACCCAACCATCAGTGAGGTGGCGAAGGCAAGGAAGAAGACCCCAGAGGAAGGACAGAACTTGACATGGGACAGGGAGAACATCAGAGGTCAATGGTAGCCACTCAGCCAGCCCTCTGATCCACTTGGGATATTAGACTGAAGCCAGCTTCCCCGCACATGATGGCACTATCCCCCTACATAAATTGTTCTCCCTGATTTTTCCAATTCAACCTTTGTGTCTTTTGTCTGTTTTTATATATTAACTAAAATTTGGGTTTGTTTTTGTTTTTTGTTTTTTTTTTAAAGAAGAACCCTTCACAGACACCTATTATCTTGTGTGGTTTTATACATTAATTTTTTTCTTTGAATAATATCAAATGTAATGTTAGGTGCCAGGAATACAAAACTGATTAAGAGGGGCACCTGGGTGGCTCAGTTGGTTAAGTGTCTGCCTTAGGCTCAGGTCATGATCCTGGGGTCCTGGGATCAAGTCCCGTGTCAGGTTCCCTGCTCAGTGGGGAGTCTGCTTCACCCTGTCCCTTTGCCCCTCCCCCTGCTTGTGCTCTCTCTCTCTCTCTCAAATAAATAAATAAAATCTTTTTTAAAAAGATTTAAAAAATTGATTAAGATAAAATCCCTTGTCTTTGAGAAGCATAGAGTTAAATAAGGGGGCTGGATATGTGAACAAATCATTATAGTACAATCTGATAAGCGCTGGGTACAGGTATGAAAAACTGCTGTGGAGCACAGAAGAGGTTAAAAAACTAAACGTCTAGTTCAATGAAGGTCTAAAAACAAACAAGAGAATATGGCCAGAAAGACAGCTTTCCTGGTGCGTAAATGCAAGGGTTTCTTGAGCAATCTTCTTAACTCGTGTAGATTTCTTCCTGGGACCATTTGGGATCAGCCTGTAGAAGAAAAAGAAGAGTAAACCAAGACAAGGGAAAGGTATTCCAAATCCATGGTGACTAAGAAATAGGAATGAAAGAAACTGAAAATAGAATGTAAGCAAAGGCGGGTGCATGTGGATGGCACCATTTGGAGCAAGAATGATAGAAGAGTGTAATTTTAATTACCAGTCTGGACTTTGTCCTTCGTTCGGTGGGCACCTTCCCTCATTGTTAATGGCTTATTCCAAATATCTTATATTGGATATAATATAATAATATTATATAATAATATATAAGAATAAAATAATTCTTGTTTTTTACAAGAAATTATTTCTCTTTTAGTGAATGTTGAGTTCAGAGTCAGAAAGTGCAAGGAATGCAGAATTCCTCAGCTAAACCTGTCTTTGTTCCGTTTTATGCTTCCGTGATGCAGTTGTGGCTTTTGATTATCACATTAAAGGCACCTTAAATCAAGAAATACTACAACCTCTTACGGCAACCCAAATGATCTTCTTGAAATGAAGTCAGACTGACATACAGAAATCTTACGAGTAATACTATGGCTAAGAGAAAATCATTTCTAAGCATGCCGTAGGTTTTTACTTATTCATCTTAATCCAGTGGTTTGTTCTTTGGAGGAATCAACAGCATTTTAAAGGCAAGGATCACCTAGAGGTTTATTTGAAAATTGTGACTTTACTTATAGAAAGAAATGTAGTAATTTAATCACTTTTTACTGGCTGCTCTCTTCATTGTGCAAAATAAGCAATAAATCCCACCTGGGAGGGTGGGGGTGGGGGTTGACCATAGGACTCAAAACCCAGCTTTCTCCCTCAACTTGGTCAAGTTACTCAACCTCTTGAATGTCCTTTTTATAACTCTTTCTTCTAAAATACTTTTGTGAATCCACAAAAGTGTGAAATGTTGTATTAATGAACTTGAACCTTAGTGGGTTCTGACTTTAAGCTCTCAGACAGATATAACCACACCAGGAGTAGAAAGAATGCTGGTTGGGAACCCCAGATATTTGTGAGGTCAACTGCTCATGAGACATGTTGCCCATCAGTTACCTGGAATACATCACTTGGCTCATAGTTTTCTCATTTCCCTGTCTGTAAAAACTGGGTCAGAGATTGAAATGCATTAAGGTGCCAGGCAGGTAATGTCAGCATGTAACCAGGCTCACAGGTCAGATGATGGTAATGGTGGGTAGAAGATCAGTTTCCCTCTCCCAAAGGCATTCAAAGCCAAAGTTAAAGAAAGAACAACAGTCTGTAAGCCAGATTGATCCTGGAGGTTCCCTGTTTACAATCTCTGGGTTAGATATTTCCCTCCCTCCCCAGTTCTCATAATTCTGTAGTCTTTGTTTCTTTGGCTTGAAGTCAAAGTCTCTCAGCAGCCAAGCTATCCCCTGATTGCAAATCGGGAGGCTTTGAAAACTTCATTAATTCTTTGCAACACCAGAGAGCCTTTCCATAAATTACTTATTTGGTTGCACTCTTTATGTGTATTACTCAATGATTGCAGCCTTTAAAGCTGTCTGACAACCTTATTTGCACTTGGAGAAACGAACAGAGCCTGTAATATGAATTATGAAGACATCAGAGACTACAAGTGTTAATCAATTTAAGAAAGTAGCAACAAATTTTAAGCAACTTCATCTAGAGAAAAAAGATGTGTTCTAAGTCAGTTTTAAGCCACCAAAACTTAAAAATAGCCAGTGATTGTGTCTTCCTTTGCCACGATGTATCTTCAAAATGGAGATAAATTCTTGGGGCCTGAAAATCAATTGCAGTGTGATGAAAGAGGGAAGTAGCAATTTCTCCGCTTCAATGAAAACATCTCAGATTTGCCCCATGTTAAAAGACACCCAGGTACAAACTGTAATGAGCTCACTAATAAGAATTTGGTTAAGATGAAGGAAGAGAAGAAATGAACAAGAGAAAAATTTGAAGGAATTAAGTATGTTCTTGGTTAAGTGATTCATCGGGGTAGAGAAATGGCATTATCAGTAACTGTCCAAAGGATTTAAACTCAGGGAAATAGAGCTAATTTCAGCTGGAATAAGTGAGAACATCTAGCAGTAATGCAGGGAAAATAAAGTCAAAGAATGTTTAATATAATGTAAGTAAATGGCAGCAAAATAGACTCTCTAAAGGAGCATTGAAAGAATAGATCTTATACCATTTTTATCCTCCATTGGCTCTTAACACAATACTGGGCACAATGAAAATACTCCACAAATTACTGTTGGTTGCCTGACATCATGTGAAACATTTATAATAAACTGAATGTTATGTTTCAGAATTTTTATCTGAATAATTAGCCATTTCTAATTCTTACAAGTTCAAAATGATTCTCCTGTCACCAAATAGCTGGCATTAGGGCTTCTATATTGTGCTGAGTAACTACCAGGGCCCATGAACCCTACTCTCCTTCCCTGATCAAGCCATCAATAAAGAGTTGATTAATGGCCTTTTTCATGCCCAACTCTGAGAAAGGTTTCTTAATAGCAGTGAGCAGAATTTTCGTAAATAAATTAACTCAAAATGGCAATATAGTTACAATAAAATGAAGCATATTTTATGGGTCTTGAAACATAATTATACTAACTTGGAAAGCTCATATTTGTTATACATATAAAAAGGCAATAAACCCAAATTAGCTATGTACCTCAGTCATGATTATCATTTGACATATTTGCAATTAAGAAGGATGCTTAGATTAGTCACAAGAAAAGGAAAAACTGGTATGGAAAGTGTTTTTTTTTTTTTTAATCACAGCTGTTTAAGCAGAATATGGAAAATGTAGGAGTTTCTCTATCTTTCAAGGCTGAAGATAATTTTTTCTATAAAATAATAGTGAGCTACCTACTCTGTGCTAGAGGTTGAGACAGTATGCAGGGGTCGTCTAAAACAAGGAAAATGTCTTAAAAATAGAAGGCTCTGTGTATGTTTGTGTTGGGGGGTGTATTTATGGCTTATTTTATTTTATTCTACTTTGTTTCTGTTGGTTTTAATTTTTAAACACAGCCAGGAATACAACACAAATTTAGATACAAGGTTTATAGAATGCTAAACATCTGCTTGGAAAATGGGAGATTTTATTTTTAATAATACCGTTGATTACATTGGTATATAACCTCCTGCAGATACAAAAGACACACACACACACACACACACACCTCCATAGTACTCTCATCTTTATTCAGCATACCACCCCAGGTAATAGGGGTGAGGAACAAGGGAACTCAAATCTCAAGAGGATCAGAGTATGCGTTTTTTTTTTTTTTTCCTGCAAGTGAAAAAGAATGCAATGAGTTGATGGGTGGATAGCGATCCCATCCCTACCATTAGCTACCCACTCCTGACCTGAATGCCCTGCCTCTCCTAAGAAGGTTCTTTCCAAATCTGGGCCCAGAATTCAGCCCCAAAGGGAAATTGCCTCCGCGTGCTCCTCCATGGGGGTTTTCAGCAATGGGCATTGGGTTTCACCATGCATAGACTTCCTATACTAAAGCTACAACACTGTGAATCTGAATCTGAAATAGCAATGAATTTTTATTCCATAATGATTATGTATTAGGTACTTACCATGTGCCAGGCACATTTTAGACACTAGGAAGACTATCAAATAAAAAAAAATTGGATTTATCAAAGAGACTTTAAGAATTATTGCAAGGGGGGGAAGGAATTATTGTCACAGGAAGAATGCTGTGCCCATAAGATCTGTAAGCACCCCAAGGGTTAGGCAAAAAGAGTTTTTCTTTTATAGGAAAGAGCAAAAAAGCTAAAGAAGTAGGTGTGCAGAGGTGGGATGGGGGAGTGGCCTGATCAGGGGTAGATCAGAGGACATTTCACCCTGTGGCCAGCAGCTTCTTCTGTGTCTGCTGGCTCATGCTGAGGGTAGGCTGAAGTTTAGTGGCCTGTGGGATAAAGAGGATATTAACCAAAGTTTGGTTAACAGCAGTTTATTCCATCTGATCTGTGGAGACAAGCAGTACAGCTAATCACTTGTGAGGAAAAGAATGGGAATTTGGAGGGTCTGTGTCTAGCCTTGTTCTAGTGAAATAAGGGGGCATCCGTGAACCTTGTCTAAGTCATTTGGGGAAGGATGGTTCTTTGCAAGTAAGCCATTTCTCAGAATACAAAGGGTGGAGGGATTTCTTAGTTTTTACTGTTTCCCAGCATCACAAGAATCAGATTAAGTTCAATGTTGTCAGGACATAACAAAAGAGACAGAGTGGGTTTCCACACTCAAGGACTTGACATTCTACAGGAAGAGATGAACAGGAACCCCTAGGCCTGTCCATTATGCAGTCTTTCTGATTCTGTTAAGCCTGTGAGTACAAGGGGAGGATATGACAGTAGGGGCAGGGACTGGAAGAAGAGGCTTCTCTGACTGCGAAGATGAGAGAAAGTCTATTGGAGGAAGTGCCATTTGAATTGAGAAATGAATAATGCCAAAGAGCTGTTATAGCAAACAAGACCATGCTGATGAGGTAGAGAGCAGCAACGAGATTGGAAGGGAAAGCAGTCAGAGCAGGTGGGGCCTTGTGACAGGAGCCTGGGTTCTGGCTGCTCTACAAAGGATGGACAGTAGCAGAGGCAAAGTGAAGACAAGCAGGCACGTTAGGAAGGGCCCAGGAATTCAACAGAGATAGAATGATGGTCCAGATAGGGGATTTTGTATTGGGATGGTGAAAAGGAACTCAGGATAGGCTTTGGAAGTAGAACTGGCAATATTTGTTAATGAAATTTAGACGAGGCATGAGGAAATAACAACAACAAACTCTCCATAGCGGGGCGCCTGGGTGGCTCAGTCAGTTAAATGTCTGCCTTCAGCTCAGGTCATGATCCCAGGGTCCTGGGGTCGGGCTCCCTGATCACTGCGGAGCCTGCTTCTCCCTCTCCTCCCCACTCGTGTGCTCTCTCTCGCTATCTCTGTCTCTCTCTCACATAAATCTTTTTTTTTTTTTTTTTTTTTAAAGAACCTACAGTGCCCTGGGCACTCTTCTGAGTGCTTTATGTATATGAACACATTTAATATTCACCAAAAAATGTGAAGAGTTAGATATAACATTATCCCTATTTTAGAGATAAGGAAACTGAGACACAGAAAGATTAAGTAACTTATCCAAAGTCACAGAACTAATAAGCAGCAGAATGGGGATTTGAACCCTGGTGGGCTCCAGCGCAGAGACCAACATGCGTGTTCTTATGATTTTGACCTGAGCCACTGGATGCAGGGTCCTGCCATGGGATAAATAAGGCTAGGCTGGAAGTGGATTTGAAGGGAGATTAGTGGCTTCTTAGAGGCCATGTTAATTTTGTAATGTCTACTAGGCAACCAACTGATGGCATTGAAAATTTAATCGGATATATGATGGGAGCTCAGGGAAATTTCCAGTTGGAGGCTGTAACTTTTAGTGTCTTCGATGGCATTGCATGTTCTTGGTGAGATTCCCTTGGAGAGACAGAGAGAAAAGCAAAAGACAACCTTGCACCCTGGGCATGGCAGGGGCTTGGTGACAACATTGCTAGCCTGGAGCCTCTCTTCCAGGTTTTCTTGTTTTCAGCTTGGGTATCTGTTCTGATGCCTCCTTCTCATACTGCTGCAGCTTGAAAAGAAACTGAGAAGTTAAAAAGCTAAAAAGTCAATTTGCATTTATTCAGGGCAGACTATCTCTTTGTATCTCTTTGTATAAAATCTCACCCTCAATCACTGTGAGAATTACTGCTGTCTCAACCTGAGAAAGCACTTTGTTACCATGCAGGCTACTTACACTTCCTAGAGCCCTAGACTGTTTGAAATCCAAAAGACCACATTGCAATTCACTAAATGCTTTCTTATCTGCATCCCATTTGACCTTCATGCCCACCCCAGGAAGTAAGCAAGGTACTGATGATAGTAACCCTTTATGGATGAGGGTCTAGTGCTCAGAGACATGAAATAGCTTGCTTAAGGCTACACTGCCCAGTAGCGGAGCTGGGACTCAAACCCACCAGTGGCCTACCCAATCCTGTGCCCTTTCTGCAAACCAGCCCTGCTCAGTACACCCAGTGAGCCTCATTATAACATTTGCAGCACTATTCATTTTGTCAGAAGACAAAATGGGGAGAAATGCAAACACTGAACTTTATCTCTCTTACTAGCCAAAATGTCTCAGGATTGAAAATGTTGAATCCCAAGACCTCATGGATTATAGATAAGAGCCCATAAAAGGAGCAGACAGGAAGTGGGCGGACTTCCAACACTTGCAGAGGGAGATCTGCCCCAGGGGGCTTCATTACTTTGTTAAACATGAATTCTCAAAGCTTGAAACACACCTCTGCACATACATAAATACAAAATTACACTTAAAAGTCAACTAAAAATAATCTGTGGATTGTTTCCCACAATTGTATATTTGCAGTATTACAAATAATCTAGAGTTGGTATTCAAAGAAAAGCAGTGGGTAAAAAATAGTAATATATAAAACACAAACCCTATCTTCTGTGCGCTGGTGGAAGTGGCAGGGAGTTGTAGCGGAGATCTTAAACAAACTATGGCAAATAGGAGTTGGTTTTCAGGACCTTGGACAGCTGTTTGACTAGTCAACCAGGGACTTTTCGGGGTCATTTTTCACCTGTCAAGCCTCCCAGGGAGGTGTCTCTCTCTTGCTCCTCCTCTTTCAAATGCCAGCTGATTCAATCACTAAAAGGTGCATTCATCTTCCTGCTGTGAGACAGTGCTGCAAAGCAGGTTTACCTATATTGCCAGGAAGACCATTTTAAATCCCTGGCAGCACCCCCCACCACCACCACCACATCTGCCTGTTTCAGCGCCTTCAGCAGGAGCACATGTGGACAGGCTCCCAGAGCAACAGGTGCCCTTTGCAGCTGTAGCTCCGAACCTTCTGGCAGACACCAGTCAAGAAAGGGCAAGTCAAGCAATGGCAAGGAACTGGAAGGGTGAGAGTATCCCGAACACCTGCCACCCTGTCACCAAAAGCTGCCTGCAACCTGGGAGGCCAGATGTTCTGTGCCAAGGGAAGATTTGTCCTAACACAGGATGGGCTTTGGCTAGCACAGGAAGCTGCCTAATCTCTATCTTTCCAGGCACTGTAGTCAAAGACAAGTTCAGCAGGTGTGCTTTCACTGAAGTAGTGCCATTCTCTGATCTCAGAATAAGGACCCAAATCCTTCTGGATTCTCCACAGATATGCCAAGGGAACTGTACATTTAATGAGCAACTACTGGTTTCTCAGACAGGCAAGCAGCATCATACAACATACTTAAAAAACACAAAGTGGGGCACCTGGGTGGCTCAGTCGGTTAAGCGTCTGCCTTTGGCTCAGGTCATGATCTCAGGATCCTGGGATCGAGCCCCACATTGGGCTCCCTGCTCAGTAGGGAGCCTGCTTCTCCCTCTCCCTCTGCCGCTCTTCCTGCTTGTGCTCTCTCTTCGCTCTGTCAAATAAATAAAGAAAATCTTAAAAAAAAAAAAAAAAACTCTAAAAAAATTAAAAAAATAAAAAACCCAAAGCAGTGAAAACAGCTGTGAAAATGTAGAAAAAAGGAAAGAAGCAGTGATCCAACACAAGAAGAGAGTGTGCTTTGCCTGAACATGTAAATGGTGGAGTCCTCATGCCCTCCAGGGTTTTTGTCTCTCTGGATTTGTAGAGCAGACGAAGATGTTGTGGGGATGTCTCTCCCTTCTTCTGTCCGCTTTTGGTTCTGAAATTAACTTTATTGTTCAAGGGATAGTTAACTGGTGTGGGGTTCTGAAATGATGTTGCTGAGCCAAAAGGCCTCACGATCTCTTCCATATCAGCACACTCAGAACAAACCATAGTATTTGTAAGACCCAGCAAGGAACATGGGTGAGGCTGGTCAAGGGCATCCCTCTGGATGGGGCCCAGGGCCACCTCTGGGAAGAGGTACCCGAGTGCACATCAGTTAGAAGCCCTGAGTTAGATCAGAGAGCTCTCAAGCCATGGGTACTTGATTCTTTTATGACAGGTAAAGTTATAAGACTTGCTTTTAAAATTATCAGAGTGTCTCTTTTACATGTAGATTCTGGGATCCAACATTTCCACCCCAGATCTACCGAATCCAAATTTCCAAGTGTTAGGGAAGCCCGGGAATTTGAATGTAAGCAAGCTGCCCATATCATTCTCATGCACCTTCAGCTTGCAAACCTGTGTTTTGGTGTCTCCATTGTTGCCACCCTGCCCCCTACCCCCCAGCATTGTTATCTTCCCTCTCCCTTATCCGCCTGCTGGAGAGGAGTGCCTCCTCTGGGGAGCTGGCATTTATCAAGTCAGTGTAATAGAAAGCAGAGGCAACAGAAAAGACTCAGCATAATAAAATGCAGGACTTGGGTGCCGAGAACCTGTCTGTGTGTTTGAGCTGGAGCAGGAAGGACCATTCTTCATCTCCTCCTTTTATACACCAGACCTGAGCAGCTTGCACATCCGAAGCCCCTCCCCCAGTCCTCTCCCAGCTCCTTCTATTAACCAACCGCTTTACCAGAGGATTGGAGAAAGAAATGATGAAACTCTGGTATGGGGAGGGGGTTGGAGGAGAGAGAGGTAAAGTACTTCTTCCTATTTAGCTGGTGTATGGGAAGAAGAGGAAGGGAGATTGTTTGCTAGCAATCTAAAAGAAAAGGCAAAAGAAAAGATTTGGTTCCTTCTTTTGGACTCTGTGTTTGGTTTATCACCTATTAGCTGGATTTATTTAGAGGCAAATGGACTTTCAGATGTCCCTGCCCTTTCAGATGTCATAGACATAGCTGTGTGGTTGCCACTGTTAATTTAGGGGAGCAACCTCAGGCCCTTCCCCAATTCTCTGGCCATTAACATCCTTGTTTATAAAAGGCAGGGACTGGACTGAATGGTATCTAAATAAGTACAATCTAGCATATAAATGCTAGGAAGGAAAGCAAGAAAAGATTGGAATGGAGAATGATAAAGACGGTAACCGCCACCCTGCTTTGGATGGCTGAAGGGGCACGGAGAAAGTGACTTAAACTGGGAGCAGAGGAGGAGGAGAAATCAGAAATGGGGCATCATGCACTCCAGGCAGAGGTGACGTTTGCGAGAAGGGGACTCCAGTGGGTCCTGGAGTTACTGCAGCAGCTGGGCGCAGGCGAAGGAATAAATACAAGAAGGTGCCACGGGGGGCAGCTGGGGCCCGAGTACCTCCGCACGCAGCACTCGGGCACCGTCCTGCATGGCATCTGCCCCTCACTGTCAGTGCCCACGGAGCGCGCGCTGCGCCGAGTGCCCAGGGAGCCCGTGAGTCTCTGCTCTCGAGTCCAAGCGAGGAGGTGACTTTGAATGCATCGACGATGCCTCAGGAGCCAAGCTACTGAGGACTCTCTCCTCGAGGTGCATAGGAGCAACTTGCTGCTTGTCTCATTCTTCTGTTCCCACGGCTTTGGTTTTGCCCTAAACACCTCGGCTACAGTTATAGTTATCTTCAGCCAAACTGCACCCAGGACTGAACGTGGTAACTGCCTATAACAATTTTCCCAGCAAGGAAGATACCAGGACAGTGATTCTTCACCTGCATAGCATTTTCTTGGTATTAAGGGTTACCTGACCTGCTGCGTTTGGGGAAATTCTACTGATACACCAAGGTCAGGAACACCTCTGATGCTGTCATTTAGAGACCAGCGAGTGTACCTTGGTGCCATTATTGCCATAAAATGTGAAATGCACCCCTCATTTTGGCCCTTGCCCAAATGGAAACCCCACCTAGGAAAGACAGCTCAACTTTCCTGGTATTTAAGCCTTTGGGTTTCATTTTAAAAATTGAAAGTAAAGATTTCAGGGATGCCTGGGTGGCTCAGTCCTTAAGCATCTGCCTTCGGCTCAGGTCATGATCCCAGGGTCCTGGGATCGAGCCCCACATCGGGCTCCTTGCTCAGCGGGAGGCCTGCTTCTCCCTCTCCCACTCCCCCTGCTTGTGTTCCCTCTCTCGCTGTGTCTCTCTCTGTCAAATAAATAAATAAAATCTTAAAATCTTAAAAAAAAAAGAAACTAAAGATTTCATTTTTAAGATTAAAAGTTTTCATTTTCAATGCACTCCAAAGCACAAGAAGCTAATGATATGCTGTAGTTTTTAAACAGAGATGATATATTAACGCACTTCATGGGTGCCCAGGTGGCACAGCCAGCAACCGGCTCTTGGTTTGGGCTCAGGTTGTGATCTCCGGGTCTTGAGATCGAGGTTGTGAGATCAAGGTCGTGAGATCGAGCCCTGGTTAAGCTCCGTGCTCAGTGCAGAGTCTGCTTGAGACTCTCTCTCCCTCTCCCTCTGCCCCTCCCCCACCTCTAATAAATAAATAAGTCTTTAAAAAAAAATAAAGCACTTCATGAGTGTTTCATAAAACATATGCTTTGGCTAGGTCTGTAATAGTTTGGCTATAGAATTCTTGCCTAAGCCTGGCTTAGGAACCTTTAATACGCAACTCTTTAGATACTTCTTCAGTGTTTTGTACCTCGTAGGCCCCACAGTTAGGGAATATTCTTCCTCCTCCTCCTCTAGGTTCACGCTATCCCTTTAGAACATGTAAAATAAAACCAAACGTAGGCATCGCTTTTCCTCAAACATTCTGTTGTGCAGAATAAGCTCTTACGGGAACAAGAGTGGTAATTTTGTAATAATTTCACTAGACATATAAATAGAAGTTCTAATCTAAGTAATATAAGAATTCACTTACACATCCTTTTTATGACGTTAACTCAGTGCAATTTTGAATCCACTGACCAAGGATGTTCTCTGTGTTTGAGATGAAAGCCATCCCATGGGCCCGGGCAAGGAGAACAAGAAGTAACAGGTGTATCTGGGCCCATGTTGGGGTTATTATTGTGCGTGGGTCACGGGGGTGAGAATTGATTCTGCTGGTCATGTGCCTGGTGGGATGCTTCTATCTCCTGGTCTGTACCCCTCGCCTGGGCCGCCTTTATTCTTTGGCTCAATCCTGCTTCAGAGAGTTCCTCCTGCCCTGCGTTTGCCCAATAACATGAAAAAAACATTTTCTTGGGCGCCTGGGTGGCTCAGTTGGTTAAGCGACTGCCTTCGGCTCAGGTCATGATCCTGGAGTCCCTGGATCGAGTACCGCATCGGGCTCCCTGCTCGGCAGGGAGTCTGCTTCTCCCTCTGACCCTCCCCCCTCTCATGTACTCGCTCTCTCTCATTCTCTCTCTCTCAAATAAATAAATAAAATCTTTAAAAAAAAAAAAAAGAAAGAAAAAAACATTTTCCTGTCCTCCCCTGGCAAGGCGCATGGTACTGCTCTGCACTTTCTAAAATGTCGGAGGACAAAGAAGTCTTCTAAAATCTAAAGTAATCAATCCTTTGGAAAACTGAGTTGAACTGCTTTCTTGTGGAATGCTATTATCTTGACTACTAGAATACCAAGGAATTTTTTTGCATTCAGTTGATTAAAAATCTGCAAATCTACTTCTTTTTTTCCCCCAGCTTTATTAAGGTGGGTTTGACAAATAAAATTGTAAGATATTTAAAGTGTACGATGTGATGATTTTTTATACATATATTTTGTGAAAAGATTTCCCGCCCCACCCCCCATCGAGTTAATGAACACATCCATCACTTCACATCTTTACCCCTCTCCCCTTTTTTTGGTAAGAACATTTAAGTTCTACTCTCTAAGCAAATTTCAATTATACAGTACAGTGTTATTAATAGTAGTCACCATGTTATACATTAGATCCTCAGACTTTATCCATCTTACAACCAAAAGCTTGTATCCTTTACCAAACTCACCTCATTTCCCAACCCCACAGCCTCTCACAACTGCTTTTCTATTCTGTTTCTATAAGCTTGACTTTTTTTTTTTAGATTCCATAAGTAAATGATAGCATGTAGTATTTGTCTTTCTCTGTCTAGCTTATTTCACTTAGTAAAATACTCTCCAGTTTCATCTATGATGTTGCAAATGACAGGATTTCCTTCCTTTTTAAGGCTGAATTGTATTTTATTGTATATAATGTATGTATACCCTACATTTTCTTGATCCATTCATTCGTTGACAGACACTTAGGTTGTTTCCATATCTTGGCAATTATAAATAATGCTGCAATGAGCATGGGAGTACAGACATCTTTTGGAGATAACAGTTTCACTTCCTTCAGATATATAGGCAGAAATGAGATTGCTGGATCATATGGACTTCTATTTTTAATTTCTTGAGAAACTTCCATACTGTTTTCTACAGTGGCTGCACCAATTTGCATTCCCACCAACAGTGCACAAGAGTTCCCTTTTTCCACATCTTCACCAGCAAATCTATGTTTTGTCTATTATTAAATTCACTGTAGGGATGCCTGGGTGGCTCAGTCGGTTGAGCGTCTGCCTTCAGCTCAGGTCATGATCCCAGGGTCCTGGGATCCAGTCCCACTTGGGGCTCCCTGCTCAGTGGGGAACCTGCTTCTCCCTCTGCCTGTGCTCCCCCCCGCTTATGCGCTCTCTCTTGCTCCCTCTGTCTCTGACAAATAAATAAATAAAATCTTGAAAAAAATAAAAATAATAAAAAGTCACTGTAAATGAAGGCTTTTGCACCAAAAATGAGATTTGTCTGCATCTAAAGGATAAAGGCCAGAAGTGCTTGCAAAACTAAAATGTGGCCAGCAGCAGGAGCAAATAGGAGCGGCAGGACCGGCTGGCTCCGCCCTCTTTAGTAGACTCCGCCCCTTGTTTTTCTTCATGTCCTCATTTCTTCCCACCCTGCCTTTTCTTCCATCCCTGGCTTTTTCCTTAAAAGTCATCATCATCACCATCATCATTGACAACCATAAATACATATTTAACAAAATAGCAATGCATAGCAAGTCTCCTTTGGTAGAGAAAGCGCACATGAGTCAAATATACATGGCAATTCAGGGTCCCAAGAGACAGTGAGCGGCACATGGGCATATTCATTTCCTAAATTCCAGATTTCAGTTCATATATCCATTTATAAGCATAACATTGAAGACTAGCCTATTTATTTTTTCATCATGCTCTGCTTTCCTATTTTCCCATTTTTCTTCTTAACTCACCTCTCTCTGAGTCTCCCAGCCCTTACCCCCTTAACTTGCTGAAAAATGCTCTGTAAACCCTCTTGGAATATGGGTACAAGTCTTACTAATTTTTCAGCCTGTAGCCTGCACTTGGTGCATACAGAATCCACTCACTTCAATTTTGTGAGCGGACAGGAACATGTCCAAAGTTAATTTAATTAGAGGGTAGAGAATTGAAAGCATCCGAAACAATTTACCCAGCCTCCACATGTATGCCTGAGTCATATATAATTTAAGTGTTTCTGGTCCGGAGTTAAAATATATTTAAGACTTTTAAGATCTTAAAAGCCAAGATTTTAAATGTGTGGCTTTGCTGAACATAGATCAAATTTATAGGCATCGAAGGCCTGCCCGCCATCAATTTAATGGGTGACAGAACAGCTAAAACTGTTTTATCAATTTCTGTTTGCTGCAAAGGAAAAATCTGTCTACTCAATTAACGCAGAGTCAGAAAATGAAAGCGATGCTCCTGATGCATTTGCTGGAGTTATCCCCACAATCTGGGCTTTGTTTAAATCAAACGTTGCAGTTGCCATCGATTTTAACCCATTTTAGAATGCATGTGTTGTGATCAATCAAAACCATTTTTTAGTGTTATTTCAGGGAAGAAAATCGTTTTGAACATCAGAGAAATGTTTTCATTTGCACCAGAAACACCACCCCAAGCCCATACTGTGTAAGAATCTACAGTATAAACTTATATTTCTAACTAGGAAATTAATGGCAATAAACATATTAGTTGAGTAGCTCTGGGTTCTGAAATTTGCCTTCTTTAATTCCTCTAGAAGCCCTGTATGAGAAGGCTCTGGTAACTTATTTTGTTGAAGTGTTCTGAAACTGTCTCCTTCGCTAAAACCACCTCAGATATTTAATAAGCAAAATGCATAAAAGCCATAATCAGTAACAATGGTCAGAATAGTTCCTTATGCTAGTAACTTACTATTTGATTCTTATATAGAGTAGGTTGGTTTTTAAAAAATAATATTTTAAAATATTCTATGATTCCACTTACGTGAGGTACCTACAGTAGTCATATTCGTAGTGACAGGAAACAGAATGGTGGTTACCAAGGCTGGGGGACAGGGGTCAATGGGGAGGTGTTGTTTTACAGGTATAGAGTTTCAATTTGAAATGATAAAAAGTTTTGGAGATGGATGGTGCTGATGGTTGCACAACCATGTGAATGTACTTAACGCCACAGAACTAGGCATTTAAAAAGTGGTTAAAATGACCAATTTTAGGGGGCTCCTGGGTGGCTCAGTCGTTAAGCATCTGCCTTCGGCTCAGGTCATGATCCCAGGGTCCTGGGATCGAGCCCCGCTTCAGGCTCCCTGCTCGGCAGGAAGCCTGCTTCTCCCTCTCCCACTCCCCCTGCTTGTGTTCCCTCTCTATGTCTCTCGCTGTCAAATAAAATCTTTAAAAAAAAAAAAATGACCAATTTTAGGTTATGTATTTTTACCATAATAACAAATAAAACTAAAAAAATGAATATTTTAGCTACTTTCTTCTCAAAGCAGTAATAAGTAATTCTTGTGAAAGAAAGTTGAGTCATGTGTTCCTTAAGCCAAAGATGGTAGTTGGATTTTAAAGGTATATTTCTTCCCTTTGTTTATTTAGTAGGGTCTCTTTTTTTTTATAGTAAGGTCAACTTTCAGGGTTTTTAAACAAAATTATGAACACTTCAGTGGCAAATCCTTCAGTTATTTTTGACAGATAGTACAAGATGTGCTTCCTGAGAGATTTATTTGACCTCTCCTTCTGCTCTGTTGTCTTACTTGTAAAGATATAGCTTGAGCCAAACACTGGGACCAGCCCATGCCTAAGAAAAGAAAAGAAAAGATTTATTCACAGAATGGAAATGATTCTAAGAAGATGCTCAGAAAGGAAACAGAAGAGCACTTATCAATACCTGAAATTATAGTGTACCTTTGTTTACTGTTGTTTTCTCTCTCCACTCCTTGGCATCCCCAAGCAAGAATTTGACTTCTGTGGATACTGGAGTCTGTAACATTCCCTACTATCTCCAAGCACCTTGCATGGTGTCTGGCACAGAAGGTATGAAGAATTCCTTATACTCCTTCACATTCACCCTCTACACAAAAATATTCCTATTATTAACATCTTGAGTTTGTGTGATCCCTTTGCTATAACTGATAAGTCAATATGATACATTATTATTAATTAAAGTCCATATTTTACATTAGGATTCACTCTTTGTGTTGTACATTCTATGGATAGTCCCAGGGGACATTTTAACAAAGCTCTCTCCGTAACATGCAAGTATTAATAAGGCTATAGAAGAATGGAATAACAACTTTAAAAATTTGGTTTAATTGTTGTATGTAGAACACTATACCCAACAACTGCAGAAACATATTTTTAGATGTTCGTGAAATATTTACAAAAATTGACCACACATTAGGCCATAAAACAACTTTCAACAACTTTCTAAGGATTTTTTTTCTCGCAAAGAATATATTTTTCTGTCCACAGTGCAGTTAACAATAAATCAGTATCAAAAAAAGTTTTTAAATCCCATAGACTTGAAAATTAAGAACACTTATAAACAACTCATGGATCAAAGGAGAGATCAAAATGAAAATTAGAAAATATTCTGAACTAACAAGTGAAAAAGAACACAGTGCACTACACTTCACTGGCCCCTACTATCTCCACCCGCGTCATCTCTGCACGAGAGCTGAAACAAGACGGCAAACGTTACCTTTGTTCGGCCTCTGCTGAGCACATGCGCACTAGGTGACTGCCATTTTTCACTGCTCTGTGCATATTCATAAATGACCACCAAAGTGCCATGAGGGTTGATTTTGAGGCTACAAATAAATTTTAGGTGACTCTGCAAATATGGAATCCATGACTAATAAGGATCAACTGTACTAGAAAAGATCTTAAAATCAATGAGCAAAGTATTCCCTTCAAGAAGCTGGAAAAATAGGGGCACCTGGGTGGCTTGGTCGTTAAGTGTCTGCCTTCAGCTCAGGTCATGATCCCAGGGTCCTGGGATCGAGCCCCGCATCGGGCTCCCTGTTCAGTGAGCCTGCTTCTCCCTCTCCCTCTGCCTGCCATTCCCCCTGCTTGTGTTCTCTCTCTGCCAAATAAATAAATAAAATCTTAAAAAAAAAGAAAGAAAGAAAGAAAGAAACTGTGAAAGGAACAACAAATTAAACCCGAAAGTACAAGAAAGGTGACAATGAAAACATATATTAATGAAATAGGTAACAACCATACAGTAGCGATCAATAGTCAATAATTGGCTCCTCAAGGAGCGCCTGGGTGGCTCAGTCAGTTGAGCATCCGACTCTTGATTTCTGCTCAGGTCATGATCTCAGGGTGGTGAGATCGAGCCCCATGTGGAGCTCCGCGCTCAGCACAGAGTCAGCTTGGGATTCTCTCTCCCTCTCTCTGCCCCTTCCCCTCTCTCTCAATTAAATATATAAAATCTTTAAAAAAATAATTGGCTCATTGAAGGGCTAAAATTATTGCTAACCCTTTAGTGAAACTGAGTAAAGGAGAGACGGCTCAAATAAATACTATCAGGAATGGAAAAGAGGGTATTACTACAAAGCCTATAGACACTAAAAAAATCATCAAAATATTAATATGAGCAACTTTCTGCCAACTACTTCATCAACTGAGATGATGTGTACAAATCTAAAAAAAAAGCCTCATCCAAAACTGACACAAGGTGAAACAAAAAAATTAGATGAATATCACAACTTAAGGAAATGGAATCTGAAAGTAAAACCTTCCTATAGGATTTCCACTCCTGCTCTGGATAGGGAAGCTCCCACAAATTGGTACCTTTCTCAAATAACAACTATGAATCCTGGATAATACACAAAAACAATGTATCTGAATCCTCTAGAGAATTAGCAAAAGCTGGCAGATTTTGGAGGGGGGGGAGAATGGAAATTTGGAGAAAATGATCAGCATGGGGCAAGTGTTTTCTGGCTTCACCACAGATATGGCAGCAGTGAAATACCTAAAGCCTCAATAGAAAATATGCATGTTTTGGATTGCAGAACCCAGATTTGAAGAAGCCTGGGCCAACCAGGACCACCAGACAGTGAGGAAGGAAACCTGTAAATATCTAGAGAAGTGAACACAAGTCTGTGTTTAACTCCATCCAAGTCTCTCGCTGACCCTTGAATCATGTGTGTGTAAGTCAGCTTGAAAAGAGTTTGAAATTAGGTTTGAATCACCTATTGCTAGCATGAGAGAATTTGCCACTTGAGTCTAACCAAATTAATTTCCTTATTAAAATAAAATCAATATTCTTCTGAGCAGTAAAACAAAACCCAACATCACATTCACAAGGTCCAAAGACAACTCAGAATTTATCCTTATAAGAAGAGCAGGGAGAATGGGACCTACCGTGAAAGGAAAAGACAGCAGATGCTAGCTCTGGGATAAACCAGCCTAGAATTCTCAGTCCAAGCAGACTTTATCAGTGCTCAATGAGCTAAAGGGTAATACGCTTGCCATGAACGACGGGAAATGTCAGCAGAGGAAGAGAAAATATGATTTTAGAAAAAAATAGAAATTCTAGAAGTGAAAATAGGGTATCTGAAATAAAAAATTCACAAGATCGATGGAATGGCAGCAGAGAGATGAAAGAAGCATCAGAAAACTCAAAGGTCGAGGAATAGAAAAAGAAAGAAAAAAGATTGAAAAAATGCACAGAGTCAGGAACATATTTTTAATATGTTATTATTTTAAAAGTCTAGTATATGAATAATTAAAGTCTCAAAAAATGAGAAGAGAGTAAGAATGGGGAAGAAAAAATATATTTGAAGAAATAACTGAACCTCAAAATCCCCAAATGTGGTGAAAGACACAAATTTATGGATTCAAGAAGCTTGACAAAGTCTACACAAGATATATTTGAAAAAGAAACATGCCTGGGCATGTCATGGTGAAACTGTTAAAAACTGAAATAAGGAGAAAATCTTGAAAGAAGCCAGAGCAAAACAACTCATTACCTACAGAAAAACAATGATTCAAATGACTGCAGGTTTCTCATTAGAAAAAAATGGAGGCCATAGACCATGTAACAGTATGTTTAAAATCCTAAAAAAGAAAAACAAGAACAACAACAAAAAAACCCTGTGAAACCAGAAGTCTATATCAAGTGAAAATATTTTTCAAGAATGAAGACAAAATGAAAACATATTTAGATTAAAAAAAGGCTAAGAGAGATCATCACCAGCAGATTTGCACTGTAAGACATATTAAAGAAATTTCTTTAGGAGGAACAGAAATGATTACAGAGGAACTCAGATCTTAGGAATGAAGAACATCAGAAATGGTAAATGTCTGCCTAATTGTAAAAACTACTTTTTCCTATTAATTTCTTTAAAATGTATGCCTATTAAAGCAAAAAATCCTAACATTGTCTTGCAAAGTTTATAACATATGGAGGTGTAATTCATATGAAAATTATAACATGAAGAATTACGGGAAGAGAGGCACCTGGGTGGCTCAGTTGTTTCAACATCAGACTTCAGCTCTGGTCATGATCTTGGGGTCCTGGGTTCGAGCCCCACATCAGGCTCCCCGCTCAGTGGGGAGTCTGCTTCTCTCCCTTTGCCCCTCCCCCCACTCATGCTCTCTCTCTCTCTCTCTCAAATAAATAAATAAAATCCTTTTTAAAAAAAGAATCATAGGAAGAGAGTAAATCGACCTTTACGGTTGCAAGATTTTGACCTTTTTTGGGTTTTCTGTTTTACATTTTTAAAATGAAGTGATACAATATTAACCTTAAGTCGACTGATAAATGTTAAAAACACATATAGTGATATATATATTCTTCCTAAAGCAGCCACCAAAAAAATTAGCAAACTGAATTCAAAAGCATGTAACAAAAATAATACATTGTGACCAACTTGAGTTTATTTCAGAAATGCAATCGTGGTTTAACATTTGAAATCCATTATTGTAATTCACCTCATGAATAGAAAAATACCAAATAATAATCTTAATGGCTGCAGAAAAAGCATTTGTTGTAATTCAAATTCATTTATAATAACAATTCAAAATAAACTGTGAATAGAAGGGGACTTCCTTAATCTGATAACAGTTATATCCAAATAGCTACAGCAAACATCATTGTTAATACTAAAATTCTGAGAGTTTTACCCCTGAGATCAGGACCAAGGCAAAAGAGCCCACTCTCACTATCTCTGTTCAACATTGCATTGTAGATTTTTAGAGAGTGCAGTAAGGAGGGGAAAAGCATGCAGTTGAAAAGAAACAAATGAAAGCATTTAGTATATGCTGATAATATGATATATTTGGGTACATAAAAAAATCCAAAAAAAGTCTATGCACTAATCTGTACCTCTGAAACAAATAATACATTATCTGTTAAAAAAAAAAAAAAAAAAAAGAAGATAGCAGGAGGGGAGGAATGAAGGGGGGGAAATCGGAGGGGGAGACAAACCATGAGAGACGATGGACTCTGAAAACAAACTGAGGGTTCTAGAGGGGAGGGGGGTGGGGGGATGGGTTAGCCTGGTGATGGGTATTAAAGAGGGCACGTTCTGCATGGAGCACTGGGTGTTATACGCAAACAATGAATCATGGAACACTACATCAAAAACTAATGATGTAATGTATGGTGATTAACATAACATAATAATAAAAAAAAGTCTATGCACTAACTATCAGAATTAATATGTAAATTTAGCAAAGTTGCTGTCTACAAGGTAAATGCTAGGTATTGAGATTCACTGTTGTGAATCAAATAGTCAAACGACCCATCTTCACTGCAGCATACATTTTTGTGTGGGAGACAAATAGTACGTATACTAATAAGTAAGAGTGCTCTGAATAGAAATTGTGCTGTGATATAATATAATAGAGGGAGACTTATTGGCAAGGAGGCTCCTTTAGAACAACGGGAAGGAGGCAACTGTGGGAAGTTCTGTGTAAAGGGCAGTCCCGGCAGAGGGAATGGCCAGTGCCAAGGCCTAGGTCAGAAATGAACTTAGCCTGTTAAAGAAACAGGGAGAAGATTGATATGAATTGAGCTGAGTGAGTGCAGGGGGGAGTGGAGTCAGACAGGAGGAAAGTGGAGCTCTGATGGTGCACATCAAAGTCTGCTTTGATTCCAATTAAACAGAAAAGAGCACACTAGACCCTCTCCTGCTTTAATTCACCTCTGCTTTCCATTATTTGCTGGTCTGTTTTTTTCCTGCTAAAGCTAGGTCTTCTCTCCACAGTAGAGGGAAGTGACTATGTAAAAAAACAAACCCCAGCATATAAAAAAGCATTGAGGGGCGCCTGGGTGGCTCAGTGGGTTAAGCGTCTGCCTTCGACTCAGGTCATGATCTCAGGGTCCTGGGATCCAGCCCTGCATAGGGCTCCCTGCTCAGCAGGGAATCTGCTTCTCCCTCTGTCTCTCCCCCTGCTTATGCTCTCTCTCAAATAAATAAATAAAATCTTAGAAAAAAAAGGCATTGAGACCACGTGGCTTACTAGGGACAAGCCCTGTTGCTGGTCAGAGGGGCGTGGCCTAAGCCCAGGACTCTGCAGCCTGATGGGCTTGTGACCTGGGCAGGTCATCTACCCACTACAAGTCTCAGGGCCTTTATTTTCGAAACAAAGAAATAATAAGGGTAGCCATTTTGCAAGACTTATTTGAATATTAAATGAAATCCTGCATGAAAGCTTAATTAACATCAGGAGTGGCGCAAAGGAAGCACTTTGAAAAATTAGCTTTAGTATTATAAAAACAATATCTTAAAAGTCTGAAAAATATCTATATTAAAATTTAATTGATCTCTGGATAAGTCATGGCCTTCTAAGTATAATAACAATAAGAGAAATCACAAAAGAAATACACATCAATGCCACATGTGATTCTAACAAAATTTAGGAGTGTCTCTGCAGGGCTGATATGTCCAGTTGAGTACCATCCCATAAAGCAACAGTACATTTTTATAAAATGACCACAAATAAATTAAAGAGGATAAACCAGGTTTAAAAATCAAACAAATATAGCCATTCATACCATACTATTTAAAGAGTCGTTAAAATGAAAAGGATACGTTGAAACAAAATTTGGACACCATTTTTCAACTGTCAAAATGGCAAAGGCAAAATGCTGAAGAGGCTGCACTGAGATGGAGACACATATTTTGCTGGCAATGTGGGAGTGTGAATTGGTTTGCTCCTTCCAGAAAGAAATTTGGCAGAGTGTACCAAGACCACTAAAATATGTGCATCTTTGAACATGAAAAATTTCCTTCTAAGAATGGAGGAGTTTACCTTACAAAAGGAGTCATAGTTATGGACCAAGATTAATGTATAAAGGTAAGCATTAGGGTAAAAAATTAGAAACTACCTGAATGACCACAAAGGCAGATGGATTAAATAAATTGTTGTCTTCTTTTGGAAGAATATTCGTTAAAAATATCCAATAGCAGGGGGTGCCTCGGTGGCTCAGTCTGTTAAGTGTCTGACTCTTGATTTCAGCTCAGGTCACGATCTCAGGGCTGTGAGATGAAGCCCTGCATCAGGCTCCGTGCTGAGCATGGAAACTGTTTAAGATTCTCTCTCTCCCTCTCCCTCTGCCCCTACACCTACCCCCCACCCGCCGCACGCATGTGCTTTCTCTCTCTCATTCTCTCTCTCTCTCTCTCCCTCAAAAAAAAAAAAAAAAAAACATAAAAACGAATAGCATGAGAAATTCCACACAATATAATATTAAGTAAAACAAAGATTTTTTTTTTTTTTAAACTACACGCAGGGGCGCCTGGGTAACTGAATCAGTTAAGCGGCCAACTCTTGATTTTAGCTCAGGTCATGATCCCAGGGTCCTGGAGTCAAGCCTGGAGTCCGGCTCCATGCTCAGAGGGGAGTCTGCTTGAGGATTTCCTCTTTCCCTAGCCCTCTGCCCCTCCCCCCGCTCGCTTGCTCCCTCTCTCCCAATAAATAAATAAATCTTTAAAAATAAATAAATAAATAAATAAATAGACATGAAAAACTGGGCAATGTGATTCCAATTAAGAGACTGAATGGCTAGAAGCACACAGTTGCATCCAGAAGCAAAGAAAACCCAGGGACGCCTGGGTGGCACAGTCGGGTAAGTGTCCAACTCTTGGTTTTGGCTCAGGTGGTGATCTCAGGGTCATGGGATTGAGCCCCACGTCAGGCTCCAAGCTCAGTGCGGAGTCTGCCTGAGATTCTCTCTGGCCCCTCCTGCTGGTACTCTCTCTCTTCCTCAAAATAAATAATCTTAAAAAAGAAGCAAAGAAAACCCATTTACCCAGAGAACTGAATGAAATGTCTTTGTTGGAGAAACAAAGTTGTAGCCTTCTAATAAAGTAGAGAAAAGAGAAAGAAGAAAAGAAAGAGAGAGGAGGGACAAAAATGTTAGCTATGGGTCCTCTCTGAGTGTTAGAATTATAGGTGATTTTTGTTTCCCTTTTACAGATATAGATATATAGTATTCACAGCCCAGGCTGAAATAATTTCACAGTTTCTTCTTTACATCTGTTCGGAATGTCTCTGGGACCCCCTGCTTCGTCAGGAAGTAATGTGGGATGGGCCAGGAGGAACCCTAGAAATTAGGCGCTCTCAGTCCAAATTAGGCTCTCCAGCCAAATCAGTCATTAAACTGCCTCTTTAGCTAATTCGGTTTCTGCTTGGATGACTCAGGTAAATACTCAGCGTTTCAGAGTTCTGCCCTCCCCCGGGCTTCTCCTCAGGGGAGTGTCAGGATAGAGAGAGAATTGTGGCTTCTGTGATGGGATTGCCTGCCTACCCTGGCCCTCACTTGTCTTTCAGTCCATTTGACTTCGGAGAGGGGAACCACGTGGTGCTGCCATTTGTCTCAAGTCTGGGCATGAATGGAATGTCACAGCTTCTTAGGTGTGACTGCAAACCTTGGCTCACCCACGGGCCCTTCCTTCCCACAGCTTCTCCTTTTCCTGCAGGATCCTCTCAGCTGACTGTCCACTAGGGTGGCTGCTCCAACACGGTCTGCCCAAAAGTCCTAGAATTTTCTTAAAGCTGGAGAGAAAATTCACTTTACCTCTCTAGACCTCAATACCTTCTGCTCTTAAATGACTAATTGAGGACGTTGGAAAACATGACCCCCGAGTCTTGTTCCAGTGTCCAGCTCGGTGACTTCAAGATTCTCAGAAGAAGGAGGACTACTTTTCTCCAGGGACCTCCTTTTTATTCCATTCCCTCCCTTGAGGGCATTTCCAACAACCTCCGTAAAATTGCCTTTATTACTCTTGCCAGGGGCTTGCTGCTGCCTAGGCCAGCTCTGCCCGAAATAGGCGTCATCCTGCGGTTTGACTTTAATTCGCTAGAATTCTCTTAGGTTTGAGAACAAAGCCGGGGCTAATTAAAATATATTCTCTCTTGCTTTACTGATCCTTGTTCCATGGATATATTTCTCTTAGGGACTTCATATGAAGAATTGATGAATTGAAAGCAGGATTTAAGTGTTTCTGGGTCCTCTGGCCAAATTGCTCGTGATACTATAGTAACACTTACTTATACTTTGTTCATTAATTAATTGCACTCCATTCCTTAATTGCCCTCCATTCCATCATCCACCAGCACTGACGAGAACAGGATGTTTAGGAGGCAGGTGTTGGCTCCACTGACCCCTCACATTCTAAGTGAGGGCTCATCCATTTGAGCTAACTCTCCTGCACTAGCTCTGTGACCTTGGCGGGGCGGGGCGGGTGACTTAGCCTCTCTTGGCGACCATTTCCTCATTTGTAAAATGAGGTCAGTGAACTAGATGATCTCTACAGTCATTTCTATTTAAAAACCTGTAATCCTTCTTGTTTTCATAAATGGAGCCCAGCTGGATCTAGGCCCTGGGGAGCTATTAAAGAACAGAGCAGGTGTTGAGCGCTGGGAGGGGGTGGGGGGTGGGGAGTAGGGGGTGGGAGGCGAGAGATATGATTTCTCAAAAAGAAAATGCTGTCCACCGAGGAGCAATGCCACAGCTCCATTTGTAAAATGTTACTCTCAACTCCACAGCTCTGGTTTCGGTCAGATTTCTGGGTCCCGGAGGGAAGTCTGAGCAAGTGGCAGACCGTATGAGGGATGTCAGCACGCCCCGCGGCCGGCTGCGTCTTGGAAGGAGGACTTCACAGGGCCTGCTGCCACCGGAAACAAACCGACCTGCTCTCACTCTGGACCCTGCGGTGTGCAAGCTGAACACATTCATCTCTAATTGCCTGCTGTCACCACATCTACTGCCTTCCTGAGCCACTGTGTAAACATTCGTCACATCGCCTTTATGGATTTCATTCACCGTTTCTCTGGCTCAAGAAGCGTCCTGCCTATCTCTCCTGCCCTCGGCCGATCTACCGTGCTCTCTCTAACCTTGACCTTGGCAGCACATTGCCTCATTTCAACATCAGGTCAGCACAGCCAAGATGAATGGAGGGAAGCTTGGCGCAGGTGCCTGGGGATTTATGGCAAGGCCAACTCCTTACCGACAGGTTTTGCTTCCTCTCCAACTATGAAAGCGGTCCAAGAGCCTCACAAAGCATCCTGACATCAATGGCAAGTCTCAGCGGATTGGACCGTAGCCTCTGATTTCATCGCTCTGAAACCTGGCTGCCCGGCGGTGCCAGGCCCACCTGACCACGTGCCAGATGACACATCGCTTTTGTTTACAGGGCTTCTGGCTTGGAGACGGGATGATGAACAAAGAAGGAAGGTCTCAAAAGATCTTGGCCCCACTGGTCTCTATGTATTAATCTTCAATTCAAATCCATCTGATATTTGCGGGGTTTGACTTCCTTACCAATGAAAGCTCCCTTTCTTAACACCGCTGGTGAACATCAGCCTGGGAAGAGGAATCGTGCGGAAACAATCAAAGACTATCCTCCCCCGGAGGATATTCTTTATAGAAGATCTCGTCCTCAAAATTTATCTTTGCTTTTCTTAGTTGAAGGACACAGTCAGGGGCACCTGGGTGGCTCAGTTGGTTAAGCAACTGCCTTCAGCTCAGGTCATGATCCTGGAGTCCCGGGATTGAGTCCCGAATCGGGATCCCTGCTCAGCAGGGAGTCTCCTTCTCCCTCTGACCCTCCCCCCTCTCATGTGCTCTCTCTCTCTCTCTCAAATAAATAAAATCTTAAAAAAAAAAAAAAAGAAAGACACGGTCAGAGGCTTTAAGAAAAGAAAGTGGTGAGTTGGTCTAAATTTAAACAAAACAAAACAAAACAAATTACAATATGTGTCCACTCCAAGTTCCATTTTCTTCAGCTTTAATCGTGGTTATTAAGAATAGCACAAACTAGGTAGATGCATCTGTGATTTTGAAATTCTTGCCTCGTGAAACCATTAAGAGGGGGGCAGGTAGGAGGCATTTCAGTGTAGCTCGGATGGGCTTCTGTTAGAATCCCCTGTCTGTTCACAGGCTGTGGGTAGTTTCTCCGTTCAGTTCTGGGGCAGCCACAGATCCTCGGGTAACGAGAATGCTTTTGTGTTCTGCTCATATGCTCAGATTTTGACCTTTGAAACATTTTCTCTACAATCCTATCAGTAATTGCTTGCAGGACAGCCGAGTCATTGAGATGCTCTTCGCACAAATGCTTTTAGTGCCTCCCTATACCCCGTTCCCTAGACTTGCTATTTAAGTGGCTGCCAAGTTCACCTATGAGCACAGTCACGTTAAAAAGCAACACTCATCTTGCTCTGTCTGGTGTAACAATGATCACCATTATTCTGGAGTGGCCCCGACTTGAATGTCCCATGCAGAGAGGATGGCCTGCTCCTTCGAGATCCAGGGTGGAAGATCGTTAAAACAGCCATTCCGTCGACTCTGATTTTTTTTTTTTGAAAGACCTAACTATGAAAACTAGCAAAATTGCACCTGGTCTGCTGGGGTCTGTGAGCTCTGAGCATCCCTGTTTACCTGCTGTGACCCACAACTCCTCAGCTGGTGAAGACTTGGTCAATATCACAAGGCTTAACGGTTCACCTCCATGCCAGAGACCAGAGACTGAAGCTGTTTACATGTTTACACGTGGGGGCTACTCCTAAGCTTTAGCTTTTTCATTTGAAAAAGTGAAAATGGGGATAATCAAATACCTCTTTTTTTTCTTTCTTTCTTTTTTTTAAAGATTTTATTTATTCAGGAGAGACAGAGAGAGGCAGAGGGAGAAGCAGGCTCCCTGCAGAGCAAGGAGCCTGATGCGGGACTCGATCCCAGCACCCTGGGATCACGACCTGAGCCAAAGGCAGATGCTTAACTGACAGAGCCACTCAGGCGCCCCGGATAATCAAATATCTAATCCCATAGGGTGGTTGTGAGGATCAAATGGGATGGTGCATATAAAGTAACAAAATCTTGACTGGGTTTCCCTGGCTTATGGTGACTGCTTCTAGTCGTCCTCAACTTGAGAAAAGGGACATGTGTCTTCATGCTGTGTACCCTGAACTCAAAACCTAGCATATAAAAGCACCTGCAAATGCAAACTATTATTATTCGTAAGAAACGTATTGATACTGTTTCCCATTTGATTTGTATTGCTTCCTATTTGTGAAGATCATGTCTACAACACAGGATTTCGGACAGACACATCATACCGGGGAAGAGTGAGTGACTGTTCTTTCCACTGTGGGAGCAGGGGCAACTGACAGTTAGCAGTTAGCGTGACTTGTCGTCGATGCTAAAGTGTTCTTCCAAAACGCCAGGACCCCCTCTTCCAGTCACGTGCGGGGCTGCTGGGGAAGCACGCTCTCCTTCCTGCTTGAGCAGCTGAATGAGAGCAAAGCTCAAATGTGCTTTGGGCCGTTGCCCGTCTGGACTCAGATAAAAGGCATGTACAAGCTCCATCGATACAGATGGGCCCAGCAGGGATAATTCAGCTCTTCCTTTGGAGTAATTATCCATGGTTACTTATGCACAGACACCAGTGTCCTCTGCCAAGCTGACATCCAGCAGAAAGAGCAGGGAAGGGATGACAGGCACTGGTCAAACCAGGTTCTGCCCCTCCATCCAGGATGCCCACACTGTCCACCAGCCCAAGGACAGGATCCAAACCACCCACTCTCAGTCCCTACTGCCTGGTCTGAGGAGACTCCTGCAAGAGGGCCGGTATTCCCTGATGCTGGGGGTCTGGAGTAAGGTTCTAGACTGAGGTTGCTCCAGGGGGGACTGGGACAAGTAAGAGGATGCTGAGTGGGACCTTCTCTGTCACCTCAGATGGGCGCCTGGGACACAAAGCCAAAGCAACCAGGGTTGCCTGGCCCCCATTCTCAAGGGAGTTAACCTAACTGGGGGCTAGACCCTCCCTCCATGGCTCACTAAAAAGCTACCCACCAACTCTGCTGTCCATCTGACTGCCACCCCAGCTCTTCCTCACTTCCTCCTAAGTAGAGTAGAGAGAGAAGAAAAGTACATCACTCCCCCGCCCCCCGCCAAGGCAAGTCTCTCTCTTTGGGATGACTTGCCCCAAAAAGAAGGGGAAAGAAAGTCTCTAAGAAACCAAAGAGAGCACCAGGTGTACAGACAGAAGGGGCTGGTATCTCGTTCATGAGTGGATGTCAGCCAGGTAGCCCCGTGCGGCAGAACCCTCCACCCACCCAGCAGAGCGTGGAGTGAGGGCAGCCCCCGAGTGTGGCAAGGATGGACGCGCTTCCTCCAGCAGATGGACGCTGTGGAGGCAAGGGCAAGAGGAGGGCAAGAGGACGGGCTGGCCTCAGCAAGCAGAGGCTGGGGGTACCCATCTGGGAGAGGCAGTGCAGGAGGTGGACTTGGCAGAGGTCCGGTTCTGGGAGAAGGGAAAGATAAGTGTTAAGCCAGAAATGAGTCTGAAGTTTCAAAGTAGGCTGGGCTGGGCTGGATTTTTAAATAACTGAAAGTTTGAAAAACCTCTGGGTTCTTCCAGAGACTTCATTAAGGAATGAGACTAGAGTGGATGGAAAATGGCAGACAGCAATGATGGGGAGAAATAAGTCCATTCCATGTTTGTGCCCCACCAAGTACCAAGCACAGCAATGATGAATATCATAGCAGTCCTGAGTACCCCACACGGCACACGGATTCAGACTATGTGGATACTCTGTGCATTCCATTTAACTTGTCGAAATATGAAATGAGCTCTTGCTTAACTTCTCTAGCACATAAATTTATGTCTTCTATTTCCTAATTTTTTTTTCACTTATTAGAGAAGAATGTGCACAATTCCCTTGTAAGTGATTTCCCTATAAAGGTCCAAACCTTCAGATGTTCACATGCCTGTTAAGAAGTTTATCATGTGACTAATAAGTAATGATTTTTTGAAAGATGTTAGGACAATTCCTATGTTCTTCAGACATGCTAGAAGGTAACTATAGTATTTTACCTTCTGCTAAATCTTTATATGATTACATAGTTTTTATATGTTGTTCTACTTTCCAAAGACTCTAGGAAACAAAGACTAAAAAAATGACAAAAATCTTTGGGTGCCTGGGCGGCTCAGTCGGTTAATCATCTGCCTTCGGCTCAGGTCATGATCTCAGGGTCCTGGGATGGAGCCCTGCATCCAGGCTCCCTGCTCAGCAGGGAGTCTGCTTCTCCCTCTCCTTCTGCCCCTCTTTCTGTTCATGCTCTCTCTCTCTCAAATAAATAAATAAAATCTTTTTAAAAATGACAGAAATCTCAACCATTAAGCAAAGAAGCAAAGTGTTAGAGAGATGATCAAATGTGGTTTATTTTAATCCAAACTATCAACATAAAATATAATTAACACTGTTACCCTTTGCTCAAGAGCCCCACTTATCCTAGGGGGCTATATGATGACATTGCCATGGAAACTGCTATGTTTATGATGCTGGGTCAAAAAGTCCAGGGCAAAGGATATCCAAAGATTGATATCGGGGTTATGGGGAGACTTTCACTAAAGTAAGTTCCTAGATTCATGAATATTCACACATTATAGAGACTATAGATTACACCATGGTGACCTCCAGAAACCAACCTACAACTTGCAGATCTGACCGGCTTCTGTTTAGTAGAATTCCCATGGAGATGAATCTTTCAAATGAAGGAAACTAGTCTGGAAAAATTGGGGGTTAAAGAAGACTTCATTTTGACCCTGAATTCTTATTCTAAAAGGTCCACGGACTTCCCATAACCACAAAAGTTCCAAATGTGGCTGGCCCAAACAAACAGACTTCGTCCATACAGATAACTGGAGGTCACCAATGCAAACCGTACTTTAAAATTATCCTAAAACTTTTTCATGGCTCCTTCTTTGGCTCCTCCTCTGATCACAAGGGTCTGGAAGCATCCACTACAGCAAAATATAAGCATCGACAACACTGTGACTGCCTCCCCAACATTTACCCCCGCACACAGCCATTCCTGCATCGTGTAACTCTTGTAAGATTTGAGTGAGATGATCCTGCCCTCGTTTCTAGCCCTGGGTCGCTACTGCTCTTAGTCTGTGGTTCTCAAACTTGGGTGCACAAGCATCACCTGAACAGCTTGGTTAAAACTGTTTCCATTCTCAGTTTCTGATTCAGTGGTCTGGAGTGAGGCCTGAGAATTTGCATTTCCAACAAGTTTCCAGGTGATCCTGATGCTGCCGGGTTATTTGCTGCTCACAGCACCTTCAATGATACAACAGAGAAATTCCAAAAGCATCCTGTTACACCCAAGAGATGAAAACCCTGTGTGCCCCAGGGGGTGGGGAACTAGGGGTGGATTTGCTGCAGAGCGGTGGGTCTCAGCCTCAACAACACATCATGGTCACCTGGGGAGACCTAACCCCTACTCTCCGAAGGTTCACATTTTATTGCGCTGGGTGGGGCCTGGGCAGCAGTATTTTTTAAATTCCCCGAGTGATTCTAGTCTAGTATGCATCCAGCAATGAAAATCACTGCTTTATAAAATAAGTTTCCCAATATTGTGTGTGTATGTATGCACGTGTGTGGAGGGAAGAGACTGGATGAGGATGGTAGTTGACCTGAAGTTTTTGTCCTTTTCAGTGAAAGCAAGGGACCCAGTGCACTCTGTCATGGGAACTGACCCAGCTGGCCCTATAGATCCAAATAGCTTTTGGGGAAGATAGCTTGTCTGCGTCCTGCATCTCCAAGTAAATAAAACAAGATTTTATCTCTATACAATTTTGCATGGTAAGCCAAGTGACTTGTCCCACTTGACTCAAATAGGAAGCCTGAGTAGACAGGCAAAAGAGAAGTAAACAGAAAACAGCAAATTATAAAGTACACAATTAAGAGAATTTAAATAGTAGAGATCATATTTGCCTTACAATTCACCTTGGACTTGAATAATTACAGCTAATACTTACACAGTACTTATTGTCTTCCAGAGACTATCCTTAGTGATTTTATCATTACCTAATGGATTCCTTTTAATGACCTCTAAGGAAGACATTGTCTTTATCATGATCATTTTATAGATGAGTTTATCGAAGTCCAGAGAGGTTAGTCACAAGGTCACACAGCCAGGGAGTGGGAGAGCCGGAATCTAGACCTGGACGGTCTATGTAATCAACCACTGTGGCAGATGCTGCCCTTCTGTTAATACTGACATTTGAAATATCTAACTTCTTCCCCCAACGAAGAAAAGCAGATGGCTCCTCTGTCTTACTCCTTACTGTTCCACTGTTCCGCTTACGGTCATAGCAATAGGTTGACCAACTGTCTTGGCTGGTCCAGAATTTTATAATTTTAACACTGAAGGTCCTGTGTCCAGGGAAACCCCCCACATTGCCCTACTTGGCACCCAGACACCTTTGGACCCCCAAAACTTAACCTGTGGGTCCCAGTCATTACAATGTAAAATGTCTCAAAATGACTCATTTCTTTGCAACTGACCTTTGCTAGAGAACAAAAGAAGCCTTGCTTCCCTGTGTCTTCTTTTGGATATGATCACAATGGCAAAGGTAAACATGAGAATGAATGTGTCACATTCAAGGAAAATAAATACTAATTTGTTTTTGGCAGAACCCAAAATAGGAATTCATGTAAAAAGAATGACTCATGTCTCTTCAAGACAATTCTTTTTAAGTTGGATTATTTAAACAGAAAGATATGTGGCAAAATGCTTATAATGAGGCAAATAACAAGTTCTCATAAAAATGTAATGGTGTAGTTTCAGCTCAGGGTACATCAAAGGTTTGCTGGAAATGTGATGATATAATTTCCCAGAATCAGATTTTACAGTGGTGTCCCTGATCAGAAAGATTGTAGAATCTCTTACATAACAGAGGTTTCACATTTCTCACCTAATCCCTGAAAGGCTAGTTCCTCACATCTAAGTGGACTTCGTTCTTAATAATAATTCATTCAACAAACCACTGCTGTCTATGATAGAATCTGCCTCCATGTTCATTTATTAGGACACATTTATCCAGCTAAGGACATATATAGTCATCATGGATGCATTGATGATATCTTCTTTTGTCGTGTGCCTTTCAACTATCACCAAACTTTATCTATTACAGCCGGCCATTGATAGACTTTTGAAATGCTTTGGAAAAGCTAAACTTAACACTGAAGCTGAGCAAGGAATAACATATGTTTTCATCATATGGCAGGTGTTCTTCATGTAATTCTAAAGCCCCAGATCATTTGAAAGGAACTCTCATTCATTCTAATTGCTTTCCAAAGGGACACTGTCATTTACCCCAGCAGCGCCATCTTTAGAACTCAGTGGTTTCTTATGCCCTCACTGGATGGACATGAATTATCATTTGCTGACACCAAAGCAGTGATCACAAATAGGAACCAGTTATCTCTCCCCTGACGCCCAACCCCAGTGTAACTCTGCTTCCTCTCCAACCTCCAGGTGAAATGGAAAGTTAAGGCTACTGGATGGCCTGCAGAATGGCCAGTGAAGAGAAGCTGGTTTCAGTCTGAAAAGTCAATATGAAGAAGACTCCAAGACTATTCTTCACCCTAAATGTTATTGATTTTAAGGGCAAACAGCGCTCTGCCACAAATTCTGTTCCAAGAAGACATCAAGATGCAGAAGTGGAGAGTCTCATATTTCTTTACCTGCTCATCCCGATCAGGTTAAAACCAAGTCAGCTTTGTGTGAAAATATCTTCCAGTTTTAAGGGCCAAGGTTCAAGTTGGAAAACTTCACAGGTCTTAAGAGTCCCAAAATTGTGTTGTGATTTTTCAAAAAACAAAACATTTTGAGTGTCTAATATGTTTCATGCCAAGAATGTAGTCACTCTTCAAAAACACCACTTCTAACAATACCTTTGAACAATAAGTTGTGGGTTGATTTTCCTTTTTAAAGTAACATTTATTATTCACTAATTGATCTAGCCATCTTGAAAAGAGCCAGTAGGTTTAAAAGAAATAATTATTTGACTCGCTTCTCCTTTTTCACTTCTGGAACATATTAATTTTACTTCAGTAAGCACCTCTGCTACATTTGCAAGCCTTCTGAAACCGAAACAAACCCAGCGATTTATGTTCCCTGTAGTCAGTTACCTGTTATCACTCCGGTATCTCAAATTAGACACTCAGATTGTTTTTTCTTAAAAAGCTTATATGAAATGTCTCTAGCAGTGAGTAAAGATGACTTTTTAGAGATACTATTAGAAACTCAGAGGTTGCATCATCTTTCAGGTATATTTGGAGATAGTGGACATGACTTTTTTCTGGGCTCTCCACTTCAGCAATTGCTATCCAGGAGGAAGCACTGCCAGGAGAGGCAAATGCATCCTGGGGCTTAATGACAACCCAAGGATCACCAATGGACTGAGCTGACACCAAAATTCCATTAATTCCAACTAATCATTTTGCCCTAGGATGTGCTATCCTGTTAAGCGGCTCAGACAATGGTAGCTTGTACAAACAGTCTGAAATACACACTGACTTACAGAATGCATTCCCCTGCCGCTTGAATTCTGCGTTCTGCATAGCAAAACAAAAGAAAACAAAACCAAAAAAGTATTTTTTTTTTCTTTTTTTTTTGCTGATCCTGGTTCAAGTTATCATGCTAATAGTTCGTTGCCTGTAAAACCAGTAAGAGCGAACTGTGATAGGAATTTAGAAAAATCCCTTCAGAGTTGAAACTGCTTCCCCAGGATTTGAGAATCCAGTAGAAAACCTCACTTTCACATCCCAACAAGTCCAGAGCATTCAAACAAGACTGCTAAAGATTTCACTTAACCATAACAGGGTATGATTTTTTTTACAAACCTGTTTCCCAGAATTTGATAAACATAAATGGCAGTCGATCGTAGCTAAGAGCCATAGGGCATAAAAATTTTTTCTGTTCATAATTTTAAATTTCTGTTTTCAAAACTATAAAATTACTTTCATAAAACACAAATATGTCACACATTTCTATTTCTCTCAGAGCCATAGATGAGAACTCATGGGGTACGAAACAATGCCCTGCAGTCATAAGCTAAGGACACCCCCCTCACCCCCTCCCTCAGTGACCCCTGAAATCTTCTAGAATACTTCTGACTGAACATCAACAACATTCTAGTGAGGTGCTCTGTTTATTTATCTCTCCAACCCCTTAAAGACTATAAGCTCAGCCACTGACTTTGTGTTTATCTCATCAAGAGCTGAACCCATGACCTGGCACATAATAGATGCTTAATTAAAGTGTGTTTAACTGGGGGTGCCTGGGTGGCTGAGTCAGTTAAGCGTCTGCCTTTGGCTCAGGTCATGATCCCAGGGTCCTGGGATCGAGTCCCGCTTTGGGGAGCCTGCTCTCTCTGCCTGCCTCTTCCCTCCGCTTGTGCTCTCTCTCTCTCTCTTTCTCTCTCGCTTGCTCACTCTCTCTCTCTCTCAAATAAATAAATAAAATCTTAAAAAAAAAAACCCATTCTTTAAAAAAAAAAAAGTGCGTTGAACTGAACCATGGGTTTAATATATTCAACAATGTCCTAAAAGAGAAGCTAAATGGTGACCTAAGACATAGCTTTGGTCAGGCAAACAGCATTGTAGCCCCCTTCATTTGGCCCTTCCCAAGCCCTCCTTACGGTTCATGGACATACATATCTCTGTGAACTAGAAGTATCTGAAACACAACTCTCTAACCTGTAAATATGAGAGGACTTCTCTAAATCAAAACCAAATCCACCTAGAGTTAGAGATGCTATTTATCACAACACTTGGAAAAAGGCAGGAAAATAGTGGAAAAGCCTCAGAAAAGATAATGGAAAATTTTAGAGGGGCTGAGATTTCAAGAAATTTAGATTAATTAGGATAGTATTTTAGAAAAGAGAAGGTAGAATAATCCAGATCTAGACCCGTGATGGGCACTCTTTTGGATAATTAAGAAAGATTAAAAATGCCCCAATCGGTGCTTTTGTTTTGAATGAAAATATACTTAGAATAGCCCGGAAGGTGGAATGAACATTATTTTTAAAGATTGTGTACTGACATAATAGAAGGGTGCCAATGAGAAGCTTGCACAAATATCACAGTCAGGAACTGTCCACACTCAATTGCCAGGATCGAAACAAGGGCCTATCTCAGGGGCAGAGGCTGGACTCTGCTGACCTGCCTCGTTTGTGCAGGAGTCAAGAGGCCAGGTCCCAAAGGAGACAGAAAATGATGTGTTCAAATCCTTATTATGTTTCCAACATTTCTTGAACTTCCTTGGTCAAGGATTATTTCTAAGCACCATCTTGCAATCCTGACTTGAAGATAATATCATCAATCTGGTCTCCCCATCTGCATTCCCACGAATCAGCCTCTTTTCTCTCTTTAAGTGCATTCATGTTTGAGGGCTTGTGACCCAGAGCCCAGCTGCCTAAGGCAGCGTCTTTGTCTTTGTGGGGAAGCAGAAGAACGGATGCTAGAAAGGTTTGCTAAACTCCTCCCTTTGGAAAGACTAGGCAGGGAGGGGCCAAACAGACAAGTTTAGAGAGCAGATCGTGGCTTCCAGAGCATGTCTGCGGTCAGCAGGGCAAAGTTCTCCTTGGAGATCTTTCACACTACTCCTAAGGATTTTAGCATCTCGATCATATTCCCCTGATACCCAGTTTTTGTCATGTGACAATGAGTTCCTAATGGATTTAAAGAGTAAGGAGCCTGTGCTAACATTTAGTCTTTTACTCTGCAGGGGAAACCTGTATACAATCCAGTTAGAAACACTTCATCCAGAGGACCTTAAATTCAGAATGACAGTAAAGGAATTTCGAGCCCCAGGGCAGGCCTGGAGAGGAGAAAGTAAAGGCCGAGGAGATATGTTCTAGGTCCCTCAGCTCCTGCAGACTGGTCTGCTCTTCCCACGATGACCGATTCACAAATTAGGCTTGGGGTCCACTGCCCAGTTGCCATGTTCATACCCTCGGGAAGGACCCAAGAAGTGGAGTGAACAAGGACTGGAGGGACCCCAGACAGGACAAGATTGAGATCTGCTAATGCAAGTCCCGCTTCCTGGGAAGAAATAGCACTCAAGTTCCTCTACACAGTGGTATGGCCATGCGATCCTTTCCTTTCCCAGGTCAGCCTCCTTTGCCTCGACAGTCATGACTATCATTATGCAGGCGTGCACAGACTTTAAAAGTTGGAGGACAACAGATCTCTCCTGCTGCTGACCTCTTTTAGCAGTGACTTGGAAACTTTGAAGTGCATGAGTAGGATGGCACTCAGAAACACACACACACCCACACACACCACACATACAACACACACACCACACATCCATACACACACACCACATACAAACCATGCATGCACACACCGCACACACACCACACATACACAGACCACACACACATACAACCACACCACACACACCACACCCACACCACACACACACCACACACACACATGCCACACACACACCAGACACACTTCAGTTTCAGCGCTATAATTATAACTTCAACACCATTGAACACAAAGGGAAAATATGAGGTTTCAAAACTTCTTCTAGCTAGTAGGAACCTATTTGTGGATAAATGAAAATTCAGGTGAAAACTATTGATTTTTCTCCGTAGCACAGTAAAAAAAAAAAGAGAGAGAGAGAGAAAAGACATTGACTAAACTTTACCTTCGATCATTGGAAAACAAGCTAGCTCATGAGGTTGGCCCAATCTAATAGGAGCTTTAATTCATAGGCTGTCAAGTTCAGGTACACAGTGTGACTTCGGTGCAATTACTCACCTCTTCAGCTGTTTTTATGCCCACATACTGACCACATATGTGCCATGCCACATAACCTTGCCAAAACAGAAGTTTTGATGCTACTATTTTATGTAGCCAGTTTAAAGTGACTGCGAGGATATTTAATGCAGCCAAAAAACAAATTACTAAATGTTAAGGTTTTTTTTTTTAATTAAGTCCTTTGAATACCTGACATCCTCATCGTGTACCAGAACCCTATCCCATTTAACTCCATCCCGTCTTTGACCACAAAGCTTCAGGAGATAAGGGGGTGAGGATGGGATGGGACCGTCTGCTGTGCACATTGCTCAGAGAAAACACTTGTAAAAGCTGAATGTTTACTTTATGTCACACAATGGGAGATGTGGTCAAAACATTTCCAGGGTGAAAATGCCCCTGCAGGCCCAGAAACTCAATTTTACGGGACTCACAAGTAATAGCGGTATTCAAAGACTGAACCATCATAAACATCCTCGTAAAACAGATGCATTAACCAGAATGCCAGTTAACTAGCTCACGGTGGGAAATAGAGCTGACAAGTGGGCCAGGATTCTCATGACATCTGGTGAGTGCATTCTTTCCTCACAATAATAGCTGCACGGGAGGTCAAATTATAACCAGAAGGCTCCCCCCATGATCCAAAATCAGGGGGCAAAGAGTTGGATGGATATATTCCTTTTCTGGAAATGCCACAACAAGGTACCACAGCTGGGGGGCGGGGGGCCTTAAACAACAGAAATTTATTTCTCACAGTTCAGTCCAAGATCAAGGTGTCCCCAGAGTTGGTTTCTTCTGAGGTCTCTCTCTTTGCCTTGCAGACGGCCGCCTTCTCCCCATGTCTTCACATGGTCCTCCCTCTGTATGTCTGTCTCCTCTTCTTATAAGGACACCAGCCAGAAGATTGGATTAGAGCCCAACCATATGACCTCACTGTATTTTTATTATCCTTTGAAGGACTATTTCCAAATATAGTTACATTCTGAGGTATTGAGAGTGAGGGTTTCAACCCATGGATTCTAGAGGGATGCAATTCAGCCTGTAATAAAGGATGACCTTCAAGGCTAGTTCACCAATGTCTTCGTAGCTCAATGCACTCATCCTCATTGCAAGGTGAGCCCACTGAGCAGCTGTGCAGCTGTGTGGTCTCTTCAGGGGACTCTCTCTGATAGCACTGGGATCTCCACTCTGAGTTCAGTGCTGCAGGGTTCCTTCAGAGTATTGCTCATGAGGTTAGATCTAAGCTTCCTGAGTCACAGTTTTAATTTTTATTTTATTTCAGTCCTGTCTCTCTCAGCCAGCATCTTACTTGAATTTGGGGTGTTCCCTAACTCTTGAGTCACACCTTTCTTTCTTCCCTTATCATCCTCCGTAAGTGGCCAAACCCATCCACACAGTGGATTTCATTAATTTAACTCACAGAGGGCAACAGTATTTCAGAATTCTTCATTATACTTTTTGGTCGCCTCTAAATCATTGATTAAAGAAATAGGAATTAGAGTATAGCCATAAAGACTTCTCATGAAAATGGTGTTAACACCACAACCTTCCCTCTTTGTTTTAAACCTATCGGTGATCACACACACGCATTAAATTTGAATGGCTTCAGTGCAGTTAAAAATGAAAGAAACTATATATAGACCAGAAATGGGCACAGCTATCAATGAAACTAAAGCTGAAGGTTGGTCCTGCGTCACATTGTCCCCTGGCTTGAGGACAAGTTCTGCAATGTCCTCCGCATTGCCGTGGAGGTCAGGCCACCAGGGTGAAAGCTGCTTCTGGACAGGAGGTTCCAGGAAACCAGATGGAGACAACTTTTAGAACTGCCAGACAGGGAGAAAAAAAAAAGGGAAACCTTAGAAAATAACCTATTTATGATACCACAGTAAACTATCATCTTAAATCACATGAAAAAAATTAATACCAAGAAAGATATCAACAAAGTGCAATAGGGAATGACTATCCTGCCAACTAGGGAGATAGTGTGGTGCATTCCTGTCCTGCCCAAGTGTGATGCACATCACAATCACCGGGAGATATTGTTAAAATACAGACCACAGTCCCAAAGGTGCCAGAATAGGCATAGAATTGCCAGATACAAGGGAAGACAATGAAAATCTTTTAGCATCAGTATGTCTCAAATATTGCATAGGATACGCTTATCCATGCAATATTATATCCATGGAAAAATAATTATTTGTTGCTTATTTAAAATTCAATTTTAACTAGTCATCCTTTTTATTTCCTTTTGGTTTTTGCTAAGTCTGGCAAGCAGCTCTGCTTCCCACAAAATGGAATAATAGACCAATCTGAAATGATCTTAACATAAGGATGGTTAAGGGCCTCAAATAGATAAAGGAAGAAATAACATCCATTGAACCAAACCACAGAAGTATGAACTAAAATTGGGCCGACTAGCCAATCACCCCCGGGAAGAATAATATACTTTGACAGGGAAATTAACTTTTTAAAATTTAACAAACTGGATAAACTCATGACAGGACAAAGTTAAAGTAAGAAGGGATGTGGTATGAAGCAACTCATCTGGAATGCTCCACAGAGGGACACGGAGATAAAATGCATGAGAATTTAAAAGACATGGAGGGGGCTCCTGTGGCTGGGGTGCATCTAACAGGAGCTCAGTTCGAGAAGATGCAGGGGCAGAAGAGCTAAATTAAAGGGGTATCGGTTCAGAGCCGTCCACAACTGAATAAGGACTAAGGGACACCTACCATGGTGGATACATGAAAATGAACAGAAATGCACATGTAGGATCCATATAGTAAAATGCAGAATACCTAGAATGAAGATAAAACTTTTTTTAAGCCACAAGAAAGAGAGAAGTCAGACAGCGACAAAGGGAAGATTAATGATGGTGGGAGTTCCCTCGGGGCGAACAGGCAGGGTGAGGTATTCAAATAAGAGAGTTTACCCCTCCCAAACCCACTTTGACAGAACTGCAGAGGCATGGGAGTCACCTGAGGAGACTTAACTCTCAAGGGTCTCAGGCCACACACCTTGAAATCAGATCAGAGCCTCTGTGGATGGGACCACGGCTCTACATGAGCCTAAATGTGTGGGAAGGGGAAGGGGGTGAGGGGGGCATTAGAACACATCCTCTGACTCTAGTACAATGAAATTAAAAATCACCAACTACAGAAACTGATTTTAAAATTCATATGGATAAGTACATTCTGCAAAGATCAAAGGAAAAAAAAAAAAAAGACTTGCCCTACTAGATAATAAGACTTCCTTAAAACAAGATAATAATTAAAACCATGAGAGGGGCACAGGGATAGGCCAATGGCACAGCATATAAAGCCCCCAAACAGATCTGAGTACATATATACTAAACTTTGATACATCATAGAGAAGGAATTACAAATCAATAGGGAAAAGATGAGCTGTTCAATAAATAGTGTTGAGACTACCAGCTTCCCATATGGAGAAAAAAATGGAAAGATTAAATCCCTATCGGATACCAGGTATAAAAATTTATCTGTGTCGAGTTAAAGATTGAAACGTGAAAAATGAAACTCTCAGAAGAACATACTGAGATATGGAAGCATATCCTTATAATATTGGAATGAGAAGGATTTCTTTTAAAAATAAACATAAATATAAACATGCATATAGTTGTAAAGAAAGGGTATTTTTTGGGGCGCCTGGGTGGCTCAGTCGTTAAAGCGTCTGCCTTCGGCTCAGGTCATGATCCCGGGGTCCTGGGATCGAGCCCCGCATCGGGCTCCCTGCTCGGCGGGAAGCCTGCTTCTCCTTCTCCCACTCCCCCGCTTGTGTTCTGGCTCTCGCTAACTCTCTCTCTCTGTCAGATAAATAAATAAAATCTTAAAAAAAAAAAAGAAAGGGTATTTTTTTTAAGATTTTATTTATTTGAAAGAGGCAGAGATAGGGAGAAAGAGCATGAGCGGGGAGGAGAGGGAGGGAGAAGCAAGCTCCCCACCGAGCAGAGAGCCTGACACGGGGCTCGATCCCAGGACCCTGGTATCATGACCTAAGCCGAAGGCAGACACCTAGCAGACTGAGTCACCCAGGTGCCCCAGAAAGGGTTTTTTTTATGTAATTAAATCTACCAGTCTAGAGATAAAAGCTATTAAGGCAGTAGATGACATGAACGGTCCCCATTTAAGTTTTTCAAACTTCTTTTACAACACAAAACGGTATCAACAACATTAAAACAGGGACACCTGGGTGGATCAGTCGGTTAAGTGTCCACCTTCAGCTCAGGTCATGATTTCGGGGTCCTGGAATTGAGTCTCGCATTGGGCTCCCTGCTCACCAGGGAGTCTGCTTCTCCCTCTGCCCCTCCGCCCTCACACTTGTACTCTCTCTCTCTCTCTCACTCAAATAAATAAATCTTTAAAAATAAACATTAAAACCTTAACCATATATTCCTCACTCTAGAAGTAACTAGTATTACTAGTTTCCTATGTGTTCTAGATGTAGTGCTAAGAATTTTAGTAAGTGAAAGGAGCACAGACCTGAAACAACTTTTTGAGGTCAACGAATGTACTTACGCCCTCTCTGTAAATGTCACCACGCGGGGTACGGTCATCAGACTCAGCGTCACACAGCGGACATTGGCTCAGCACTAAGTGTCAGGTTCTACAATTAAACTGTTGTCATGTAGCATTTCACTGAATATGCAAGTCTACCCATAGGAGGCGGGTACAACTGTTATCCCTATCTTTAGAGGAGAGGAAAGAAATGGAACTTTGGGACAGTAAGTGTTATGGGTTGAATTGTGTCCCCTGAAAATGCATGTGTCGAAGCCCCTGGCACCCTAGGACTTAAGCATGTGAGTATATTTGGGCAGAAGGACCTCGAAGAGGTAATTAAGGTACAGTCAGGTTGTATGGATGGGCCCTAACCCAGGCTGAATGGAGTCCTCGTGAGAGGAGGAAGTCTGGACACACGAAGAGATACCAGGGATGCATGTGAACAGAGGGAAGATGGTGCCAGATCACCAGGAGATGGCCATCTACAAGCAAGGAGGAGAGCCCCAGAAAAAGCCAAAACTAATAATAATAATAATTTAATTTAATTTGATTAAAGTTAAATGAAATTGAAGAAAAAGAAGAGGAAACTAAAACTGCCAACACCTTGATCTTGAACTTCCACTCTCCAGAACTGTAAGAAAACAGTTTTCTGTTGTTTGCACCACCCAGTCCATGGTACTTTGCTCCAGACTAATACAGTAATATAGCAATTTACCCAATGTCACACCCCACCAATAATTCTGTCACCAAGAGCAGTACCTGTATACAAATTATTTATACCCTTAAAATTGGCTTTTACCCTCCTGTTGGGAGGGGGGCAATTGTTCCCACCCAGCTAACCCCCATGTACCTAGTGATAGGTGATCCTGGAGAAAGAACCTCTCCCGACTTCAAAGACTCTAATAGCGGTTTACCCTGTCATTGTGAAGGGCCTGTGGGGCTCTAATGCCTTTTCTTCTTCCCGCATACAGAAAGCTAGGTGCGGGAGGGTTTACAGCTCTGCGTGCTGCCGGGACTGCTAGAAAGGCAAACCAATCTTGTTCAGGGATTAGCAGCAATAGAGATCAGATTCTCCCTAAAGGAAATGCTTAGAAAATGATAGCAGAGCTGGTGGGTGGGAGCCAAGCAAGCGAACAACTTTTAGGACCAAGGGGAAACTAAACTGAGCCTTGACTATACCCCCCCCCCCCCCCCCCCCCCCGCCGCCCTGTGTTGACACTGACCCAAGAAGCTAGGGCAAGGAAGCCAGTCGCAAGGGAAGAACCTCCTCTCATTGGTCCAGAGGCCCCTGGGATGAGGACATGTGCAGCCTACTCCCAAATATTAATGTCCCCTGGGAAGGAGGAGGGAATAGAGAGAAAACTGTAGGCTCAGGATGAGCTGGAAGAAGCCAGCAACCAAATTCTTTGGCTTGGTAAGATCCTTATTCAGTTTTCTAAGCAGAGTTTCAACGCTTTACTTCCCCCAGCCCTGGCCCCCCGCATGGCCAGAGGATGGCCTGTGTCACCCAGAAACTGGAGAGTCAAGTGCAAGCCCAGCACACCCCTGCTTCCCTGTTAAGTTTTCCTCTCCTGTCCTATGTTGCCCCATCTCTGAAGACTCTGTCCTGCTGCCTGTCGATTATGCTTTCCATCTTTGCTCTTCCTCGGGACTTTTTGCTTTATTTCTCATGCTCATCTGCCACCTTAATCATTGTCAGCTCTGTCCTTTCCTCATTTCCTTGACCGACTCTCCGTTTAAGCCACCACGGCCTCAAGCTCTTGTTCCTGCAATCCCCACGTGATTGGGCTTCCTGCTTCCCGCCTTCCAGTTCTTTCACACACTTCATCCAGAATTGTCACGTTTATTCCCCTAGTAAGACTCTTCAACGATGCTTCCTTGTCAACAGGTCACAGTCCAAACAAGTTAACCTGGCAGACATGGCGGGCGCCTGCTCAGCCCTCAGCTCGTCTGTCCCTGGGCCTCACTGAGCACACCGGAGTCAGCCTCCTCTTCCTGAAGTTTCCAACGCTTGTCACGTCTCTTGACTATGGATTCTGTCCCTGCTGCTCCATCTCTTTGTTTGTTTGTTTTTAAAGATTTTATATATTTATTTGAGAGAGAGCAAGAGAGAGCGCACAAGCAGGGGGACAGGCAGAGGCAGAGGCAGAGGTGACTTCCCGCTGAGCAGGGAGCCCGATGCGGGGCTCGATCCCAGGACCCTGGGATCATGACCTGAGCTGAAGGCAGACGCTTAACTGACTGAGCCACCCAGGTGCCCTTGCTCTGTCTCTTTGAAATGCTCTCCCCATCTCACCACCTACCTCCTTCTACCCGATTCCTACTCTTCCATACGAATGCTGGTTAGACATTATTACCTCCTCTGTAAAACTTTCCCTGCCTCTCTCCCCACGGGCCAGGGAGCCCATGATTATGGTCAGGGCCTGTGGAGGGGCTCCCCAGAGCGCTCTGTGCACACCCAACAAGAGCGTCTTGAAGACGGGGTCTGTGAGGCTGTCTCTGCCATTAGCTTCTGTACCCATTTCCTACTGTTGCTGTATCAAATTACCACACGTTTAGTGGCTTAAAATAACACAATACATCACCTTACAGTTCCGGAGGTCAGAAGTGGGAAACAGGTTTCAGTAGGTCAAAATCAAGGTGTGAGCAGGGCCATGCTCCCTCCAGAGGCCCGAAGGGAGGGTTTGTTTCCTCACTTCACCAGCTTCTAGAGGCCATCTGCGCTCCTTGGCTTGTGGCCCTTTCTCCATCACAGCCAAGAGTAGAGCATCTTCCAGTCTGCCTCTATGCTAACCCTCCTGACTCCCTCTTGGAGGGATCCCTGTGATTCAACGGGGCCCATCCACAGAATCCAGAAAAATCTCCCACAGCAAGATCCTCAACTTTATCACATCTTGACCATGAAACAGGTAATGGATTCACGGATCCAGGGCTGAGGATGAGGACATCTTCAGGGGGTCATTATTCTGCCTACCATAGCGCCCCTCAAAGTAAGAAGGAGATCTTGTTTGTAACTGTAGCCCAGGACATCATAAGCTGTAAATATTAAATGAATTATGAAACAGATTATGAAACTCACCCTCAGGTGGATCTGTTCCCTCAACCCACAAATGTGTTCAATCCTATCTCATTCTGGAGAAGGAGAAGAAGGAGGGGAAGGATAAGGAGGAGAATAAGAAGGAGGAAGGGGAGGTATAGGAGGAGGAAGAAAGAAAGAAAGATGACTCTTTACTTGATTCTTTCTAGAGATTTCCTGTCCTTTTCACTGAATCTTCTGAAAAATTTTCCCGCCTTCCTCCCTCAGCCCACCGCCTCTGACCTCCCTCTGTATTTTTCAGCAACGTCTCTGACTAAAGTGGCTCAGAAAGTCTGCCATGATCTCCGCATTGGCCATGTTTTGGTCTCCACCCTTCTGGATCCCTCTGCTGCATTTAACATGGTAGACTATTTGGCATTTCTCCAAGCCCTCTATCCCCTGGACTTTCCTGACTTGACTTCCTCCTTATCCTCCCCATTCTGTTCCGATGGCATCTTCCAGATAACTCTTCTCTTTCCTAAAATGGAGGTGTTCCTCCAGGCCCTCTCCTTGGCCCACTGGGTCTCTCACACTACAGACTGTCCCTGAGTGATGGCATCTATTTCTCTATGGTATGGACTCCCTAAGCTATACATCCAGTCCCAGTGCTAACTACAGTAGTGTTCTATTGCTGTGAACAGATTACAACAAACTTAGCAACATTTATTACTTCATGGTGTCCTTGGCTCTGCAGTCCAGGCAGGGCTGAGCTGTGCTCAGGGTCTCACACAACCACAATCTAGATGTTGCCCTCCTACATTCCTTCCTGGAATTCAACATCCCATTCCAAGCACCACATCATAGTTAGAGGATTTAGTTCCTTGTGGTTGTAGCACTAGGTCCCTGATTTCTTGCTGACTGTCAGCTATGGATCACTTTCAGCTCCTAGAAGCCCTTACAATTCTTAGCCATATCGCCCTCACAGGCCCTCTCAGGACACAACAGCTCACTTCTTCAGTGCCAGCAAACAAATATCTCACTTTGAGTCTCTTCTTTCAGAAAAGACCAGAACCCTCTTTAAGGAACTCACCTGATTAGGTCAGGCCCACCCAAGGTAATCCCCCTTTCGATGAACTCAAAGTCAACTGATTAGAGGCTTTAATTACATCTGTAAAATCCCTTCACCACCTAATCATGGAAGCAATGTCCCATCACTTTTGCCAGATTCTATTGGCTAGAAGCACGTTACAGGTCACCCCATATATACACACTCAAAAGAAGAGGGTTGTACAAGGGCATGAGCCTTTGGGTCTCCTTTGAGAATTTTGTCTACCATACTGACCTTCAAAATTTATCTATCCAATTGCTGCCTAGTTATCTGTATCTGAGACATCATAGGTATTGATAAACAAATTATGTCCAAAAGTAAATCAATAATCTTTTCCTCAAAATTTGCCCTTCCTCTTCTTTTTCAAAGGTCAGTTAACATGACCCAGCTACCCAAGCCAAAAACATGGTGGTCATCTTTGACTCCTTATTCCTTCTCACAACTCACATTCAGATAACATAAAGTTGAATTGACCTCCTTCTTCCATCTCTACTTCCTCTGCCTTTATCAGGCAATGATCTTCTTTTACCTGGACAACTACAATAGTCTTTAGGTCTTTAGTCCCCATGCTTACAGTCTCATTCTCCCAAATCCACACTATACTCAATGCTCTATCATAGTTAATATTATCTTCTTTTGCAGCTTTTGAAGCACCATAGAAATGTGACAATGAGCATTTTCTATGAGGATGAGATAAAACTTTCTAAGCTTGAGTCAGCCAGGTGGGGCAGTCAAGATAGCAACCTCCAAACCAAGAAAAGAAGCTTAGCCTGAGTGCTGAGCTCCAAGGCCAGCCCCAGCTACTGACTGGCCCCTCGAGTGTGGCCTCCACGTCTGTCATTCATTCTATCCATTGTGCATTTCCCTTAGAGTCACCAGGTGGCAAATGCCTGCAGAGCACAGGTATTGTTATTTTTGTGATGGAGAACTTTATTACAATATCTTTCAAATTGGGGCTCCTGGGTGGCTCAGTCGGTTAAGTGTCTGCCTTTGGCTCAGGTCTTGATCTCAGGATCCTGGGATCGAGCCCCGCATCGGGCTCCCTGCTCAGTGGAGTCTGCTTCTCCCTCTCCCTCTGCTGCTCCCTTTCTTGCTCTCTCTTACTCGCACTCTCTCTCTCTCAAATAAATAAATAAAATCTTTAAAAAAAAATAACTCTCAAATTTAGGAGGATTGACATAAGTTCTTCTACTGCCCTACCAGATAGATAATCTTCCACCCTATTTTTAATGGGACCGTACACCTGCCCATAATTGTCTCTTAGAAATCTAAGAGGATTTATGAGGAAATTTCTCCAATCCTATTAGAAAAATGGTGTGCAGTCAATTCACTTAATTATTCTTCCTATCTGGCAGATATGTTCTGATAACTTTTACATTTTGTTGATTTTTGTGTTGGAACACTACAAAAGACCTTAGTAACTAAAATGCAAAATTCACCTCAGCTTTGCAATTTCTTTAAGCTAATTTCTAAAACTATTGCAGCTCTTGCCATGAAAGAGTAAGAATATAATATTATTCTGATTTATCTCGTATTTTGTCAGGACACTTTCTTCAGAATTAATGAGCTGCATACCTTGCTCCAAAGTATATGAAAGATAGGGTCTTTAAGGAATTCTGCCACACAGTTGGAACTAAAACAGCATGTGTGTCTGGAAAAAATCTATCATTTTGTGAAACCAATAAATATCTCCCCCTTAGCAAATGTACTGGTGATGGATCACAGAGAAAAATTACTTGATCTATCTGTATGCAATAAAATATGTGAAGGCATTTCTGTTTTCGGACTTCTCATTTTTAATTCTGTTGAAAGACCAAGACCAATAGTTGAAAGGTTATGAGGATGGATCTAAGTTTCCTGAAGGGCTCCGGGCTGTGGTAGCTGAGCGCACTATCCACCCCCGCCCCCCTTGCTTTCATTTACCTGCAGTAGCCAGGGTGTGTCTGTCTCCTCATTCGCTACCAGGTCTCCCTGAGCCATCAGTCTTCCCAAGGACCTCCAGTGGTGGAAAGCTGGTACTGCAAGACCAGGTTGACAGGCTGCCTGGTAAGCCAAGGGGCTGAGCGTTTCCCCAGTCTCCATCCGCCCTCCCGATGAACAGAGTTAGAGCTCAGAATCACGACTGAGAAATGTGTAACAAACCTTTTACCTCCGACATTCTGTGCAGCTAAAACTAGCGGTAAGTTATGAGCCAAGGACTCACAATCAATCACTTCCTTCTCACCAAAACCCAATGTACAGATGAGAAACCGAGGCTAAGAGCTGATGGGTGAGTTACCCAGAGGTCACACATTTGGTCAATAACAGAGCCAAGTCTGAGCTCTGAGGTCTGAGCTTTATGCACCTGTTTCTCTAGTCCTAGCACAACACCTGGCCCCCTCAAGCTCTGAGCTTGAGGTCTGTCTATCTTCATCAGTAGCTTTCAGACCTGAGTGTGTGTAAGAATCACTAAGGGACTTTTAAAATCATGGATGCCATGACCTCACTGATATGAGGAATTCTTAATCTCAGGAAACAAACTGAGGGTTGCTGGAGTGGGGGGTGGGGTGGGAGGGATGGGGTGACTGGGTGATGGACACTGGGGAGGGTATGTGTTCTGGTAAGCGCTGTGAATTGTGCAAGACTGTTGAATCTCAGATCTGTACCTCTGAAACAAATAATGCAATATATGTTAAGAAAGAAAAAAAGAAGAAGAAGAATGTAGCAGGAGGGGAAGAATGAAGGGGGGGAAATCGGAGGGGGAGAAGAACCATGAGAGACGATGGACTCTGAAAAACAAACTGAGGGTTCTAGAGGGGAGGGGGTTGGGAGGATGGGTTAGCCTGGTGATGGGTATTGAGGAGGGCACGTTCTGCATGGAGCACTGGGTGTTATGCACAAACAATGAATCATGGAACACTATATCTAAAACTAATGATGTAATGTATGGGGATTAACATAACAATAAAAAAAATTAAAAATAAATAAATAAATAAATAAATAAATAAAATCATGGATGCCTGACCTGGTGCCAGAGTCCGTGGGGCCCTGGAATCTGCGTTGTAACCATCTCCCCCTAGTGATTGGGAAATACATCTAGCTTGAGAACACCAGCTCTGCATTATACCCCTTCCCTATATGTCTCAGGAAAGCATAATCTCCTCCACCAGATATGTTAGCTTCTCTTAGGGTGGAGCCTGAGACAGAAAGGGTCTTGTAACTCCTAGAAGGTGTTATAAGACAAATAAGATATGAGGGATGGATAAGCAAACAAACTCCTTACATGCAGGAGCCTTGGTCCCCGCCTCTCCCTTTCTCAGACTGGCTTCCATGGCCATCCAGGGGAAGACCTGGGCCTGCCTCCTCCAGCTAATGTGCTGACAACAAAAGCATCCAGTGAGTGGCCAAAGGGATTATGGCACACCAATTCGATGGAATATTTCTCAGGCCCAGGAAACCAGAAGCCTTTTCTATAAAATCAAGACAGTGTTGAGCTCTATCTGCAGACTATTGAGCTGTGTATACATTGGTCACAAGAATATAAAAAATGCTCATGCACATGGCAGAGACCAAAGGAGGACATAGAAAGATGGAGAGTCCATGAATTAGGATGCTTGAGTCATAGGTAAATGTGTGTGTGTCTCTCTCTCTTTTTAAAATGTCCTTTCAGCAAAAGTGAATTTTAAAAAATTAATTTAGAAAAGGCCCCCGTGCTCAATGACAACTGTGCCCGTGCTCATTGACAACTGTGTAGCTCTGCTGGGTGCCTGGGTCTGGGGCAGGTGCTAGGCGGAGACAAATCCACGTTCACGTAGAAGCTCACAGCTCCTCTACTCTAGCTTGCAGTTCAGCGAGGTTGAGGTTGGTTGGTTTTAGAAAAAAATCCCAATTTTATCCCAACCAAAAATTGTATCATGAACATTGGCAGAAGCCCCAGCACCAAAGCTCTCCTGCTACAAGGTGAGCACTTGATAAATATATGCCCAGTGAAGGAATGTCTGCCAATGTTTCCTGAGTCCCTAGATCTCCATGCCTGTATTGCAGCCAGATTGGTCTATCTGAGACTTCCAGAACATACTCTGGGACACCTCACTGTTTTTTCAAGATCTCCCCATTCCCCACCCTGTACATATCTGCCCTTCACATGAACTCATGAGCACAGCACAGCTCAGAAACTTTCGCCATGAGGTCTTCAAATTCTTTCCCTCTGCAGTTAGAATTACTTTTTCCTTCTCTTTCCTTCCACCGCAGTTTGTTTATATGAATATTGGCAATGCTAAGTCATCTTGTAAACCTCTCCTATTAGACTGCAGGCTCACTCAGGGCAAGGATGCCATATACACTCTTCCATTCATCAAATGTCTCCTGACTCCCAGGGGCCAGGTGTTGTGCTAGGACTAGAGAAGCAGGTGCATAAAGCACAGATAGCCTTGCCTGCATCGACCTGAGAATCTAGTAGGAAGAAAATCATTCAGGGACTAATGAACACTAGTATACATGCTATAAAGTAGTTCGGGGTCCTGAGAATGAATACAACAAGAAACCTAGTTCAGGGAAGTGGGGAAGGTGTCTTTGTGGAAGTGACATTTATTTAAGCCCTAAAAGCTGAGTAAAATATTAATTCACAGAGAATCGAGAGTTCTGAGCATGCTGGGCAGGAAGAACTGACAGCCCTGTGTTTTCAACCATTCTGTCCATTACCATACAGACCACATCCTACTGCAAATTTCTTTGCACGTATTCAATTCTCAGTAGATATTCATTGGATCAATGACTTGAGTGGAAATACACTCTCCCAAACCGCCTTAAGTTCTGATGGTACACAAATGGTAAATGGTTTTGATGGTAAACAAAGATAGGCAATCTAAAAATGACAACTTGTGAGCAACAAATTTAGCGGTATACTCACTCAAGACACTGTTAATCTAGGATCTGGTACATGGTAGAGTTTTGATGAAGCTTGCCGAATTGAATGGAAATAAATTAGAAAAAAATGCTGGTCTGGGAATTTAATTAATTCAACTGTTTACATGTTCAACAGATATTTATTTTATTGAGTACCTCTTATGTACTTGAAAACTTGCTAGACATAGTCTATATGTTTTTGAGCTTACAGACCGATGAGAGATACATAACTCATCAAATACATAATTTGCCAAAAGAAGTAAAATTACATCAAAAAATAAGCAGAATTCAAATAAGATCAATGAGTTTAAACCTTAGCAACAACAACAACAACAAAAAGACATGTTTAGTGTTAAAAACATTCTTCCCTCGCATCCATTCCCTCCTATCCATACTAGGATGGCTGGTATTAAAACAAACAAAAACCAAAAATAACAAAATTTGGCAAGGATGTGGAGAAATTGAAGACACTGTGCCTGCTAATCACAATGTAAAATGGTGTAGCTGCTGTGAAAAACAGCATATGATGTTTTACCAGAATTACCACATGATGCTGTGATCCCACTCCAGGGTGTATATCCCAAAGAATTGAAAACAGGGATTCAAACAGATATTCATATCCGTGTTCATAGCTGCACAATTCACAATACCCAAAGAGTGGGAGCAACCCAAATGTCCATTGACAAATGAATGGATAAACAAAATGTGGCATATACATACAGTGGAGTATTTATTATTCAGCCTTAAAAAGGAAGGAAATTCTGACAAAGCGCTACAACATGGGTGAACCTTGAAGACACCCTATGCTAAGTGAAATAAGCCAGTAGCAAAAAAACGAATATTGCATGATTCCACTTACATGAGGTACCTAAAGTAGTCAAATTCATAGACAGAAAGTAGAATAGAAGTTACTGATTACCTTGGGCTGGGGAGAGGGGAGAATGGGGAATTATTGTTTAACGAATAAGAAATTTCAGTTGGACATGATTTGAAAAGTTGTGAGTTTGGATGATGTGATGGATGTACAACAATGTGAATGTGGTCAATACCACAGAACTTTACACTGAAAAACAGTTAAAAGGGCACATGCATTTAACCACAATTTAACGTTAAAAAATTTTTAAAAAGCAGTCTTCTCATTAGGCATAATTCCCTTGTGATGTAAACTTCATGAATTTCATGAAACTTGGCAAATTTTCCAGTTCTTCAACCAACTGAATAATTCCATCTACCTCTAAAATTTTTTTTGTAAGCACTTATTTTTTCTGAAAAGTTCAACTATTTCCTCTGGCTTAAAGAACAGATTCTGAAACAAATACACCCTCAAATTGTAGTTTACAAATTGGACATCCATAAACTACTCCCAATTTTGCTTTTGTTTGGTTTGGTTTTGGATTTTTTTTTTTTTTTTTAGTGGCAAAGAGCTCTTGAAGAAAGCAAAAGAAAGATGCTAAGTACTGTAGGTGATCTATTATTAGTAGGACAACTTGACCTTATGAGAGCTTAATGAAGCTGGATTCCACCTAACAGTGGAAGTTGCTTTAATAGTAAAGTAGCTAGACAAAGTGATGTGTGGCACTCCATATTTATTTTGTTATATGAAATTGATTCTTTTATTTTTAATGAAGTAATAATGTACTTACTGTCATCTGCAGAATGTTTGGGGACCCTCCTAATATTCTTCCCACATTTAACATTTTCCTGCAGCAACAGTCAAGCTCCGTAGACATGCTAAAAAGCCCTTGATGCATTAAGTACTACAATTTTTTATAGCATAAACAATTTGCCCCTGAATGTACTACTTGAATATTTTGCCAGCAGAAGACAGCCACAAGTACATTAGTTTTCTTCCTGAAAAGTCATCAATTTTGGCTTCAGTGGCAAGGCTGCCTCTCTAAACTTGTGTAATTTGCTTTTTAATATCAGTCCTTGCCCAAGAACATAGGCACCCTGGGGCTTGGTTAGCGAGAACTGCAAAATAATCATGATTTTCTTTTCTCAGTGTCCCTCAATAAGCTTGTCAGTGATGACAGTTCTGTGTGCAAAGCTCTCTCACCTACTATCAGCTTGTGTTGAGCAAAACCCAGGAGGGTGACACTCTGAAAAAAGCGCCAGCTTTGAGGCTGGGAAGCTGGAATTCAAATTCCAGCTCAATGAGCAGTGGAATCTTGAAAAATTGCTTAACTCTCCTTGGCCTTGGTTTTCTCATCTGAAAAATGGGCCAATATCTCCTACAGGGCAGGGTGTTTGTAAGAGTTAAATAAGATCTCTTACGTGGAAGCACCGAGCACTTAACAGTTAGTCACTGAATATTAGTTGAATCTTTCTGTGGAGCTTTTGTAAGCAATCATCAGCACAATGAATTTGCACTTACAATCAACTCTACTGTGTGCCTAGCTTTATGCTGGGGATAAAACTTTTGATGTAGGGGAGTTAACAATCTATCACAAGACATGAATAAGAATAATTTATAAGAATGTTAAGAAAGCAGGAGAAGGGGCACCTGGGTGGCTCAGTTGGTTAAGCATCTGCCTTTGGCTCAGGTCGTGATCTCAGGGTCCTGGGATCGAGCCCCACATCGGGTTCCCTGCTCAGCGGGGAGTCTGCTTCTCTCTCTCTCTCTCTCTCTCTCTCTCTCAAATGAATAAATAAAATCTTAAAAAAAAAAAAAAGGCAGGAGAAGAAGTAAGATAACCAATGCTAGGCTGGTTGGGACAGGCTCTAAATGTTTAAATAGTCCCCTATGAGCCTGGCTTGCCTGGAGGTCTTCTTGGAGGAAGAGGGGAGTGAGGTGACACCAGGCTCCTACGATGACTGGGCTTAGATTGCCAAGGAAAAGAATATAAGACTTTAAATGTAGTAACTACAGCACAGAATTTTTAAAAACATGATCTCTCTGGGCTATGATCGCATTGGCCATAAACATAACTTTCCTCATTATCACTGAATCATCCTCTTATTTATGCTAGAAAGAAATATTTGAACATGGGGCGCCTGGGTGGCTCAGTCATTAAGCGTCTGCCTTCAGCTCAGGTCATGATCCCAGGGTCCTGGGATTGAGTCCCACATCGGGCTCCCTGCTCAGCGGGAAGCCTTCTTCTCCCTCTCCCACTCCCCCTGCTTGTATTCCCTCTCTCACTGTCTCTCTCCCTCTGTTGAAAAATAAATAAAATCTTTAAAAAAAAAAAGAAATATTTGAACATGTTCTGCCACCTCTGTCAACCATAGCTATCCTGTCCTCTCTTCTTTGCTCTTTAGATTTTCTTTTGTTTTGTTTTTGCTTTTGTTTTTTTTTATGAAGGATTAGTAGTCAGGTTCAGACCTGAGTGCTGACATCACCCTTCTTCTGGGGCTTTGGAAAATGCATTTACCCTTCCTCACACCAACTCTCCTTACCTGCCACTGCACAGGACCTGGCTCTCTACTGTGCAGCTGTTACTAATTTGGCTGGGGCATCTGAGCTTCCCGCCTTTCAGGTTAGCTAACCCATCACAATTACCTCTTTCCTTCATGACAATAGGCCCTCGATCTTTACATGACCAGAGGAATATGGTTCCATTACAAACCCTATGGAGAAGGTTGACTTATCAAAATTAATGGATGGATTTATTTCACTCCGCTGGAGCTTTTGTTTTGTTTTGCTTTCCTTTGTGAGGTACAGAGACAAATCATTGAAAAAAGAAGTCAAAGAAAAGATCTCAATTTGGGAAATTTCACCATGATTGGTTGTAGCTAATCATATCTTGAAAACATTTTCCAACTCCAAAACCTTATTCTATTTTGCCAAATGTTAAATTAAGATTCAGCCCCAATAGGAAATAAATTCATAATTCCAAATATCGGATGTGGAGTGGTCAATAATGATAAGAAACAAAAAAAAAAATCAAATTCACTAGTGATTAAATAAATGAAATAAAAAGAAGATGCCATTTCTGCCCATTGAATGTGCAAACTTAAAAAGAATGATAGTAACTCTGCTGGCATAATTGTGGGGTCAGGAATATCTCGTACATCATTAATGAAAGACAAATCAGTAAACCTCTCTGAAGGGCAATGAGGCGAAATTGTCATTAATTGCATACATTTGGACTCAGTGATCTCATTTCACAGAACTTGTTCTGAGTAAATAATTTGGAAAATGCTCCAAGGTATATGTACAAGGATGTTTATAGCAGAGTTTTTACATTAATGAATAAGTTTTAGGCGCGCCTGGGTGGCTCAGTCTGTTAGGCGTCTGCCTTAGGCTCAGGTCATGATCCCAGGGTCCTGGGATCAAGCCCCGTGTCCGGCTCCCGGCTTAGCGGGGAGTCTGCTTCTCCCTCTCCCTCTGCCCCTTCCCCCGCTTGTGTGCTCTCACTCTCTCAAATAAAAAAATAAAATCTTAAAAAAAAAAGTTTTAAATAAATTAAATATTCAGAAATAGAAAACAGAGTAAAAATATAGATAAGACTTATATGTGGAATGATGTACCATCCAGTCATTAAAAGTGATGATATAAGTGTGCGTTGACTTTTTGTCATGGAAAATTGTTACACTACATTAATGTTGCAGTGATAGCTTTATTAATTCCTGGGTGTTTACCTTTTTTCTCCTTTCCTACCCATCCCCACTTACTAAGGAGATGGCGTCCTTGCCTGCTGGGTCCCTCCCTTCTCTAGTCCTCACTAGAGCACCCTAGCCTCTCCTGACAAGGGCCCTCACCTTTGCTCAAGCAGACTCTGGAGAGCAGTGGATTAATAAGGGCACCAGCCCGAAAAGGCACATTATGAGAGGGAGAACTTACTCAAGAAAACAAATCGCGGGACGCCTGGGTGGCTCAGTCAGTTAAGCGTCTGCCTTTGGCTCAGGTCATGATCCCAGGGTCCTGGGATGGAGTCCCACATCAGGCTCCTTGCTCAGCAGGGAGCCTGCTTCTCCCTCTGCCTGCCGCTCCCCCTGCTTGTGTGTTCTCTCTCTCTGACAAATCAATAAATAAAATCTTAAAAAAAGAAAAAAGAAAACAAATCACTCGACATAACAAAATGGAAAGGGGGATGGGACCAAGTAGCTCTGGGAATGAAGGAGACATTGCGTGCTTGGCACAGAAAGTATCTTCAGCTTCTCTGGGTGCAAATGAAACAAAATAAAAGAGGAAGGGGCTTTCGAGAGTATAACTGTGGGTTGTGTGTTAGATTCCTCTTGATATCCATCAAGAAACACAAGGACTTGGGGCACCTGGGTGGCTCAGTTGGTTAAGCATCTGCCTTCTGCCTGGGTCATGATCCCAGGGTCCTGGGATGGAGCCCCTGAGATGGGCTCCTTGCTCAGTGGGGAGTCTGCCTCTTCCTCTGACCCTCCACTCATGATCTCTCTCTTTCTCTCAAATAAATAAAAAAGAAATACAAGGACAGAATGGAAACTGTACTTTCAGTTCATGGCTTCTGTGTCTTTAAGACAACTCTAAAATAAAACAGAACGCTATGTATATATACATTCATATATATGTATTTGCACAAGCAACATTCTAAAAGGATATAAAGTCAAAATTTTATGCGGTGGCTATCACCGGTAGTAGGATTTTCAATTATTTATTTTATTTTGTTGGTTTGTTTCTCTGAATTTCCTTATTTTTCTACAATGAGCACATTATTTATGCAATAAAAAGGAGGATGAAAATGAAAACAATTCCATCTAGAGGCTTGGGCACAAACACACGGTGTTGTACCATGGTCAGAATTGTATTCCAGTCTCTCCCTCAAAATAGGCGCTTAAAGAAAAGTCTTGCATCCTGTTTCCCATGTGTGTCCTAGGCCATGTTGGCTTCCCATGCATGAGGCCCTATGGCCACTTGTGGAGGTGGCCACACTTGGCCATGCACTTAGAATTAAAGGTAGCTCCATCTCTGGTAGGGTCTTGGCAGTCACTTTTCTGCAAGCTGGTTTTGCAAAAAAAACCAGCTTGAGTTTCAGGCTGCCCACTGCACCAGGTGCTAGAGCCGGCAACAGGAGTCTCCAGAGCAGAGCAAAACGCAAGCATGACATAAATGAAGCATAGTAAGCAGATGACTGAAGCCCAAGATTATTCCTTACAAGAAGAGCTATTCAAGACAACAATTTTCAGTGGCATCAAGGGAGAGTAAAATGTAAAACACTAGCAAACCACATTGGAATCTTTAACTCAAACTACAGAAAAAGGAAATTGAAAAAATGTAATATATTAGGTAATACGATTTACTAAATATAATTTCATGTTTATACATGCACACTGCCATCTAAGAGGAAATAAATGCAAGTTAATATCTTTTCATGAGATAATCTGGGACTTAGATAATCATATTGTCATCTTCACTGACTAGCAAGAAATATTCTTTCGGGTTTTTTTTTATTTTTATTTATTTATTTGACAGAAAGAGACAGAGAGAGAGAGAGCACAAGCAGGGGGAGCGGCAGGCAGAGGGAGAGGGAAAAGCGGGCTCCCCGCTGAGCAGGGAGCCCCATGCGGGGCTCGATGCCAGGACCCTCAGATCCTGACCTGAGCTGCAGGCAGATGCTTAACTGACTGAGCCACCCAGGTGCCCCAAGAAATGTTTATATTTTTAAAAAATCATATTGAGTAAAAGAAGAGTGTAATGTGCTTTATGACTTCTGAGCTGGAAAGGTAATGGTCAAGGGAAAAAATGATGACTTTTGCTGCAATTACAGACTTTTGAAAGGCAAACCTAGCTTTTTCTGCCCTGCTGCTAGGTGAGTGCTTTTAACAAGTGTTATTTTGCTTGCCAGGCATAGCACTCAAATTTTATCTGTAAGCCCCAGCCTTCCCCACTCCCACTCAATGATGCTCATCAAGAAGAGTTCATCTCAGCCCCTAGTTACAGGGCTAAACGTCTATTAGCTAAGTCGCGGTAACAGTGAAGCCCAAGCATGCGGTGGTTATGTGACAGTCCAGAGCTGACAGGAGATTCCGGACAGACAAGCTCTCTGCCCCACATGGTGATCCAGGGGTCCGGATTGCTTCCATCTGGCTATACCCCCAATAGCCTTTCTCAATTCTCCCAAGCATGATGCACAACCATTCCAGATGCCACAGTACCATTCTAGATGCATAGGAGGAAATTTAATGCATTATATCCAATGGATGCTTGAGGACTTTGGGGCTTAATTCCTTCCTGGAGCTCCTTGTTGGAAAGGCTGCTAGAATACTATCTGCATTGATGAAGCAGGGATCACCAGCACTCCATCCGCATTTCAGCAGGTGGGAAAAGGACAGAGTGAGCAGAGGTAAGCACGTGTTTAAAGCAATGCAGAAGTTGCACATGTTACTTCCGCTCACATTGCGTTGCTGAAGAACTGGCCACATGTAGTTTCAAGGAGGCTGAGAAACATGTTCTCTAGCTAGGTGGCCATGTGTCTGGCCAAAACATATGGAGATGTTATTACTGAAAGAACAGAAAGAAAGTATATAGTGGGTAGCAAATAGCAGTGTCTGCTTCAGTCATAGTGACCTAAGTATAGCAATCAACAAATACGTTCATTCCTCCACTCCCTGCCCCCTCCCCCCCCCACACACACACCCGAGCTGGAAATAGCGCCTGCTCTTATCTTATCTCTCCTGGTGGGGTAGGGGAAACCGGTAAAAACAAGTAAACCTGAAGATATCCTTCAAGCCCCCAAGTCAAACTGTGCCTAAGGGCTTCTAAAACACAGGAGTTAATACATCCTTTTTTATGTTTAGGCCAATTTCAGGTGAGTTTCTACCTTTTGCAACAATATGAGTCCTGAGTAGAGAACAACAGCTCTACAGGCTGATAGAAAAGTGTGATGTGTATTTTTTTTTTATCATTAATAATAAGAACCTCAACCAGCATTTACTGGGTGGTTTAGTATGAGTTAGACACAGGACTAAAAAGCTTTCAAACATCTCTTTTAACCTGTATCACAACACCCTATTACCCATGCAGCGTGTATCACAATCCCTGTTTCTTTAAATAATTCGGCACCTCTTTGGTACCTGTCCCTTTAATAAAAAAATAAATTCTGTTATGACAGAGACTTTGTCCATACCCTAGGGTCTAACATGGTACTGGCATGTAGCAGTTGTTCAGTAAATATTTGCTGTATGAGTGAATGAATTCATGACTCAAGTCTATGCTCTTAATTGTTTTGCAACGTTCCCTTTCTAAAACTGCAAAAATCATCTTGTTTTGAAGATTTGAAGTTATCTTGTCTAGTCCATTCGTCCAGTGGAAAAAGAAACTGAAACCCACAGCAGTAATGTAATTTTTCCAAGGTCACCAAACAACATCCCTAAGACGATCTCTGTAGAAATGATTGGATACAAATGCTCTAATCACATACTTGTAGGAATATGTATATGTATATATATATAGAGAGAGAGAGGGAGGTATATATTACCACATACATACATATACATACTATATATATTATATATATTACTGCATACATACATATACGTATGATATATCTTCTATGTATATAGAATATACATACATATACATACTATATATACACACATATACATTATATATATTCTATTGACTCATTTTAACTGTTTTCAGTTAAATGGTTGGTCCAAACCATCTAGTCTGCCATTGCTAGAAGTAGAAAATATCCAGGAAAGTGTAAAGGAAGGAGTGCGAGCAAGGCTCAAAAGCCTAGCTCTTTGGGAAAACTATCAAACCAGTCTGAGTTGCTAAATAATTTTGTTGTGGAAAATGTCTGAGAGAAGTCAGGGGCCATATATGTCACGATGCCTGTCTTTCTCCTTTTATTATTCTATGAAATGATTCAGTTGGAAGGCTTTTTCATGGGGGAAGTTGAGCATTTGTTGGGTGAAATCATACGTTGGGTGGACACAAGGTGGCCTGAGGTGGGGGACTGCACAATAGGCAAGAAGGAAATGAGGTTTCTGAGAACAGATCTTTTGTGCTTCTGAGCTGGAGTGAAAATGGAATCATCTGGCCTGTTTATGTGGATAGTCATTTGGCTCCCTTTTGTCTGCCTGTGTAATTAATTTCTATTTTTTATGACCCAGTTCAAATGTCACTTCAGAGACAAAATGCTTATTAAAATGAATGAATGAATGAAACTGTTTGTCAATCAGTTTTCTGTGGGAAAAAAATCTTTTCATGCCTTGGAAATGTTTGGAAACACTCACTAGTCTACAGTTATTCTCAGTGTTATACTTCAGGCTTCCAACTCATGTTGCCAGTTATATATGAAAATAAGTCCAGCTGTGTACCCCAGGATGGCAGGAAGTGAACAACCCCGAAATGGTCTTCGACTTCCTTTCCCCATCCTCCGACAGACACATCCACATTTAACACTCTAGAGCACTCTATCTTTAAACATCTCAGAAAAGGCAGTACAATTTTTCTCAGTCCCACTGCCCTTTCTGCCCCAAACCCTTCCTCACACCTTAGTTAAATCCCTTCTGAAACTACAGAGCTACTTGAATCATGTTTTGGGTTTCTACATTTTTAGAAGTCCAGTTGCCAAAATCTCAAGCTTCGTTTAAGGGGTCTGTTATAATTACTTTCAATTACAGTCTTTCCTTCCTTCCCTCCTTCCTTCTTTCCTTCGTTCCTTCCTTCCCCCTCCCTCCCTCCCTTCCTCCCTACCTTCCTTCCTTCCTCCCTCCCTCCCTATCAACCTCCCTCTTTCCCTCCTCTCACCTCTCTCTCAATCTTTCCTCAAATAGTTATAGTTCCCAATCTCCAGTGTTCTAGTGTACTTCCCACCTAGCAAAACCCAAGGGCGCTACATATGAGGAAATCCAGTACAACGGACCCTGATTCCAAGAAGGCAATTTATCTGCCATTTTCTTTCTTTTCTCATCCCTTCAACTTTGCATGTCCCTCCAGTGCATCTTCAGATGCTTGTCCTCACTTGTCTTTCCTCCTCAATGTTCATGGTTCTTCAAATATGCAGAGAAGGAACAAAAATTGCACCTTCTCTTGAGGGGAGTTTGCATTTGCATTACATTTTCATTTCATTATGTGTCTGTGCAGATCTACAGAGATACGACATCAATTCATTCAGCTGAACGTTTTAATCTCACAGAAGGTAAATGCCAGCGCAGACAGAGCCTTTATCCCATCTGCCCTTACTTGATTCTCCTCTTCAATTCCAAGCACATTTATGGTAATGAGTTAGCCTGGCTGTGCACTTCTCTGTGACCCTTTTCCCCACAGACCATGCAGTGTTGGTGTGAGATGTCAGAGAGGCATAAATTCCTGTTCCAGAGATTTCTAGCGGGAGGCACAGAGGCCTCCTCCCCCACTCCTGTTAGCCCTGCTGGGCAGCCTCACTTACACCATCCTTATCTCAGTAGCCGTTCACTGGGCCAAGTTATAGCAGCCATATTTCAAGTGGCAACCAGGGAGGAAACGAGATTTGGAATCATGGCAGTAAGACTAACAACTAACATTTGTATAGCCTTTAAACCTTGCAAAGGGCTTTCATATTAGCCTACTAAATCATCACAGTCATTCCAGAAGCTAGGTGTTTGTGTTATTATTCTCATTTTACAAATAAAGAACTTGAGCCCTGGAAAGATATTATAAATAATTTAAGATTACACTGCCAGTAAATAACTGAGCCTGGTAGACAAATCCAAGACTCTCCTGACTCCAGAACCCATGTTCTTAGTACTTACCTAAAATAGTCTTCAATACAACCTACATGGACAGCAACTGGACGGTAAGTATAGAAAGCCTAAAACTTGTGCATATGCTTTATCCTATGTGTAGAACTTCTTATAACTTATCACAAGAAAATAACCAGAAATATACATAAAATGTATTTATAGGAATTTCAATAAATGTGGAAATGTCATGAAATTGCACACTAATGAATGTTTAAAAATAGGGGGTAATATAAAAATATTAGCCTACATTCATAAGATGTGGTACCATTTTGCCATTAAGACTCATATTTTCAAATGGCATTTAAACATAATTGTTGTGGGGCGCCTGGGTGGCTCAGTCATTAAGCGTCTGCCTTCGGCTCAGGTCATGATCCCAGGGTCCTGGGATCGAGTCCCACATCGGGCTCCCTGCTCGGCAGGAAGCCTGCTTCTCCCTCTCCCACTCCCCCTGCTTGTGTTCCTGCTCTCGCTATCTCTCTCTCTGTCAAATAAATAAATAAAATCTTTAAAAAAAATAAATAAACGTAATTGTTGTGTAACATTGAATAAAAATTAAAACAGGTTAGAAACCTATAGAGAGTGCGATTCTGATTTGATTTGGAAAATACATATCTAGAAAAAAGAAAGTATTGTATAGATACATGTATAGATATGTACACACATACATGTATGTGTATACATGTAAACATATATACACACACATATTCATGAAAATATTACAGATAATATTTATTCTCTTGAATATTTCCAAAAAAAATCTCTGAAGTGTTCAAATTATATAAATGAATATGCATTCATTTTAATCATCAGAGAAAAAAACAATAAAATAATTTTCCAAAAGTTTGTCAGATAACCCCCATTCTTCCCGAATATTTCTTTACTCCTTTCAGGACTTATTTTTTCAAATAGTCCATTATCATTTGTGTCTGTGGCTACTTTGTACAACCTGGTTGTGCAAAGCCCCTCCCTTCTATGTCTCAGGCAGGTATGTGCCGTAGCATCTTCTATTCAGTGGTGGTGCGGCAGGTGCAAGGGAAGGCAATGAGGGAATTTGGTTTCTCTTTTTTTGTTGTTGTTTAATTAACATAAAATGTATTATTTGTTTCAGGGGTACAGGTCTGCAATTCATCAGTCTCACACAATTCACAGTGCTCATAGCACATACCCTCCCCAATGTCCATCACCCAGCCACCCCATCCCTCCCGCCCCCCTCCACTCCAGCAACCCTCAGTTTGTTTCCTGAGATTAAGAGTCTCTTATGGTTTGTCTCCTTCCCCGGTTTCATCTTGTTTCATTTTTCCCTCCCTTCCCCTATGATCCTCTGTCTTGTTTCTCAAATTCCTCATATCAGTGAGATCATATGATACTTGTCTTTCTCTGATAGACTCATTTCACTTAGCATAATACCCTCTAGTTCCATCCATGTCATTGCAAATGGCAAGATTTCATTTTTTGATGGCTGCATAATATTCCATTGTGTATATATATACCACACCTTCTTTATCCATTCATCTGTTGATAGACATCTTGGCTCTTTCCATAGTTTGGCTATTGTGGACATTGCTGCTATAAACATTGGGGTGCACGTACCCCTTCGGATCACTACGTTTGTATCTTTGGGGTAAATACCCAGTAGTGCAATTGCTGGGTCATAGGATAGCTCTATTTTCAACTTTTTGAGGAACCTCCATACTGTTTTCCGGAGTGGCTGCACCAGCTTGCATTCCTACCAACAGTGTAGGAGGGTTCCCCTTTCTCGGCATCCTCGCCAATATCTGTCATTTCCTGACTTGTTAATTTTAGCCATTCTGACTGGTGTGAGGTGGTATCTCATTGAGGTTTTGATTTGGATTTCCCTGATGCTGAGCAATGTGGAGCACTTTTTCATGTGTCTGTTGGCCATTTGGATGTCTTCTTTGGAAAAATGTCTGTTCATGTCTTCTGCCCATTTCTTGATGGGATTATTTGTTCTTTGGGTGTTGAGTTTGAGAAGTTCTTTACAGATTTTGGATACTAGCCCTTTATCTGATATGTCATTTGCAAATATCTTCTCCCATTCAGTTGGTTGTCTTTTGGTCTTGTCGACTGTTTTCTTTGCTGTGCAAAAGCTTTTTATCTTAACAAAGTCCCAATAGTTCAATTTTGCCCTTGCTTCCCTTGCCTTTGGCAATGTTTCTGGGAAGAAGTTGCTGCAGCTGAGGTCAAAGAGGTTGCTGCCTGTTGGTTTCTCTTTAATGAGCTCTGTGACTTGTAGTTTTCTCACCTGGCAGCTGATCCCCAGCGGAGATACTGCCCAGCAACCCACAGATCTGCTGAGGCACCTACAACCACTTCTCTGCTAGAGTCTTCCCTCAACCCTCCTGCAGCCCACACCATTTAATGGCAGTTGCTCCTGTGTCTTTTTCGGAGTCTCTGCTGGGCCTTCGATGCCTGACAAGGACTGATGCTGTGTGTGAGGCCCAGAGGCTGGGTCTTTATCTCACACATTCATGCTTTAGCCTCACCATAAAGGAAGAAAGCCCTCCCACAGAAGAAAGCCACCGGACAGAGGAAGTCCACATGAATGCTCCTCAGTTCTCCTCAACCTCCACCCTCCTCCCTCGGTCCCCACTCCCAGCGCCAGTCAGGTGCCCGGACTCTCCCTCTCCTCTTGAGAAAGAAGTTCCACTCCTTTGCAAGACTCTTTTTGTGTCTTGCAAACTCCAGTTCCTCAAGTATAGGCTGGGAGTTAATACAGTTTTTCCTTTGCTGAGTCCAAAGGGCACACAGTGGGCTCTGCCATTAGTGGGGCGGGGTGGGGAAGAGGCAGTTCAAGCTCTCATGCCAGTTCAGTCTCCCCGCCTGTAAGTTGTGGCCGATTCACTCAGAAGTTTCCTGTGAAGCTAGAAAACTTCCCTAAAGCAAACCTTACTTTTTCTAAAATAACATATTCTCATTATCCTCATGTGAGAAAAACATGTTCTCCCATTAGCATGTCTTTTATTACACCTGGTATTTGGGTGCTAAGGGTCATCTGATATATAGATATAGACATAGATATAGATATAGATATATACATATAGATACAGATAGATACAGGGAAAAACCCTCTCTCTCTGCCCATGTGTGTTTATATATACACATATATGGCATGTTTTATACATAAAACAAGAACCGTTGTCACTGAAAATGACTCCTGCTTAGCTGTGGTAGTCAGGGGTAGGAGGAAGCATTAGATCCAATTAGATTCTCTCTGAGATTCGAATCTCTTCCCTAACAGAATGGGGGATAGGAGACATAAACGCCAAGAGGAGGGAAACAGACACATGGTGTACCCTCCTTCTGAAGACCTAATTCTGCATATGGTTTCTTCACTCAGAGCTGTAATGGTAGCTTCTCTGTGAGATCTGCCAACCTTTCTATATCAGTTAGTATTTGCCGCATAACACCCCCCCATGATTTAGCTGTTTATAACAACAATCATTTATTTAGCTCATCTTGTATGAAGCGGAGAGTCACTAAAGAAAATTAACTATGCTGGACGTAATTCTGACAAAAAGTTGGCTGTGGCAATAAATGTGATAGGAAACTCAGAACAAATTTATCATGCCATAAAACAGTTAAGAGCCGATAATAAGAATTCAATAGATAGATACATAGTTAGATTATCTTTTCTTAATATAAGGATCCTCTTTTATTTTTTCCTTTTTTATCTTCTTAAAGATTTTATTTATTTATTTGAGAGAGAGAGCACGAGCAGGGGGAGGAGCAGGGGAGAGGGAGATAATCTTCAGCAGACTGCACTGAATGCAGAACCCCATGTGGGGCTTGATCCCAGGACCCCGAGATCATGACCTGAGCTGAAACCAAGAGTCAGAAGCCCAACTGACTGAGCCACCCAGGCACCCCATAAGGATCCTCTTTTAAAACAAAAAACTCACAATCTCACTTGATAGTAGCCGTACTTTCAACATCTATTTATCAAGAAAATTCACTTTGGACAAGCTGGGCAGTCTTCTGGTCTGCCTGATTTCGACTAGGCTCATGTCTGAGTCCAGGGTTAGCTTGTGGGCCCTCTGGAGCTACCTGAGTTGTGCAAGCCCCAGGGGGAGGGACTGGAACAGCTGGGTCCTCTCCATGTGCTCTCTCATTCACCAGCATCCCTCCCAGGTGTGTTTCCACAGCACTGAGGTCCAAGAGCAATAAGAGGGCGAATTCAAATGCTCAAGTACTTCTCAAATCTCTGCTTGTGTCACATTGATTACTTTCCCTTTGAAAACAAATCATCTGTCCAAACCCAGTATGAGAGGGCGTTTTCAAAGGGTGTGGATACAGGAGACATTAAAAATTAGCACTATTTGTGCAATCCCCTTTAACTTCACTGAAGGAATTCCGTTTGTCTCTAGAGTGTGTTTGGTTTGGAGAAAGTTGGCAAATCAGGAAGCACTCTGGAAAGGGAAAGTAACCTCTTCATGCTCTCTTCTGGTTTGAGGGTGGATGTTAATTAGGCAGACATGGGGCTGAAAGTTCCCTATGATCTCAGTGTTCTAAGGCTGCCGCAACCAAGTACCACAAATGGGGTGCCTTAAACAAGAGAAATGTATCCTCTCACAGTTCTAGAGGCAAGAATTCTGAAATCTAGGTGTCGGTAGGGTCTTGATCCCTTCAAAGTCTCTAAGAAAGAATCCTTCCTTGCATCTTCTAGCTCCTGGTGGATGCTAGTAATCTGTGGCAGATCTTGGCTTGTGGCAACATAATTCCAATTTCTGCCTCCATCTTCATATGGCCTTCTTTCCCATTCCTCTTCTGTGTCTTCAAATACCTTTCTCCTTCTAAAGACACCAGGCATTAGATCTAAGGCCCATCCTAATCTAGGGTAACCTCATCTTAACTTGATTATATCTGCAAAGGCCTTATTTCCAAATAAGGTCACATTCACAAGTACTGGGAGTTAAAACCAACATATCTTCTTAGGGGGACATAACTCAACCCACAACACCTACTTATGGTTTACTACGCAGAGTCATCATTGGTCATCAACAGCCCAGAGGGATGTACAACCAGTAGTAACTTAGAAAATCCCTCAGGAATAATATCATAAAACCAAATGCCCTGATTCTGACTGCTCTAACCTTGGGTTAAGAAGAAACACCTCTTACAGACAGAGAAGCGGAGATCTTTTGACAGCAAATAGTGAGGGAAATTTCTAAGGGGCTGGACTGGAAATTTGAGTTCACCTCATTACATTTTTCTTGTGATTATTCTCTTCCTACCTTTATGACTCTTCAGTCTTCCCAATGACATTTTGGATGCCCGGCACAATTTTGCATTTGTAAATATAAGTGGACACTTAATCATTGGAGAATTAACATTCATGGTTTCAACTATTCTCAAGGAACCCCTAAAATCCTTGATACATGGTAATTTACAATGGTCAGGAAATCTTTCTGAATCCCAGCAAGACCAGTTATACAATAAATCTCTCAGCTAGAGTCTTCCTAGCTGATCACACAATGTGTTTTTCACTGTATACATTACAATTTTATCCTTAGCAGTTGAATTTAGGTCTTTTCTTGCTTTTCATGTTTCTCTACTTAATTCTTCAAATGAATTACAGTTATAACAGTTTTTAATGACCTTTTATGCTAATTCTAACATCTGTGCCACTTTGGATCAGTTTCAATTGATTTAACTGCAGTACTGGTTATATTTTCCTGTTTTTGTCTATGCCTGGGAATTTTTTATGGGATGTTAGACATTGTGAATTTTATCATGTTCAACGTTACAAATTTTTGTTTTCCACTAAATTTTCTTGAGCTTTGTTCTAGGGTGAAATTAAGTTACTTGAAAGCCATTTGGTTATTTCAGATCTTGTTTTTAGTATTTGTCAGAAAAGACTAGAGTGGTGTTCATTCTCAGGCTAATTATTCCCAGTACAGGGGCAAGAACTCTACTCAATGCCCCATGAATCTTGAGGTCTTGCCGTGTGGCTGGCAGAAATAGGCACCATTTTAGATTTTATGTAAGTGTCAGATATTATCACCTTTAATCGTTTCAGGTGGTTCTTTCCCCAAATTCACATGGTTTCCTCACATGCCTGTGCTGATCAGCAGTCACCTGAATACTTTAGGGGACCTCTACATGTATCCAAAGTTCCCTCTCTGTACAACTCTCTCTCCTTCAATGCTCTGATTTGAAAACTTGAACCACCTTTGTCACCTGTGGTTCAGCCTGGGCTCTCCTCCCCACCCTGCCAGGAAACTCTCAGGGGCAAGCTGGGACAGCTATAGGGTCACCTTGTTTGTCTCCCATGTCTCAGGGATTATTGTCCTTTGGTTGTCTGATGTCCAATGTCTTAGCCTGCTCAGGCTGCCACAACAAAATACCATAGACTGGGTGGCTTAAACAACAGAAATTTATTTTCTTACATTTCTGGAGGCTAGAAGTCTGAGATCAGAGTGCCAGCATGGTTGCATTCTAGTGAGAGCTCTTTTCCCGGCTTGCAGATGGCAACTTTCTCACAGTGTCTTCACAAAGACTTTCCTTAGTGCGTGTGTGTGGAGAGAAAGTTCTCTTCCTCTTCCTCTTCTCATAAGGCCACAATCCTATTGGATTAGAACTCTACCCTCATGAACTTATTTAATCTTAATTACATCCTAAAAGCCTCATCTCCAAATACCGTCACATCAGAAGGTAGGACTTCAACATATGAATTTGGCAGGGGGGGGAGGGGGCATTAGCCGTAACATCCAGTGTCTGGCAAACCATTATTTCATACATTTTGTTCAGTTTCTAGTTGTTTCTGGTGGGAGTGTAAATTTAGATTCTGTTACTCTATCTTTTCCGGAAATTGGAAATCATATATTTTTAAAATGGAAATTTCATAACCTCACTTAATAGTAGCTACACTTCTAGTATCAGGTTATTAACAAAATACACAGTGGCAAAAAGCTACTATAAACTCAGCAATTCTTTTAAATAAATATGCATTTTATTTATCTTAACAATATCTACATATATTTGCAAACGGTGGCACTTGTGTGTATGCATCACATTATTTATTTTGTGTATGGACAAAATTTAATGTGTATTACAGGTTTCAAAATTATTATAAATATCATTCTAATATTCAAATTATAGATTTTAGGAACCAAGACCAAAAAGATTTTTTTCACTGAGCTCCACAAATTTCTAAAATAAATTTTTAATGTAATTATTAATATTCACTAAAAATTTAAAATGTGATTGGTTCAGTTAGAACAAATCACTTCAGTCTAACCTCATTTTCTTTAGTATTGGGTCACTAGATTGATATTGCAGGGGAATGTTTAGCTACACCTCCGGAATTCATCAAGGCCACTGGTACTCCATCTTCTTTATCTACTTGTATGTATATGGATACAGAAATATATATGGATACAGAAATGTTAGCCAGATAATAACTAAAGAACAAACCGAAAAAATGCCAATCAGATGCCCTTCTAAAATGCACACACTTGGCATCTGAGGCAGAATTTTCCCAGCTTATCACAAAATTTGTTTCCTTTTCCCCTTACTGGGCATGCAGCTAGAATATATTTCCCAGCTTCCACTGCAGTTCTATTCAGTAGAGTATGAGCAGAAGTGCTTTGTGTTCTTTTCAGGTCTTGTTCGAGTAAACATCCTATGGAATATCCTCCATGGTCTTCATTCATTTGTCAGCTGATGCAGACAAGTGCAGCCACCTTGGAAGACACACACTGAAGATGGTAGAGGCACAAGCTGAAAGGTATCATCAGTTCCCTGAATCTCTCTTGGAAGACACTGCTCACTAATTAGGAGCACTGAAGATTTTATTAAGAATGTGGAGAATGGAAAAAACAATACTCACAGAATGAAGTCTCAAAATATGTGCTTTGCTGTTTATATTTTTATAAACAAATTGGATCAAAATAAAATAAAATCTCACAATGAGTAGTATTAATTTTTAAGATTCTTTAATTTTTCATATTTTATTATTTCATGACTTTTTCTACTTTTAAAGTAATACATGCTCATTATGTATTATGCAAAATTTGCTGCTCTTTGCAAATAGAGAGGAAAGTGAAAAAGAGATAATAGCAGTCTTCTGTAATAAAACACTCAAATATAACTACAGTTAATTCCACCAATTGTCTCAAAATCACTTTAAACTCAATTTGTTCAATACTGAACTTGGGATTTTTCCCCCAAAATAAAGTCTCTTTCCAACATTTCCTACTTCACTGAATAATAATACCATTCCTTCATCTGCATGAGCCAAAAATCACAGAGTCATTCTTGGCACTCTCCACTTTATATGCCCTTTCTGTAACCAGCAAGATAGAGCTAAAATAGAAAAAAGATACAATGACTGATGAAATCTTACAATAGATTGATATGTTAGAGTGATGGAGGAAATCTAATAGTTTTATTCCAAGACAGCTCTGGATTGGAAGGATTTTTGGGGCAGGTGGGCTGGGCAGAGAAAACATAATCAGCAAGACTTTGAATGTGAAGCTGACTTCATTCTCTGAGTATTGTTTTTTCCATTCTCCGGGTATTGTTTTTTCCATTCTGCACACTCTTCCTAATAAAATCCAACCCTAGATCCAGCTCAAAATCTACCTCTTACATAAAGCTTTGCTTAACAGGGTTGCAGCCCTACAGCAACCTGGCTCTAGCTCAAAGTAATTTCTCCCTTACAAAAGTATTTTGTATCCATATCATTTGTGTGGTGCTTATTTTTTAGCCATACGCTGCTATTTATTTCTTTAAGGTAGATATACTCAACTGTCCTAGCTGGAATTAAAGTTAGAGTTCTTGAGGGATAAGAGTTACAGCTCTCATCGTTTTATTCCTTTGTGAATTCAGAGTCTAGTATAGTTTCCTAGCATGTTTACTTTTTAAAAAAGAAGAACATCCATTTATGATTAAAAAAAAAAAACTCTCAACAAAGTAGGTATGGAAGGAATGTAACTCAACATGGTAAAAACCCCATATATATACAAAACCTCACAGTGAATGAGTTTTCACCTCAATGGTGAAAAACTAAAAACTTTTCCTGTGAGATCAGGAATGAGACAATAATCTTCACTCTTGCCATTTTTATTCAACACAGGATTGGAAGTTCTAGTTAAAGCAATTAGGCAAGAAAAAGAAATAAAAGGCATTCAAATTGAAAAGGAAGAAGTAAAACTGTCACTATTTTCAGTTGACATGATACTATATATGGAAAACCCTAAAGACTCAACAAAAAACTATTAGAACTAATAAATGAATTCACTAAAGCCACAGGATACAAAATTAACATACAGAAAATGGTTGCTTTTCTATACATTAAGAATGAGCTATCAAAAAAGAAATTAAGAAAATAATCTAACTTACAATTGCATAAAAAAGAATAAATACCTAGGAATAAATTTAACTGAGGAGGTGATAGACCTATACCCTAAAGATGATAAGACATTGATGAAAGAAATTGAAGATGACACAAATAAATAGGAAGATAGGGCGCCTGGGTGGCTCAGTTGGTTAAGCGACTGCCTTCGGCTCAGGTCATGATCCTGGAGTCCCTGGATCGAGTCCCGCATCGGGCTCCCTGCTCGGCAGGGAGCCTGCTTCTCCCTCTCACCCTCCCCCCTCTCATGTGCTCTCTCTCTCTCTCTCATTCTGTCTCAAATAAATAAATAAAATCTTTAAAAAAAAAAAAAAAAAAAATAGGAAGATAAACCATGCTCATGGTTTGGAAGAATTAGTATTATTTAAATGTCCGTACTTCCCAAAGTAATCTACAGATTCAGTGCAATCCCCATCAAAATACCGATGGCATTTTTCACAGAACTAGAACTAAGAATCTTAAAATGTGTAAGGAATCACAAAAATGCTCCAAGTAGCCAAAACAATCTTAAAAAAGAAGAACACAGCTGGAGGTATCATGCTTCCTGATTTCAAACTATACTACAATGCTATAGTAATCAAAACAGTATGGTACTGGCACAAAAACAGACACATAGATCAATGGAATAGACTAGAGAGCCCAGAAATAAACCCACACTATATGGTGAATTAATAATGGAGAAAAGACAGTCTCTTCAATAAATGATGTTGGGAAAGCTAAACTGCTACATGCAAAAGAATGAAACTGGCCCACTCTCTCACATCATATACAAAAATAGATTCAAAATATATTAAAAACTTCAATGTAACACCTGAAACCGTAAGACTCCTAGAAGAAAACACAAATAGTAAACTCTTTGATATCAGCCTTTGCAATATATTTTTGGACCAATCTCTTCAAACAAGATAAAAAAATGGTAAAATAAACAAATATTAATACATCAAACTAAAAAACTTGTGTACAGTGAAGGAAACTATCAACAAAACAAAAAGGCAACCTACTGAATAGAAGATATTTGCAAATCACACATCTGATAAGGGGTTAATATCCAAAATACATAAAGAATGTATACAACTTAATATTAAAAAAAAAAAAAACAGGGGTGCCTGGGCTCAGTTGGTTAAGCATCTGACTCTTGATTTCAGCTCAGGTTATGATCTCAGGGTCGTGAGATCGAGCCCCACCACATTGGGCTCCACATTGGGCATGGAGCCTGCTTAGAATTCTCTTTCCCTCTCCTCTGCCCCTCCCACCCTCACGCTCACTTGCTCTCTTTCTCTCTCTAAAAAAATAAAAATTAAAAACTAAAAATTAAAAATTAAAAAAAAAAACAACCCAACTAAAAAATGGGCAAAGGTCTTGAATAAACATTCTTCCAAAGCAGGCATCCAAATGGTCAAAAGGCACATGAGAAGATTCCCAACGCCACTAATCATCAGGGAAATACAAATCAAAATCACAATGAGATAGTACCTCACACCTGTCAGATTGGTTATTATCAAAAAGACAAGAAATAAAAAGTGTTGGTCAGGACGTGGAGGAAAGGGAACTCTCATGCACTGTTGCTGGGAATGCAAACTGGTGCACCCACTATGAAAAACAGTATGGAGTTTCCTCAAAAAGTTAAAAATAGAACTACTATACAATCTAGTAATTCCACTACTGGGTGTTTATCCCAAGAAAACAAAAACAATTCAAAAAGATGCATCCCTATGATTATTGCAGCATTATTTACAATCACCAAGATTTGGAAGCAAGCTAAGTGTCCATCAATAGATGAATGGATGAAGAAGATGTTATATTTATATATAGAATATAGAATGTTATTGAGCCATAAAAAAGAATGAACTATTGTCATTCATGACAACATGGATGGACTTAGAAGGGATTATGCTAAGTGAAATAGGTCACACAGAGAAAGATAAATATTGTATGATTTCACTTATATGTGGAACCTAAAAAAAAAAAAGGCAAAAAAAATGAAACAGAAACAGACTTATAGATACAGGAAACAAACTATTGATTACCAGAGTGGGGAGAGATTGGGGGTGGGGAATAAAATAGGTGAAGGGGATTAAGAGGTACAAATTTCCAGTTATAAAATAAACATATCTTGGGTATGTAATGTAGAGCCTTCTTCTTTTAATTGAAGTACAATTGACATAGAAAATCCTATTAGTTTCGGGTGTACATAATAATTCAATATTTTTATACATTGCAAAACGATCCCCATAATAAGGCTAGTTACCATCTATCACCATACAAAGTTATTGTAATATTATTGACTATATAGAAGAAGGAGGAGGAGGATGAAAAAGGGGGAAATGATAAATGCCTGCTGACTTATCTCAGTCTTAGGTTGCCCTGTGCTAGTGTCAGCAAAGCTACTTGAGGAGCTGGGGTGAACAAAGTGGAGCTCTGTGAGCCATCCTGCCTCTTTTTTGAAGAGAAGACAAATGACCAGGTTTCCAAAGTAGGCTCTTTACATTCTGCCCACTGCCTGGAACACGCCTAGAAGACCAAGATTTCCAAGATGAGATTTTAGTTACATCAAAAAAAAAGATGAATAACCTTGCTTGTTATTATTTCCCATTTGCTAATAAAAAAAAAAATCCATTTAAATTGGCCCTCCTCCACCACACTTTTTATACTGATTATTTTCTCTCCAGTCTTGACCTGCTGATCTCTTCAACATTCGCATTCACTATTTATTTCAATAATAATTCATTAACTTGATTTTTGTATTGACCACAAGACCTGGAAAATGTTTTTCAAATTTCTTGCTGATCTGCTCAATGATGATTGTGCTGAAATAGAGTCATGGCATTTCAAACCAATGAAAGGGGGGTTAATGGGAGGCTCTGAGACCCATCTGACAATTGGGTGGTTGGATGGGGACCTCTTTTTTTTTTCTTTTTTAAACTACTAACATCTGAAAGAGTCGTATCTTTTGCTCAAGAGGTTTTACTAAGAATAAACTTATAAAGAGAGAAATTAAACAAGGTGCTCTTTAAAAAAATAATAAAGGTAGGGATGCCTGGGTGGCTCAGTCAGTTAAGTGTCTGCCTTCAGCTCAGGTCATGATCCAAGTGTCCTGGGATCGAGTCCTGCATCGGGCCCCTTGCTCAGCAGGGAGCCTGCTTCTCCCTCTGCCTGCCCCTCCCCCTGTTCATGCTCACTCTCTCTCTGTCTCTCTCTGTCTCTCTCTCTCTCAGACAAATAAATAAATAAAATCTTTTTTAAAAATCAAAATAAAATAAAACTAGTAAAATAATAATAATAATGGCAGCCCCTACATCACCAGGTTGCTGTGAGAATTAAAGTTAACATATATTTAGAAGCCTGCGTGTAGCAAATTCTCAATAAGCAGAGCTCTTGCTATTGTCTGCTATTGTCTATTATTTGTCTCCATCGAAGCTATTTCTTTTTTTTTAAAAGATTTTATTTATTTATGAGAGAGAGAGAGAGAGCATGAGCAGGGGCGGGGAGGAGCAGAGGGAGAGGGAGAAGCAGATTCCCCACTGAGCAGGGAGCCTGATGTGGGGCTTGATCCCAGGACCCCAAGATCATGACCTGAGCCAGAGGCAGACACTTAGCCGACTGAGCCACCCAGGTATCCCTAACGAAGCTACTTCTTAATCTACATTTATATTAGAAGATATTTGTAACATAGGACAGAGCAATGAACAGTCTCCCCCCATAGAATGTTTCTTACTAGCTGGTAGGCAAGAAATAAATCCCCTAAACCAGTTAATCTTCCTTTTCTTCTTTTATAAAAGGGAGACCAGAAATGAGCAAATGAGATTATTTGTCTTAGCATCTGTTTATCAACAAATCTTCACTGAAAGAAGTGTGGGTTCCTGACACCTCCAATACTGGGGATGCATTAGTAGAAAAAATGAAGAAGTTCTCACCCTCATGCAATTCTCAGGAAAAATTATTCCACACTTGTTATAACAGAGAGGAAGATTTTATTCAAGACTATTGCAACAGATGTCAAGATGAGGATAATGGGGAAAGAGATCCAACTCAACTCTGAATACAAGGTCAAGTAGGGATTTTATAGCTGAGGTGGGGGGTAGATAAAAGGGATGAGGAAACATCAGGTTAGGAGGTTTCTTGTTAAACCAGTTTATTTTTTTTTCGATTACTATAGCTTTATTTTTTTTACGTTTCTTTTTTTATTTAAATTCAATTAATTAACATTTAATATATTATTAGTTTCAGAGGTAGAGGTCAGTGATTCATCAGTTTTATATAATACCCAGTGCTCATTACATCATGTGCCCTCCTTAATGTCCAACACCCAGTTACCCTAGCCCCCCAACACTCCCTCCCCTTCAGCAACCCTCAGTTTGTTCCTATGATTAAGAGTCTCTTATGGTTTGTCTCCCTCCCTGGTTTCATCTTGTTTCATTTTTCCCTCCTTTCCCTTATGATACTCTGTCTTGTTTCTCAAATTCCTCATATCAGTGAGATCATATGATACTTGTCTTTCTCTGATAGACTTATTTCACTTAGCATAATACCCTCTAGTTCCATCCACGTCATTGCAAATGGCAAGATTTCATTTTTTGATGGCTGCATAATATTCCATTGTGTATATATATACCACACCTTCTTTATCCATTCATCTGTTGATGGACATCTTGGCTCTTTCCATAGTTTGGCTATTGTGGACATTGCTGCTATAAACTTTGGGATGCACGTACCGCTTCGGATCACTACATTTGTATCTTTGGGGTAAATACCCAGTAGTGCAATTGCTGGGTCATAGGATAGCTCTATTTTCAACTTTTTGAGGAACCTCCATACTGTTTTCCGGAGTGGCTGCACCAGCTTGCATTCCTACCAACAGTGCAGGAGGGTTCCCCTTTCTCCACATCCTCGCCAACATCTTTCATTTCCTGAGTGGTAAATTTTAGCCATTCTGACTGGTGTGAGGTGGTATCTCATTGAGGTTTTGATTTGGATTTCCCTGATGCCGAGCGATGTAGAGCACTTTTTCATGTGTCTGTTGGCCATTTGGATGTCTTCTTTGGAGAAATGTCTGTTCATGTCTTCTGCCCATTTCTTGATGGGATTATTTGTTCTTTGGGTGTTGAGTTTGAGAAGTTCTTTACAGATTTTGGATACTAGCCCTTTATCTGATATGTCATTTGCAAATATCTTCTCCCATTCAGTTGGTTGTCTTTTGGTCTTGTCGACTGTTTCCTTTGCTGTGCAAAAGCTTTTTATCTTAACAAAGTCCCAATAGTTCATTTTTGCCCTTGCTTCCCTTGCCTTTGGAGACCTGTTTAGCAAGAAGTTGCTGCTGCCGAGGTTGAAGAGATCGCTGCCTGTGTTTTTCTCTAGGATTTTGATGGATTTCTGTCTCACATTTAGGTCTTTCATCCCGTTTGGTCTATTTTTGTGTATGGTGTAAGGAAATGGTCCAGTTTCATTCTTCTGCATGTGGCTATCAATTTTCCCAACACCATTTGTTGAAGAGACTGTTTTTTTTCCATTGGATATTCTTTCCTGCTTTGTTGAAGATTAGTTGACCATAGAGCTGAGGGTCCATTTCTGGGTTCTCTATTCTGTTCCATTGATCTATCTGTCTGTTTCTGTGCCAGTACCATAGGCTCTTGATGATTACAGCTTTGTAATAGAGCTTGAAGTCCAGAATTGTGATGCCACCAGTTTTGGTTTTCTTTTTCAACATTCCTTTGGCTATTTGGGGTCTTTTCTGGTTCCATACAAATTTTAGGATTATTTGTTCCAGCTCTGTGAAAAAAGTTGGTGGTATTTTGATAGGGATTGCATTAAATGTGTAGATTGCTCTAGGTAGCATAGCCGTTTTCACAATATTTGTTCTTCCAATCCATGAACATGGAACATTTTTCCATTTCTTTGTGTCTCCCTCAATTTCTTTCATGAGTGTTTTATAGTTTTCTGAGTACAGAACCTTTGCCTCTTTGGTTAGGTTTATTCCTAGGTATCTTATGTTTTTTGGTGCAATTGTAAATGGTATCAACTCTTTAATTTCTCTTTCTTCTGTCTTGTTGTTGGTGTATAGAAATGCCACTGATTTCTGTGCATCGATTTTATATCCTGCCACGTTGCTGAATTCCTGTTTGAGTTCTAGCAATTTTGGGGTGGAGTCTTTTGGGTTTTCCACATAGAGTATCATATCATTGCGAAGAGTGAGAGTTTGACTTCTTCTTTGCCAATTCGGATGCCTTTTATTTCTTTTTGTTACTGACTACTGTGGTTAGGACTTCTAGTACTATGTTGAACAGTGTGATAGTGGACATTCCTGCTGTGTTCCTGAACTTAGGAGAAAAACTCTCAGTTTTTCCACATTGAGAATGATATTTGCTGTGGGCTTTTTGTATATGGCTTTATGATATTGAGGTATGTACCCTCTATCTCTACACTGTGAAGAGTTTTAATCAAGAAAGGATGCTGTACTTTGTCAAATGTTTTTTCTGCATCTATTGAGAGGATCATACGGTTCCTGTCCTTTCTTTTATTAATGTAGTGTATCACGTTGATTGATTTCCAGATGTTGAACCACTCTTGCAGCCCAGGAATAAATCTCACCTGGTCATGGTGAATAATCCTTTTAATGTACTGTTGAATACTATTGGCTAGTATCTTGGTGAGACTTTTGGCAACCATGTTCATCAGGGATATTGGTCTGAAATTCTCCCTTTTTGTGGGGTCTTTGTCTGGTTTTGGGATCAAGGTAATACTGGCCTCATAGAAAGAGTTTGGAAATTTTCCTTCCATTTCTATTTTTTTGAAACAGCTTCAGAAGCGTAGGTGTTAATTCTTCTTTAAATGTTTGGTAGAATTCCCCTGGGAAGCCATCTGGCCCTGGGCTCTTGTTTGTTGGGAGATTTTTGATTATTACTTCAATTTCCTTGCTGGTTATGGGTCTGTTCAGGTTTTCTATTTCTTCCTGGTTCAGTTTTGGTAGTTTATATGTCTCTAGGAATGCACCCATTTCTTCCAGATTGCTTAATTTGTTGGCATACAGCTGCTCATAATATGTTCTTATAATTGTTTGTGTTTCTTTGGTGTTGGTTGTGATCTCTCCTCTTTCATTTATGATTTTATTTATTTGGATCCTTTCCCTTTTCTTTTTGATAAGTCTGGCCAGGGGTTTATCAATCTTATTAATTCTTTCAAAGAACCAGCTCCTAGTTTCATTGATCTGTTCTACTGTTCTTTTGGTTTCTATTTCATTGATTTCTGTTCTAATCTTTATTAATTATCTTCTCCTGCTGGGTTTAGGCTTTGTTTGCTGTTCTTTCTCCAGCACCTTTAGGTGTAAGGTTAGGTTGTGTATTTGAGATCTTTCTTATTTCTTGAAAAAGGCTTGTATTGCTATACACTTCCCTCTTAGGACCACCTTTGCTGCATCCCAAAGGTTTGGAACAGTTGTGTTTTCATTTCCATTTGTTTCCATGAATTTTTTAAATTCTTCTTTAATTTCCTGATTAACCCATTAATTCTTTAGTAAGATGCTCTTTAGCCTCTCTATATTCGAGTTCTTTCCAACTTTCCTCTTGTGATTGAGTACAAGTTTCAAAACATTGTGGTCTGAAAATATGCAGGGAATGATCCCAATCTTTTGGTACCAGTTGAGACCTGGTTTGTGACCCAATATGTGATCTATTCTGGAGAACGTTCCATGTGCACTCGAGAAGAATGTGTATTCTGTTGCTTTAGGATGGAATGCTCTGAATATATCTGTGAAGTCCATCTGGTCCAGTGTGTCATTCAAAGTCTTTGTTTCCTTGTTGATCTTCTGCTTAGATGATCTGTCCATTGGAGTGAGTGGTGTGTTAAAGTCCCCTATTATTATTGTATTATTATCAATGTATTTTTTTTAGTTTTGTTATTAATTGGTTTATATAATTGGCTACTCCCATGTTAGGCACATAAATATTTACAATTGCTAGATCATCTTATTGGATAGACCCTTTAATTATGATATAGTGTCCTTCCTCATCTTTTATTACAGTCTTTGGTTTAAAATCTAATTTGTCTGATATTGCTACCCCAACTTTCTTTTGATGTCCATTAGCATGGTAACTGGTTTTCCTTTCCCTCACTTTCAATCTGGAGGTGTCTTTGGGTCTAAAATGAGTCTCTGGCAGACAGCATATCAATGGGTCTTGTTTTTTATCCAATCTGATACCCTGTGTCTTTTGATTGGGGCATTTAGCCCATTTACATTCAGAGTAACTATCAAAAGATATGGATTTAGTGCCATTGTATTTCCTGTAAAGTCACTGTTTCTGTATATGGTCTCTTTTTCTTTCTGGTCTGTTACTTTTGAGCTCTCTCTTCACTTAAAGAATCCCTTTTAATATTTCTTGTAGGGCTGGTTTAGTGATCACAAATTCTTTTAGTTTCTGTTTGTCCTAGAAGCTTTTTATCTCTCCTGTTTTGAATGACATCCTTGCTGGATATAGTATTCTTGGCTGCGTATTTTTTTCATTTAGCACCCTGAATATATCATGCCAGTCCTTTCTGGTCTGCCAGTTCTCTGTGGATAGGTCTGCTGCTAGTCTAATGTTTCTACCCTTGTAGGTTATGGACCTGTTGTCCCGAGCTTCTTTCAGGATTTTCTCTTCATCTCTGAGATTTGCAAGCTCCACTATTATATGTCGAGGTGTTGACATATTTTTATTGATTTTGAGGGGGTTCTCTGTGCCTCCTGGACTTGAATGGCTATTTCCTTCTCCAGATTAGGGAAGTTCTCCACTCTAATTTATTCCAATATACCCTCTGCCCCGCTCTTTCTTTCCTCTTCTCCTGGGATTCCAATTATTCTAATATTGATTCACTTTATGGTATCACTTATCTCTCGAATTCTCCCCTCCTGATCCAGTAGTTGTCTATGTCTTTTTCTCAGCTTCTTTATTCTCTATCATTTTGTCTTCTATATCACTAATTCTCTCTTCTGCCTCATTTATCCTAGCAGTTAGAGCCTCCATTTTTTATTGCATCTCATTAATAGCCTTTTTGATTTTGACTTGATTAGATTTTTAGTTCCTTTCTTTCTCCAGAAAATGATTCTCTAGTGTCTTCTATGTTTTTTTCAAGCCCAGCTAGTGTATTTATAATCATTATTCTGAACTCTAGTTCTGACATCTTACTTATATCCATACTGATTAGGTCGCTGGAAGGCAGCATTGCCTCTTGTTCTCTTTTTTGGGGTGAGTTTTTCTGTCTTACCATTCTTGTGGAGAGTGGTCACTTTTCTATTTGTAGAGTTGCAGCCATTCTTTTCTTAGATCTCTGGTTGAATTTGCGGATGTTCAGAATGATTTGATAGCTATCTGGCTGAATTCCTCAGACCAGACAAAACTAAGGTCTCCTACTTCTCTGCCATCTTGGACTATCTCCTCTTAAACCAATTTAACAGGATTCTTGCTAAAGGCAGGTCAGGGGGATCAGATTGGATATTGAAGGATATCAGCTCTCAAGGATGGGAGATTCTCTCTATCGTGACTTATCAGGATTCTTGCCAAGACTGGATTCTGCCAACCCACAAGGACTGGGCCAGGGGATCAGAGGAGCTTGACTCAAGTTTGTTCAGAGAGGACAGTGTCTGCAGCTTCATCCTTTGAATATTCACCTGAGCTCAACAAACCCTTTTGAAAAGCAAATGCCTACTAAAAGTGTTATTTATTTTTGTCATTTAGACCTGTTTATCAATTCATTTGAGGGAAAAGAAAGTTTAAGAGATCATTTAGAAGCACAGTTTTGGGGAAAGGGTGGGTGGGACAGCCACAAGTCTTTGGGGCAGAGATATAAGTAAATCTTCCTCCACTTTTCCATTTTGCTTCTGCTACTGGAATCATGATGGCAGGCTCTTCTGGGCTGCTTAGGTTGCTCTCCTGCTCTAGGAAGGACCTGGTAGAATGATCTTTGTTTGTGTAGGGAGAAGGTTGTTTTTATTTAATAAATACAGATTCCTTTTCAGAGTATGAAGTTGTAACATGCAAAACAATGGCTAAAAAGACAAACATTCCTCACAAGGTCAGCAGATACTGCTTTGAGTCATTTTTTTTTAATGTTTATTGACTTAATATTGCTAATGATTTTAGAAACACTACAATTAATTCCTTCAATCAATATACAATTTTTAAAACTTCAAGGCCAAAATCAAGCTGAATCCAAAAAGTTCAAACAGGGCCCTCCAAGCCTCATGTGAAGGCCCCATCTGAGCTCTGCTTCTGCATGAGAAGCTTCTTCAGCTCCTTCCACAGAGCAGGTTGGGTCAGGGAAGAAAAAGAAACCCACTGGCCTCGGTGCCACTTCCAGCGAGCAGTGAGAGAAAAAGTCCAGCTCTGGAAATGTCAGTCACTTGTGGTTTCAGCAAGAAACCTAAATCTAGGTGCAAAGGGACCATAAATAATTCTGAGGCCCTCCTACAAATTGTTCAAGAGTGTTCAGAAAGATCAAGCCAACCCTAACCACTCTGAATTCCTTTCCCAGGGGTAGACAATGATTCAATGGCTCCTTCTGCCCCTCTGGGCTTTGTTCAGGACACAGCTAGTTTTTTCTTCTGTTGCACATGTGACAAATCCCTAGAGGGGTGTGACACCAGCCATTCTCTCCCCTCCTGGCAATCAATTAAAAGCATGAAGTTTTGACTTTCTCTAAGTGATTTAGATCCATGTCTTGACTTACAGCATTTTGCATTCTCACAAGCTATTTAATTCATGATAAATGATTTGGGTGCCTGGAAAGGAACCACCCCAGTATGGACACTAGAGGGCTCAGGAGGCTGAGGAACTAAAAGTACTTTTCTCTGATTCAAGTCCAGTTGGGTAATGGAGACAAGAGGCCATTGTCCAAAAGCCATTCACCAGCAGGGAAAGAGCTAATCTCCCCTATACTCAGTAGTCTTTGCAAAGGTCATTCCTTTGATGTTGTATAGACTGAATATTTGTGTCCCCCCAAGATCCCTAGTTGAAGCCCTAAGCCCCAGTGTGACTATATTAGGAAATAGAGCCTTTGGAAGTAATTAAGATTAAATGAGGTCATAAAGGTAGGGCTTGGCTCTGATAGGACTAGTGTCCTAATAAGAAGAGGAAGAGACACTAGAGCTCACTCTTTCTCTCTCTGCAGGCACACAGAAGAAAAAAAAGGGGGGGGGGCGTGTGAAGACACAGCAAGAAGGTGGTTGTATATAAACCAGGAACATAGTCCTCACTGACACCAGATCAGTCTATATACCTTGATCTTGGATTTCTAGTTTCTAAAACTGTGAGAAATAACTATCTGTTGTTTAAGTCACCCAGTCTATGGTATTTTGTTATAGCAGTCTGGGCTGATTATGACAAGCATAACCTACATCAGCATCCTTTTCCAGCATTATCTCCTTAGGCATGCCTTTGCAACTTGATCTTTCTCTGGCCTGTCCCAGGACTAGCTGGTTGAGGCAGGAAGAAGAGTTTAAAACAGGTAACATAGATTAAGGTAGGGAAGAAGCCACCTCCAGAAGAACATGCGTTCAGCAAGTATTTACTGAGCACTTCCTAGGCCTGTGGCTCTGCCCAGCAATGTCACTTGTAAGCACAGCCTGAGAGCACAAAGAAAGCCATTTTGCTAGTAGCCAATCATGTTCAGATGCCACTGCAACAGATGTCTTTATGATTCCCACCATCATCTTTCAGTCTTTCAGAATCCATCTCTGATAGGCAAATAAGATCTTTCTCCTGATCCCCTTTCTTTCCTACCCTCACCCACCCTCTGTCGCATACTCATTTTCCTGCTGCTCCTTTAGGTTAGGCCTGTGGGAGGTTCCCTGTCCTAGCATCCAGGACATCTAGCTCTACTCCTCTAGTTTCACTATGTTCCATCTCCTGCAGGGAGCTCTTGCAAGACAAACGAACCTGTTTGCTACCGATGATCAACATGGCATTATTTTGGCTGTGGTTTTTATTTTTACTTCCCTTTTTTCCCCCAGCTTCATTGAAATCTAATTGACATACATCACTGTATAAGTTTAAGGTGTACAGGATAATGGTTTGACTTACATATGTTGTGAAATGATCACCCCAATGTTTAGTTAGCATCCATCATCTCATATAGATACAATAAAAAGAAAAAGCAAAAGAAGAAAACACTTTGTTCTCTTGTGATGTGAACTCATAGGGGGACTCTTTAACAGCTTTCACACAGGCATATCTCGTTTTACGGCACTTCACTTTACTGTGCTTTACAAATTGAAGGTTTGCGGCAACCCCTCATCGAGGGGGGTCTGTTGGCATCATTTTTCCAACAGCATTTGCTCACTCTGTGTCTCTGCCACATTTTGCTAATTCTCTCGATATTTCAGACTTCTTCTAAATGCTATTAAGAATATTCATAATTCATGGGAAGAGTTCAAAACATCAACATCAACAGGAGTTTGGAAGAAGTGGATTCCAACCCTCATGGATGGCATGGAGGGGTTCAAGACTTGAGGGGAAGAAGTCACTGCAGATGTGGTGGAAAAAGCAAGACAACTAGAATTAGAAATGGAGCCTGAAGATGTGACTGAATTGCTGCCATCTCATGATCAAACTCTAACAGATGAAGAGTGGCTTCTTATGGATGAGCAAAGAAAGTGGCTTCTTAAGATGGAATCTCTTCCTGGTGAAGATGCTGTGAAGATTGTTGAAATGACAACAAAGGAATATTTAAATACTTAAAATATTACATGAACTTATTTATTTATGTAAATAAATAATATTTATTTATATATTTATTTATAAATAAATATGGAATGGAATGGAATATTTAAAATATGACATGAACTTAGTTGATAAAGTAGTGGGAGCGTGTGAGAGGATTGACCCCAATTTTGAAAGAAGTTCTACTCTTGGTAAAATGTTATCAAACAGGCTCACATGCTATGGAGAATTGTTCTTTTATGAAAGAACTTTTGACTTTATGAAAAGTTAATTGGTACAGCAAACTTCATTGTCTTATTTTAAGAAATTGACCCAGCCACCCCAACCTTCACCACTCTGATCCATCAGTGGCCATCAACATCAAGGCAAGACCCTCCACCAGCAAAAAGATTACGAGTGGCTGAAAACGCAGATGATGGTTAGCATTTTTTAGTAATAAAATATTTTTAAATTAAGGTATATACATTTTTTAGACACAATACTATTGCAAATGTAGTAGTTGAACATGTAATAGACTACAGTAAAGCATAAACATAATTTTTTATGGCACAGAATATGTTTGAATCTTCTGAGTTTAAACATAACTTTTATATGCATTGGGAAACCAAAATATTCATTTGACTCTCTTCATTATAATACCTGCTTTATTGTAGTGGTCTAGAACTGAACACTCAATATCTCCAAGGCATGCCTATGTATATCATACAGCAGTGTTAACTATAGTCATCACATTGTACATTACATCCCCAGTACTCATTCATCTCATACCTGGAAGTTTGTACCTTTTGACCATCTTCCTCCAATAACTCTTTTTTTAACTGGGATTTAATTTACACACAATGAAATATTCAGACCTTAAGTGTACTGTTCAGTCAGTCTTAACAAATGTGCATCAAAGCACAGAGCATTACCATTGCCCCAGAGAGTCTCTCTGTTCCTCCCCACCCAATTCCTGCTCCCCAGAAGTAACCACTGATCTGATTTCCACCACCATAACATAGTTTGCCTCACTTAGAATTTTATATAAGTAGAATCACACATGTAGGTTTGGGGAATTGGGAAGTCTAGCTTCTTCCACTCAGCATAATGTTTTTGAGATGCATTTATTGTGCATATATCAAGTTTCTTCCCTTTGTACTTCTGAGGAATATCTCACAGTTTAGATGTGCCACAGTTTGCTAATTCATTTCATTGAAGGACATGCAGTATGTTTCCAGTTTGGGACTATTATATTCGTAGCTGCTATAAATATTCTTGCACATCTTGTTTTCATTTCTCTCAGATAAATACTTAGATCATAGGGTAGATGTATGTTTAACTTTTAAGACACCATCAAACAGGATGTACCATTCTACACTCCCCCTGGCAAGGTATGAGAGTTCCAATTTCCTTGCATTATGTCTCATTTTTCACCATTCTAGTGGGTGTGCAGCAGTCTCTCACTGTTTTTTAATTTGCATTTTCCGAAGGATATTGTGTTCCTTATCATGAGCTTACTGTCATTTCATTATCATCTTTTGTGAAGTGTTTAAGTCTTTTGTCCATTTTTTATTTAGCTGTCTTTTTTTATTATTGAGTTGCAGGAGATCTTTATAACTAGAATCAAGTCATTTGTCATATATATGTGTTGTGAATTATTTTTCCCAGTATGTGAATTGCCTATCAATTTCCTTGATGGTGCTTTTTAATGCACTGGAGTTTTTAATTTTGATAGCTTAATTTAATAATGTTTTTGCTTTTATGGTTTGTGGGTTTTATGTCTTCTCTAAGAAATATGTACCCACCTCAAGGTTGTGTAGATACCTCTATGTTTTATTCAAGTAGGTTTATCATTTTTGCTTTTTCAGTTAGGTCTGTGATTCATCCTCAGTTGATTTTTGTGGATGGTGTGAGATAGGTCAAGCTTCTTTATTTTTCCATATGGATATCCAGTTGTCCCAGCACAATTAATTGAACAGACTTTCCCTTCCCCATTAAATTGCTTTGGTGCCCTTTTAAAAAATCATTTGAGGGGCGCCTGGGTGGCTCAGTAGATTAAGCGTCTACCTTCGGCTCAGGTCATGGTCCCAGGGTCCTGGGTTCGGGCCCCGCGTCGGGCTCCCTGCTAGGTGGGGAGCCTGCTTCTCCCTCTGCCTCTGCTTGCTGCTCTGCCTGCTTGTGCACTCTCTCTCTCTCTGTCAAATGAATAAAATCCTAAAAAAAAAAAAATTTGAATGCATATGTGTTGATTTAGCATTACTTAGATGTGTTCATGCAAAAAAGAGCTCCTCCTTACAGGGGTTCAGAGTGGGGAATATGAAAGGAGCAAGGACACAGAAACCTATTCTACCACATATGCAAAGGCTGCCCTCTAGCAGAGGATACCAGCAGTGAAAGACCCCCCAGGGGTGTTCAACCTGGGGACGCAATTGACACAAACTAGAGAACCTTCTGCCTGAGGCCTCATTCTCACACCAGTTTTTCAAGCTCTCTGATGATGCAAGAAGGAGAAAATCGAAAAGAAAAGAAGCCAAAAGAGCTGTTGGCATTTGCGAAGTATGAAGTTCTAGTTTATTGTTTTCCTCCCTCACTGAAAGAATTGTCCAAAGTGCTTTGTGGAGCTCTGCCACATGGGGCCCTTTGATCCAAAACACAGTTGTTTACTCCCATTTCTAGAAAATTGCTTGGAAACCTCATCAGTGCTAGGGCACTGAGCAGATATACTTAAAGTTTTATTGCTGCCCTAAATTAGAATTAAGGAGTAAGTAGCTTGACCAATTTTCACTTTCCTATTTCCCCTTCATAAATTCTAAAGTGATTTTTATCATAGGGAAACAGACATTTTAAGAACATAGTATTAAAAAAAATCCATGGCAGATATGTGTCTTTGAAGTTTTATTAAAAAGTCTTTCTTCCAATTATCAACGGAGGGGCCTTGTAAATATATACTGAATGATGTGACATGTTTAGGGAAAAAAAACTCAAAACAAACAAAACAGACAGACATCCTCTTTAAATTGTATTGACTTTTGAGAACTTTGCTGAAAGTCTTATTCTACAGTAGGAGAATATTCCTAGTGGCATGAAGTAAATGAATGCCTATGGAACAGTTGAATACTCACCAATGGATGGCTAATCAGACTTCATCACAAAGCAGGAGAGGAGTTGAGTGAGAGTATGGATTCCTGGTGTGACCTTTGACAAAGATTTTCTCCTTGACCAAACTAGTCAGATTCCTCTGAGCTCTTTCTCAACTAGGCCCTGATCTTGAGCATATCTTCAAAAGCTCAATTTTTGCAAGAAGCCTGCCAAGTCAGTTTAGTCCGATCCCCTACCCTCGCTATCTGACTCAATTTGTCATTCCCCATGACCCTCAAGCTGATGTCTGGTCACCTTGGCCTGTCTTCAGCAAGAATTCTGTCAAGTTGGTTCAGCCAGGATACCCCCTGACCCCCAATGTTTCCTATTAGTAATTTTCCATCCACTGAGCCCACCCCACCCCACCTCACACACACACACACACACACACACACACACACACCTTACTCCTTGGCTATAAATTCCCACTTTCCCTTGCAGTTGGAGTTGAGACTGATCTCTCTGCCCTGCTGTAAAACCCCATTGCCGTACCCCCTAAATCTACCAAATAGTCCCAAATAAAGCCTGCCTTGCCAGGTGAACAGCATCATGAACAATTTTTTTCTTTAACATCTGTCTAAAGAGATATTGTAGTACTAAGAGTAGTGGCTGTCTCTTTGGTGGGCCTAATGAAGAGGAAGGCTCTGCAAGTAAGCAAGGGGGTGTGTACGTTTCTGCACCTGTGTGTTGTTTTGTCAAACAATGCAGAAAATCCTGCAGTGGGGAAACAGTCCTTGTGGAGACTCAAAAATGACCAAGACAATGTAGAAGTTCTGTGTGGGTCCTCTAGGAGAGAGACCCTAGTGGCCTTTCTGAATATACAACACCCAACACACGACCCCAGTGGATATTTTGTGCTTAATGGGAGGTTTGTTCCTGTTTCTGACAACATCTGTGTGGTCCTGCTCAGCCCCCACCTCCTGGAGCCGGTGACCCTCCCTGACCTCCTAGACACCTGGGCACCTCCCCCTGTGTGCCACGCAGCTCCTTGTGTATCATTTAACGCCATCACCCTACCGAGCACTTTTGATGGATGTGAGCATAACGAGCATCAGCAGGACTGAACAGCACACACCTTCCTTGTTTTTCACTTTCTTTTCCTTCCCTCCATAACTGAATTTGCAAGGAAACAATGACTCACAACCGCCAAAATTTGCTGAGCATTTACTCTGTGCCATGCACTGTGCTAAGAAATTTGCCGGTAGTATCTCCTTGAATTATCATGACCACCATAGTAGAGAGGCTTTATTACTATTATCTTCTAGGTAAAGAAAGAGAGGCTCAGAGGGATTGAGTCACTTGCTCATGGCCACAGAGCTAATTAGTCCAGAATTGGAGCAAAAAGCTGTTCAGCTTCAATGTCCGTTCCTAACCATGATGCACTCTGGATGCCATGGCAAAAGTCTTCTGTGTTATCTGGAAGGATTTCTTTGGTTTTGTTTTTTGCCAGATTACACTACATGTTAAAACAAAATAACCCCCCCACCAAAAAATTATATATATATATAACCCTCACAAGCAGGTACAATTTTTAAGGCCACAGTGGTGACATGGTTGTTTCTGATTTTTGAACTGGAATGTTGGACAGAGAAAAGATACTACCTCCATTGAATTGTGTGGTTGAATAGGACCACTTTCATTTTAGCTTCATTTGGAAGAGACAAAAATCAATTTCTGCCTACCTAAAAAATAAAATGGCATGCTCCACCGGGGTGGGGGGGGGGAGGGGGAAAGATCCCAGGTTTCATGTTAATATTGTGAATAGTGCAGAATGCCAAAGGGGAAGGAAGGCCAGACTATAGAAAAGAAGTGACAAAAGCAGGGCCAATGCTGAGCCTCTTGTAATTGCTGCTTTGGGCTTTCTTTTTTGCTTTCTTTCTTTTGTGAAGAAGAAAAAAAATTGTATCTGATTTATAGATTTTTTTTTTCCAGCTTCCTGGGTAGTCACTCTTAAAAACCTAGAGATCTAGTTAAAAATGGCTTGTAAAGTGCCTTGAACGCACTCATTTTTCCACATCTAATCTCCATCTAACCACTCTGGCACAATCTTTATGCAAATGCCACCAGAGCACCAGCCTCAGGACCTTGCCAGGTGGCAGAAGTTCACCCCTGCCTTTGATATCTTGAGATGACCTGAAACCCAGGACAAGCATGGTATTGAGGGACGGATGAACAGCAAACACGAGGTAGGGGTCCCACCCGTGGTCCCTCTCCGTTACCAACCTGAACCTGAGGCCTGCACCACCTTCCTCGGGGCTCACATGGAGCCCTGGGCCCCGCTGCATCTTGGTCCCCATCTTGAGGCTCCCCCACAGTGGCTCAAACAGGCTCTCCCCTTTGCTTTCAGTCTTATTATTGGAGGATTTTATTTTCACAGCTACCTTGCAAACTGCTGAAAACAAAACACAGCAGCATTTCTGATTCTCTTCACACCCTCTGACCCTGGAGAAATCCCTTGCTCAAAGCCACCATCTGGGAGGACCATTTCTTTCATCTGACTTGTAAACATTTTCAGAAAGCCTCGGAAGGCAGCCATTTGGCACAACGTTGCGACTTCTTTGCTGAAAACAGTGAGATTTCAAATTTTAATTGCAGCCTCTTGATTAGGCATCAAAAGTCCATATTTGAGCATTTGAAATGGCATTTGTAAAATGCAAATCTGTCCATTTCGAGTGTTCTTTGGGGGTGGTTCGAGCACTGAATTTGTTATTGCCCATTTGAAAATTCACTTGCCCTATGTGTAGAGAAAATACTTAGGTGGTTAGTACTAATTATTCTTAGTTATAGTGCTCACCATTTTCAGACATCTATAGATCATCTTAGCCCCGTAGTAGTCAATAAAAGAAGAAACAGAAAAGGAAAGCCAGCGGGGTTTGGGGAACAGAGGAGAGGGTTCAGTGGGAAATCCTCCTCCCATGGCGCCATTACCAAGCAGAGGGGAGGAGCAGAGTTTAGGGTGGACATCTCAAATGGCTGCCCTCCTCTTAAGGCTCTTTTTTTTTTTTTAAAGATTTTATTTATTTATTTGACAGAGAGAGAGACAGCGAGAGAGGGAACACAAGCAGGGGGAGTGGGAAAGGGAGAAGCAGACTCCCTGCTGAGCAGGGAGCCCGATGTGGGACTCGATCCTGGGACTCCAGGATCATGACCTGAGCCAAAGGCAGTCGCTTAACCAACTGAGCCACCCAGGTGCCCCCTCTTAAGGCTCTTGAACTCATTCCTTCTCCCATGATAGCCTAGGATCCTAAAATCTCAGATCTGAAAGTCAGCAAAGAAAGGGCCTTGCCTTCAAACAAATCACCTTTCATGTGGAAAAAATACAAGAATTGGAAGCTGCTCTTTTCAAGAAATATTTGTGAACAACTGAGATGCCAGGCCCCGTGAGGGGCCCTGAGGTCCAGCAGGGGGCCATCAAAGGGCCCCTCAAGCTCTAGTACCTATCACTGGACCCTTACCACCTTTCTGATGCTCCCAAAGAAGGTCTGACGGTGTCCTGGGGCTCCTCCTCTCTCCCTGCTTCTAGCCCCCCGCCCATGTGCAATCTTTTTCCCAGAAATGCACAGCCCCCTTAAAGGCCTGAATTTCTCACTTTAAAACTGCAGAGTACCAGAAAAAGCAGCAACTTCAGAGTAAGCCTGAAGTCGACTCCAATAAAAGCTCTGCCTTGTTCTAGTTGCACGATAGTGAGTTTCTGGACTCCACTAAAGCCTCAGTTTTCTCATCAGCAAAATGGGGAAAATATCTACTTTATAAAAGCATCATGAAGATTAACAAGGTAATGTAGTAAAGAATATAGCACAAGGGCCAGAACTAGTAAATGTTCAATGAATACTAGTTTCATCAATCTGGCCCCTTTCCATTTTCCGGCTTATTACAATATCATCTGAACAGCCCCCTGACTTGAGAACCTACCTTTCTAAACCACCCAAGCTGCTACACTCATATTTCAGGACAGCTCTTTTCTTCACCTCTGCATTGATTTCCTGTTACCTACATATATGCACAAGAGTTTGTGTTCCTCTAATTGCTGGTAGCCAGTCATTAGTGAGAATTTTTTTAATTTCAAGGGACAGAAATCTGCTTTGCACCAACATAGTCTGGAAATGTCTTGGCTCCCACAACCAAGAAGTTAGATTCTGGCTTATCCAGGACTGCTGGGTCATCATCCAGCTCTCTCTCAGGCTCTCTTTCTCGATTTTGCTTTCCTTTATGGGTCAGCCTCCTTCTCTCCTGCTGTAGATGGCTTGTCAAGGTTGGCCAGGCAAGATGGCTTTCAGCAGCCCCAGATTCTCCTCCTCCCAGCGTCCTGACCTCCATTAAAAGAGGACCCATCACACTCAGTGCCTACATATCAACTCCAGACACCAGCCCCCACTGGCTGTCTGAGTCATGTCTTTGTAGCTCTGAGCAATGAGGGCGAGAAGCAACTGTGGTTGGGACTTCTGGTGGAACCACAGGGGAAGAAAGGACAGCTTTCAAAGGGCAGAGGTCACTGAGACAAACACAGCACATGCCCACAGCAGCCAGGGATCCTTGGGGCACAGCAACACTAAAGTGTTGCTTCCCTAGAAGAAGCCCTGCTGAATTAGCGGTGTGTAATAGGAGACAAAGCAGGTTCCCAGCGCCACCCCCTCCTTGGATGAGAGGGGTGTGAGTTTGGGGCAGGGGTGGAAAAAATCAAAATCAAATCAAAACCAGGCTTCCCACGTATCCCACAGAAACTGTGGGCATAAAATAGGACAAAGGCCGGTCTCCCCTAGCTTCTGGCCTCAGGAGACCAAGCTTAGAGAAAAGTGGGAAGGAACAGCAGAGCCGCCAAGGGCCATGGCAAAGCCTAGTCAATTACATGAAGTAGTAACTGTCATGACCCTATTTCCTTTTGTAAGCTTAGTGCTTCGTCTTGCTGGACCAGAAATGAAGCATCCTTGGGCCTCAAGAAGAATGAAGCTAGAACACAGGGAGCTGAGCCATGTCTTTCAAGGGTTCCCACCGCACTGACAAAGCACTTCTGGCCTCGCCGGTTGTTAAGTTCATCCACCCACAGGAGTCTCAGGTGGGATGTTTACACCAGGGAAGCATCTTTGGGGAGAACAAGAGGACAAGACGGTTGTTTAGCCTTTATTAGGTGCCTTTTATCTGGGTTCACAGGAATGGTTTTGAAACATTTAATTAGGTCTCACAACATGTCTGTAAGAAAGGTATTATTATTTACCTTCTTTAAATGAGAAAACTGAAATGAAAGTTTAAAGTGACTTTCCCAAGGTTGCTCACAAGTGGGATTTTTAGTAGTGTGACAGTCACAGATTCTGAACACGGTCTCACATTCCCACCTCTTTCCCTCACCCACAGCCTAGCTGCTTCCTTAATAGCCAGAGGACGAAATCCACATGATTTAAGCTGATAAGGCTTGGTCATGTCATAGAATGCTGAATTCCTAAAGAGGAGAAGTTTAAAATATAAAATATATTTTTAACTCAATCTCAAGGTCAGAACAAATTGTAGAGGTCATTGAATCCACTTCCCATTCTAGTCCTGGGCTACAATATTCTCTTTGAATATATCAAGTCACAGAGAGACGTCTCCAGAAAGAACTGGTTCCAACATCAGACAACTACAGTTGTTGGAACATCCCACTTTCCATTAAATTAAAATTAGTTTCCTCATAGTGCTATTCACTACAACTACTTTTGCCCATTGGAATTCATTCATATTTTCTTTCTTTGTGCTTGCCTCCCTCCCTTCCTTCCTTCCTTCCTTCCTTATTTGTTAAGTACCTACTCTATGCTTCATATTGGCTTGGGCACTTAAGATAAAGCACTGAACAAGAAAGAAAGGCCCTTGCTTCATGGAGGTTATATTTTAATGGATAAAGACAGAAAAATAGAGAAGAAAACAAATGAACACAAATTTCAACTAATGCTAGTGTCATAGAGGAAATTAAACAGGATAATGAGATAGTGGGTGCTGACGAGGACAGGCTGCTTTCCATAAGGGGATGTAAAAGGCTCCACTGAGCACCTGGAAAGGTGACATTTGAGGAGCAACTTGAATGTTGCTGGAATCACACAGCTGATTTCCAGCCCTTCTTCCACAGCTTCTTCCCTTATTTGACACCAGACATCACATGCGCACACGGGCAGGCCCACTGACACGAATGTCTCCTCACCTCTTGGTTGAACATCTATATTTTTCAGTGATTTCAAACATATATATCTATTTGTCAGTGTTGCTCTGAAAATATAGTGTTCAAAACTGGGTAGAGCACTCTCCGTTCAGTCTGACCAATATATTAAAGATGGGTCCGGGAGGTAGCTCCCTTTTTCTGGACACCACACTGCTATTAACTGGAGCACTGTGCTTCTAAACATTGGATGCCAAAGTTGTGATAGCCTTTAAAAACTTGTATTTCATTAGCTTTCCCTTTATTAAGCTCTTAACCAACTATAAAAGTTAAGTCTATCACACATGCTATTGCTAAACTTCATCATTCATATCCTATAATTTTGTAATTATGGGTGGGGAAGGGTAGACAACAAAAGGACCTGGGGGCTCACCTTTTTTCTCTTGAAGCCATCTTGCCATCTGTTTAATATTTTCTTTTTTTTCCTCCTTTTGTACTGCAGATATTGTCATTTAGGATTTTAACTGTCCTTCTGCATGCCACTCACAGATTTGATAAGCCTGCCGCCAACAGCCAGATTCAAGTCATGATAAAGCATTTCTCAGGCTGAGACAAGGAAGGAATATGGGCGTTCAAGTAGTCAGCATTCCATCTAACAATATGATGCACCAGTCAAACCCCTGCCGCAACCCAAATACACCATATACATTCATTCATAACCCAACAAACAAAGAAAGGAGATTAGCGTGACATGACATTCTTAGTAAATTGGTGCTGAATCCCGTTGTTCCCTGCTCCTGACTTTGAGAACTCAAAAACTCCCTTTTCGAAGCTGTGATCTAAAAATGTGTTCTAAGTCTTGCCTCATCTATATATAGGTTCACCAGTTTAAGGAACATAGTTTCGATTTCTCTCTTTCAAAAATTTCAACTTTACCATTTGACCCCTAGATCATGCTCCAGGAAGCACCAGAGGTTTCTGACCATGCTGCTACCATTGAATATACAAGTCTTATATATAATATGTACATATGTATAATATGTGTGTGTATATATATACATAAAGTTTTTATATAAAGTTCTTCCTAAAATATAATCCATTTGGGCCAAAGACTTAAAAACTTATAAACCATAATAAGCTTGCTTTTACAATCATTAATCTAATGTTGGGTCCTTTCTATGGTAATCAGTCTTACCATTTCCAATAATATTCTCTTCCCCGAAAAAAAAAATTAGGTAGAAAACAGGAATTGAGCACATCTCCATTTTTTGCTGTTCATGTATTGTTGTGGGGTTTTTTTTTATTGTTCATACCTTTTATTTGAGGATATATAGAAGTTTCCAGAAGTTAAAGCAGAAGGTGATAGAAGGGGAGTCCATATAAGAAATAAATGATTTTACACCTTTTTCTAGGATACTTTGAAAATTGAATTTCTAAATTCATAGGTGCCTAATCCAACGAGTATGCTCAGAAATGTCTTTATGGCTCAGATGGCATTCTCTATTACACCCAAGGTTTTTATAATTATTAAGTATTGCCTTTGTTGATCCGAACTATTTCCACAGTAGTGATACTATTGTTGCTTCTTCCAACTTCCTAGAAATGCACCAAAACAAATGAAAAAATCTGTTGGTTGCTCTGTTTTCATTGAATGAGGCTTCAGGCTGAGGTCTGGATATTTCAAGCCCTCATTCATGATTAGATCTTTCCCCTAAGCCAGTTTCGTGGTTTGCCTTGGGGACACATGATTCACTTCCTCTCTCAGACTAGAAGGTCCAACATGGACATACAATACTCCTTGTGTTTATTTCTTCTAATCACCACCAGGAAGCTCCCCGTCCTGTAAAGGGGACATTCTTAAAAGAAGGAGGTCTTAGTTCAGTCACTCTTTTTCCAGGGTTTCTGCTGTCCTGATGATCAATCTGGTCAACTCAAATAAGGGTTGAGGCTATACTGAATTAGATATGTCCCCAAAATAAGACCCGAAGGGTGCTTTTAACTCAAAACTTTTATAAAGAGTCCACAATCATGTTGATGTTAAGAACTGAGTTCAGACCATGCCATGAAGTACATAGAGCGTACAATTGACAACGCAAACATTTATCTACATGTGTGTGTGTGCAGACAGACAGAGCAAACCACAAATAAAGTTACATGAAACTGCTGGTGACACTTGGTCAGCTGTGATCCTGAGAGCACCTGGGGTTGGATGATGCTTCTCCTCAGCTGTCCTGCTTCTTCTCCATTTGATTCTGCACCAGCACTGATTATTTTATCTGCTGAGGTTGGGAACGTTCAAGGACAGTCTTTCTGACATATTCCACCACACCATGTGATTTCCTGGAGCCATAGACAAATCGGGACACTACTGGGAGTGTGCACCCTCGCTAACAGGAAAGCGTTCACAGTATGCCTTTTAGGGTATGGTGGACAAAGTTCAGACACATCTCAAGTTTCCCAGCAAAGTCTCCTTCATTCTTCAGAGCCCTTTATCAGAGGTTTTTTTCCTGCTTCCCATTGTCAATTGGGGTCCCCTTTCCTCTCTTCTGTGGCAGCTAGAATTAATTTAATCCTTATTAAATGGGGGTTAATCTTGGACCATCAGGTTCATAGATTTCCATGGGGATATTTATCTCTTTACTTACTTTATATAGAGCAATACTATTCCCTCTTTAAAAAAAAAAAGATGTATTTCACATACAGAATTTACCTAATAAAAATATGAAGTATCATGCATATTTTTTCAATATAACAGCATGTTGCAAGAAAACGAGGATTTGAGAACTGATGTGGATGCTGATGGTGGCCTTCATGCATAAATAACCAAGCAGAGCATTGCTGAAACTCATCATGAGAAGCAAAAGAAGCAAATATTTTTTAATTGTACAATATTAGCAATAGGTCTGAGAAACTCGTCGAGGGAGAAGCACCTTATACTTAAGTCAGAAGCCCTTCCATGACCCAGGACAGGAATTCAAGCTACTCATCGAACCTTTCTGTGCCTCAGTTTCCCCATCCATAAGTAGGTATTTATAATACCTACTTGACAGGTTTCTTATGAAAAGTCATCCTAGCCAGCTACGTCACGTGCCATGTAAGGGAAAGGTAACATAATCTGCCAATATCCAGCTGTGGGCACTTGTGTGCCTTGTTAGAAGGGACAGGTCAGTAACCGAAAAGCCTGGAGACAGGTGAGGTGGCAGGAGGTGACAGTGAGAAGGACAGGCAGCACAGCCTGGCCCCCACAGGACTGGACCCCAGGCAGTGAGCTAAGGACCCCTCTTCATCTGGTCCAAATGTGCCTGTAGCTGTAGGTTTAGATCTAGTTTTGAGATGTGGATGATACAGTAGATCTTTGTACTAATCAGATTTCAAGAGCCACCTTTCCTTATTTCAGAAAACCAACTGCATGCCAACCCTAATGTTTTCACATCGGTGGATGGATTTATTTTAAGTCTCTTTTATTCAAAATTGAGATTATGGTTTCTGGTATGTCCTGGTGAGTGTGATAGGTCTTTCCCTTGTTCCTTTCTGTTTGAGGACTTCAAATTAGTTCAAATCTCAAGATCATGAGCATATACAAAGTGAAGTTGAGAACTGATATTACCTGAAGAGCTGAGGAAAGAAAAAAATTAACTCATTCAGCTTAGGAAATTCAAATGAAAAAATGTTATTAATTTGGGTCTTTTGGTAAACTATTTCAGCTTAATTTACTTGGGTCAATAACCCCATTGTCCTCCTTTTAATAAAAGTATGTTCATTCAAAAATATCTAAGAGAAGTGAAAGATGGACTCACTTCTATGGAAGTATCGCTAGATGAGAATGAGCAGAAAGGAACAATCCCTCTGGGCATTAAAGAAGGTATCAGCTTCCCCCTTTCCAACACTAATTGTCGTTTTATTCTCGAAAGTTAGAACTGAGAAACCAAGTGTGAGAGCCCTGCTTCCCTCGGCTTCAACAGCTCCCATGAAGGCCAGACCCTCCACAAAGGACCAGCCAGAAAGAGGAAAGGAAACATATCTCTGAGCAGGATAGACTTCATACACTTGCCTCCATATAGTTTCTGATGGCAAGAGACAGGCAAGATTTTTCCCTCCCCTGATTTCCTGGTGATGGTTCTCAATCAGCCAGTGATTGAGACTCTAGTGAGGGCTACTTGCTTATGGTGGGCTGCATCCCAGCTGTCGTGTGAGTTACAGAAAGTTTCATGAGGGGTTAGGATCCAGAGGTGAGACTGGGCATGTGAGAAACCACACTGTATGAGAGAGTCTTGAGGAAAATAGCAAGATCTAACCCAAAGAAAAGGTTAAAGTAAGATGGTGGCCTGCAGTCAGGAGTCTTCCAGAAGCTCAGCTGAGAACAGAGACTTCCTACAACCGTCACAGGGGGACTGGGCTCTCTCTGGGGCTAGCAGGACTGAACAACCACCCATCCTATACTGTGGAGGGAAGAAAGCATCAAACATATCAAACGTATCCAAAATTATCCAGTGGGGTGTGGAATGAGATGAGCCAAGCCTCATCCATTCCTGATATTCTGCACAAAGGTAACTAATTAAAATAAGTGAATAAATGTATAAATAAATGTATAAATAAAATAAGTGAATAAAATAAAATAAGTGAATAAATAAATATTTATAAGGTATTCTTGGTAACTTGGGCTTCATAAAAGAGTTTTGTGGGATTGGGTAGTGCTCTTCTAATACTTTTTGTTATGTACAGTCAACCATTGAACAAAATGGTTTGAGCTGCTTGGGTTCACTTATATGTGGATTTTTTTTTTCAGTAAATATACTACAATGATTTCTCTTCCTTGTGTATTTTCTTAATATTCTTTTGCTAGCTTACTTTATTATAAGAATACAGCATATAAGACATACACAAAATATGTATTAATTGACTGTTTATGAGTAAGGCTTCCAGCCAGCTGTAGGCTATTAGTAGTTAGGTTTTTGGAGAGTTGAAAGTTATATGCAGACTTTCAACCCCACAAAGGGGGTGGGCAGGAGATGCCTGCAACCCCCATGTTGCTCAAGGGTCAACTATATCTTCGAGAGAGAGAGAGAGCTGCTGGCCTATAGGTCTATGTGTATAAATATGTGTGTGTGTGTGTGTGTGTGTCTCAAATACTGGCTAGTTGGCCAGTATTCAACATATAGATAAATATAGGAATAAAATATAGAAATATGTATATATATATATGTCATTTCTTAATGCTGTGATTTCACTTAAGTGAGTTTATATATAACTGAGGTTAGAAGGTAAGGCTCCCCTTGTCTCAATGTTCATCTGTGCTCCTTTGGACAAGGTTATTGGACTGAAGCAAAGAAGGAAATGAAGGAAAAGGGGTTGCTGATAATATGGAGGACCTACTATGTTGCAGGCATTTTACATTATTGTACTTTATATACATGATGAGACAACTGTTATTTTTTTAAGATTTATTTATTTATTTAACTATTTGAGAGAGAGAGAGAGAGAGCACAAGCAGGGGGAGAGGCAGAGGGTGAAGCAAACTCCCCACTGAGCAGGGAGCCCAACGGAGGGTTCCATCCCAGGACCCTGAGATCATGACCTGAGCTGAAGGCAGACGCTTAACGCACTGAGCCACCCAGGCGCCCCAAGACAACTATTATTATTCCTCATTTTACCTTTGAGAAAACAGGAGCTGAGATGAGCTCAAATAGGTGAAAGAATGAAAGAAGTAAAGGCCAAGCTGGGTGTTAAACCCAGTTTCTTCTGATCGCAAATGCCAGTTCCCTTGGTGACAAGGAGAGAGGCGCCTGAGTCACCGGACGTCCCACCGCTCTCATAACTCACTGCTCACACATTTTGACACAACAGGCAGACTTTTCAAGATATGTTAATTCAAAGAAAAAAATTAAGGTGCATATTCTTAAATATGCTTTGGGTTCTTAGGTTAGTTACAAACATTGCCTTTGCCTATACGGAGGAGGAATTTGATTTGACCAACCAAAAATATCACTTCTTAAAAGGACAGAGGAAATACTTGGCTCCAGGTCCATATCACTAAGCAGCCGGCTTGTTATGGTCCTCATGATTATCAGACGAGAGGGCTCTCATTTACAACAAGACCATGAGTATGGGTAAAATTGGGGATTTGAGGGTAATTAACCAGAAGAAATAATCAGTAGTATCTGTAGAGAATAAAGCACACTGGGGAACAGCAAAGATTCCAGTTTGTTGTAGCAGCAAGGAACCTTTGCCCAAGGATATAATTATTATTTCACTGGGCTACAGGAAGAGGAACTCACAGAGTTTTACCCAGTTAATCCAACTGGGCTTATTCTTCTCTATTCTTGGTCCCTATAAATGTGCCCCTTTAAACTGATTTAATGTTGACAGCTTGTGGACCATGGTGGAGACACATCTCAACATGTTTTTCTGCAAGAACTCTGCTGAGGGCCAGTTCAGATTCTGGAACATTGACTTAGCATCCACAGTAGGGAAACACAGAAAATGGGAGGAAAAAAAATGGTCCCACCCTTCTGGCCAATCAGGAAGGGATTCAGGGCCATTTTCAACCCCGAGGGTATGCCCACGTGTCTGCAGCAGCTCAATTGAGAAGCATGCAGAGGAAGAGCAAGTCAATGGAGATGATGAAGAACAAAGAAAATGCTAAACATTTCTCCCTGCTGATCAACAGAATCAATATGGAAGGAGACACCTGTCGCCCATGGGAAGAGCATCCTGCCTGCCTCCCATCCCCTTCTGCCTCCCCAGCTTCCTTCATCGCGCTGTGAGGCTATGCCTCCTTCTTCCTGATCACAGCTGTAAATGTGCCCGCAGTTTCAGCATCCTTAATGCAGCTGCACCCCTTCTCTCCTGCACAGGCCCCGGGGTCCTCAGTCCCTGTCGGCTTCCAGCCTTCAGCTTTCAGGTGCCCCCCCCCCCCTGCTGCTAGCGGCGCCCACACACATGCTGGGTGTTCTGGAGTGGGTACCATGGCAAACGCCTTCACCCGGCTCCTGCACTTAACCAAACCACCTTTAAGCTGGAAGAATGTGTCATCCACTGATAATATGCTAAATGACAACTCATTTTCATTCTGCAGAAGGGAACTGCTTCATATTTCATTCTTATCACCTGCTCATTTTCGGGCAGCTCTCACAGGGCAGGAAGGGCTCCCCGGGGAATTGCTTGAAAGGTTAGCGCCTCCGAGGAGCTTGGATTCTGTGGCGGCGCCTCCCGGCGCCCGGAGCTCCCCTCGTTGATGTCTCAATGCTGCCCCCTGCTGGAAGCCGGCGTCCCGGCAGCGCCCGGGGAACTGAGGCCCGCGCTTCTCCCGCGCGGGTTCATTGCGGCCCACAGCGGTGCGGGAGAGGAGACGGCGCTGGGGCCTGCGTGGTTGTACAAAAGCGGCACAACCGAAATTCACCGCCTCTGAGGGCATCCGGACCTCACTGGATGGATGCTCGGATGCTCAGCGGCTCTGTCCGCAGCGTGGCCGCTTCTACCAGTGGTCAGGCTGTCGGTGCACAGAATGAAGAGAAGCCATGGTCGCCGAGGCCTTTCCTCCCTGAAAAAGATTGGCGAGTGGGACCAAGATGTGTGCGAAGGGGAGAGGCTTCCTACCGGGAAAGAGCGAGACAATACCTGGTAGTAGAGAGGCCACGCCTGGGGCACATACAGGATCTCCAGATTCAGGATCCAGGGTTCAACTACACTTTGCCCCCCAGCTGGGACTCCTGTGGAGCGCTCCCTCCTAGCCTGCGGCCCACCTGCCTTCTCAGGCTATGTTTGTGGCATGGTCTCCTCACAGCCAACCCCCCCCCCCCCCCCCCAGCCCCTTCTCCCCTACATCCCATCTGAACTGCTTCTGACTGGTCCTCCCTACCTGCAACCTTCCCCTGCCGGAGTCCAGCCCGCACTCAGCGCCAAAGAAATCCACACCAAATCAGTCAGCTAAGATACAGTCCTTCATACAGTGCCTGGCAGGGGGGTGAGCACTCAAGAAATTGTAGCTAGAAATGGAGTGAAAGCTCATCAGCCACTCCCTGTCCTATGTGAACACTTTAAGGGGCTCCCCATCCCTTGGATAAAATTAGTGGGCCTCTGCTTACCTCTCAACTTCCTTCTCAAACATCTTCACAGACCTTTCCAAGCCAACAGGGGTTTGGAACTGCCCGGGGTTCTCCCATGCCTAAGGGTGACTGATCTCTGGCATGGGTAATGCCAGCCCCTTAACCTCACAGACCCTCTCCTGCCTCCTGCTTATTAATCTGTTAAGATTCAAGCCTTCCAGGGGCACCTGGGTGGCTCAGTCATTAAGCGTCTGCCTTCGGCTCAAGTCATGATCCCAGGGTCCTGGGATCCAGCCCCACATCGGGCTCCCTGCTCTACGGGAAGCCTGCTTCTCCCTCTCCTACTCCCTTTGCTTGTGTTCCTGCTCTCGCTATCTCTCTCTCTGTCAAATAAACAAATAAAATCTTTAAAAAAAAAAAAAGATTCAAGCCTTCCTGGAGGCTTCATGTCCTTCGGGAGTTTAATTGTCTGCTTAGGTGTCTGTCTGCTCTCTGTGTCTGAGCTTCTTGAATTCCAGGACTGTCTGATTGAACGTTCTATCCCCTAGAGCTAGCACAGTTCCTGGTTAGCATCTCTGGGACTCACCGCATGTTCATTGCATGAGTGAATGAAGGCAGGAAAGAACGCACAAACAAGAAGGGGTCCCCGAAGCACCTGCCAGCCCCACCCATCTCCTTGCACCCACCCACTGGAGAGTCTTGTGACTGGATCTGCTCCTGTGGGGGCTGGGAAAGCAAATTGCCACCTGGGAGGCTTTGGCCAGTCAAGTTCACCTGGAACATCAATCTCTTTGTATGATGATGACAATGGCAAACCTAGCTACCTTTGAAAAGGGAAGTTAGTTTTGGAAGAGGAGAGAATAATTCTGGAGACTTAGGAACTTGGCAGAGGACAGATCTGGCAGGAGTAGGACACTTGAGACCCAGGAGAGCTATATTAGGACACTAGGTACATGGGGACAGATGACACTACAGGAGCTTAATAGAGAGGATTAGAGGAAGGGAATGTCATCTATGCCAAGTCCTTCTAATAGTCCTTCTACACCTCATGACAACCATGAAAGATTATTAACCTCCATTTTCTCAATGGGAAATTAAGGCTCAGACAGTTTGGGTTCCATACCTGGGGTCACATAGCAACTAAGAGAGAGCCCTAAGATTCCAACTCAGGCTTCATCATGTCCAAGCCCACATTTTCCCATTACATTCATGTTTGCTCTTCTTAGAGAAGAAAGGCAAAAGCACCTAGGCCACGCAAGTACAGACCTCCCATTTCTGAATAAAGCAGTCTAGCCCCTCTTAAAGCTCACTCTCCTTTCCGTCTTAATGGAGAGTGCTGGATTTCTCCATCTCCAAAACGTGCCCCATGGAATACTAAGGGTCCCCTATCATTCAGACCCCTTCCCAGCTCCCAGCTCTGGACAAGCCCTAGGTAGAATGAGGACCGGTCATTGAAGAGTTTCATTTCCTATCTTCTGTAGAAGACATCCGCGTTCATACGTTCCATTTTACTTGGAGACGTGTGACGCTGCCTCATATTTATTTATTTATTTATTTGAGAGAGAGAGAGAGAGAGCGCCCACAAGCAGGGAGAGGGGAGAGGGATAAGCAGAACCCTGCTGAGTAGGGAGCCCAGTGCAGGGCTCAATCCCAGGACCCTGAGATCATGACCTGAGCCGAAGTCAGATGCTCAACTAGCTGAGCCACCCAGGCGCCCCGTGACACTGCCTCATTTATCACACTTTGTCCTGATGTGTCGCACTTCATTAGGCATCAGTAGGATTAAATAGTAGTGACTAAGGAGATCTAATCGACTATTAAAGTCTCCAGAAAAGAAATCTGAACTCACAAATCCCTGCACTTTGGTCCAGAAAAACCCAGACCTGTGTCTCAACTTATCTCACAAAATCCTGGTGTTGCAGTGAGCCTGTGAACCAGGTGTTTAGAGCTAAGATTTGGAATGTGCAATTTCAGCGGGTAAGTCACATCTCAAGTCTCCCTTGACACCAAGATCCATCTAATTCCACATGCACCCTATATGGCCCTCCAGCGATACTTGGAGCTTGACAATAGTTAGACACAGTCTAGGAGCAGAGGTCCTCAAACTTTGGTGTATATCACAATCCCTTAGAGGGTTATTAAGATACAGACTTGTGGGTCCATGATCCCCAGTTTCAGATTCAGTAGGCCCGGAGAAATCCAAGAATTTTGATTTCTAACTGATTGCCAAGCAATGCGGCTGCTGTTGGTCTGGGGTTCATACTTTGAGAACTACTGCTCCAGAGAGTCAGCTAGCAGCGCCCAGGGGAGTAAGGGCAGTCTGGAGCTCTCTCTGAGTATCCTCAGGGGCTTCATCTTGTAATTGATGATGGTCAACACAGCATCTCCATCTCTACTAGACTTACTTTTCTTTTGCAGAATGCATTTTTAGCATGCCTTCCTTTAGCTTCTGCTCACCGATTCTGCACTTACAGAAAATTCCAGAGGCCTCCAGATGGGTGAGGACCCATTTGATGTAAGTGACAGAAAGCTTGGCTTTGATTGACTTAAGAAAAATAAAAATAAATGTATTGGCTCCAAAAGTGAGAAGTCCAGACCTGGCTTGATCAGGGCTCAAATAAGCCACTCAAACCATGTTTTCTTTCTTAACCTCTCCTTTCTCTTGCCCTCACTCCTCTCTCCCTTGCTCCTTCACATATTCTCCATTATCAAAAATCCTCTTCATGTGGGTCTAAAGATGCCTACTGAAGCTATAGCCCTGGCAAATTCTTACAGTAGAATCTCTCCCAGGATTCCCAGCATAAATCTCATTGTTTTTGATTGCTTCTCGTTGACACGAATTGAATCAAGTGCTCACCCCGAGCCAATTACTGTTTTATGGACAGGAAAAAGCAATTCGCATTCGGTCTAAATCACATGCTCCACTCTTGATCCCTAGACAAATCACAGGGCTTCAGAAGGGGACAGGGACATGGACAATGTATCTGTTTGCTGACTGTGTAGCTGGATTTGCATATGTTCACTTGCTAATGACAGGTAACTGGACATCTCCACCTGAACATCTCATAAACACCTCAAATGCACAATGTCTAACACTACGGTCTACTGAACTCATTACCTCTACCTTTCTTTCCTCCCATCCCCATGCCCCCCCAAACCCAACCACCTCAACCAAAAACACAAAGCTTCTATATACCTTACCCTTCTTGTTAGCACCATGAAGCACCTGGTCACCCAATTTAGAATTCTAGAGCCATCATTGTCTCCTCTCTCCCTTGGATTCCATAGCCAACCAAGAGACCTTATTATGTCCACCTCTTATGTATCATAAATGTGCCCTTGAACCATCCCCATGACCTGTGCCTTAATCCCAACCTTCGTCGCTAAGACTCCCTCCATTACAATGACCTCTTAAAACTAACCTCACAAATTCCAATCTTGCCCCTTCCCAATCCACCCAACATGTTTTGGCAGAGTAACTTCCTCTGGCCGACACACAGCTACCACTACGTTATTCCTCAGCCTGAAGCCCTTCAGACGTTGTTTCATTCACAGGATGACATCAAGTCTTCTTAGCGTGGTTGAAAAGGTCCTCCATGACCAGGCCCCTGGCTGACTCTCTGGGTCCTGCTGCTCCCACCTTACTGTCTCCAGCCAGTCATAAAGAACCACTTGCAACTTCAGGAAACATGTTATTCTATATGGTCATGCCTTTGTATACGCCTTGTCTTCTTCTTTTACTTCTATGCCCTTCTGTCCGCTTGGCCTTCTCCTCTTGAAGCCCCAACTCAGCACACGTGTCTTCTGAGATCTCCCTGGCCTGGGCTCCTCTACCCTCCTGTATAAGCTAATGATTCTTTCCTCTGTGCCAACCTCCATATCTTTTCACACCTGTCTCTTATGGCCATGTATTCAACCTCACTGAAATGATTTGGTTTCCTGTCTACCTTCCCTCTGGGCTTAGGGCTTCTGAGAGCAATATCTCTTGGTGTCCCCAGAACCAAGCCCAGATGCTGTGCTTGGTTCACGCTCCAGACATTCATAAACACACTTAACTTCTGGGCTAGTAGAACTCCCCCACAGTGCAATAGAATTACACTAGTTCTTGTTAGACTCCAATGTGGGCAGTCATTCCTCTAATTCAGAATGTCACTGCTTTTCATTAAAAGACAGATGTCACCCGGGCCTTTGCAGAAAGGAAGGCCCATCCTGCGTGAGGCCCACCCCACAAAAGCTTCATCTCACGCCTGGCTAAACAACAGCCGCAGGATCATGCATCACCCCTGTTAGGTGAAACCAAACGCCCTGCATCACCTTGCGTTAATGACACTCTGTGCGCGCTCTAACCACCCGCTCCGGTATCGTCTTACTTGTGCGAGTCAGGCATTGTGTTCCCGCGGGGACACTGGAGCCCCCTCACCACTCAGCAGCTAACCGAGCCCCACAGCCTGTGCTCAGGGCATCTGGGGCTTTGTGCCGGCTGAGCAGCCTCTAGCCCCAGGACTGCCTGGAATCAGTCACGGACGCCCCATCACTGAGTAGTCCCAGGGGACAAGTTGTTCCCCTGATAAAGACTGACAAGTAGGCCTGCACCTTGCAGCACAGAAGGGCAAGTGCTCTAAGATGCTGATGTCTCTGATGGAAGGAAGGACACCGACAGGGGTTCTCACTTCTCTTTTGTGAAACCTGGGGCAACTGCTCCCTGGGGGCAGGTATCTGCCAGCACCAAAACCCCGCCCCCTGTAGCCAGCCTCGGCCCTCCCCCTGTGCCCCAGGCCTGTGCTTCTCCAGCTTCTGGAACTTTCCAACACACCTTCCCAGGCCTGGCCCCGAGGAGAACAGTCCTGAGTCTCTCGCTGCAGCCTCCGTCTCCCACCGCCCCCAACTCCAGTGTCAAGTTCCATCGCCACCAGCAGCCCCTCCCAGCCAAGTTCCTACCTCCCTGCCGAAGGACCCCAGGCAAGAAGACAGGACCTACCAAAACAAAGCACAAAATAAATCTCCACATAACTGAAAAGTCAAAGAATGACCTCGTCCTAAAAGATGAATGCATTTTGACAGCTCGAGCCTCACTTTTTCTCGGTGCAGGTGCTCCTGGCATTCCGTGGGCAGTACGACTCTTTCTGGTATGAGTGTGCGGACACAGCCGTCACTCGGGGCTCGTGAGCTCCGCCGGAGGTGTGCGAGCCACAGACACCCCCACGCAATCTCTGCGGCCACCAAATTACCCCTTCTCACACTCAACTGCCCCCTGGAATTTTAGAGGGAAGAGCCCCTCGCTAAGAGGCACCTTCAGGAAATCCCCTACCGATGAAGCTCATGCAGTTTCCAAAAACACCAGGCCTTAGTCACTCACATTTTTCCAGGCTGAGGACAGGTGTGGTCCACCACGAGAAATCTCTCCTTGGTTCTCTTACCTGTTCGTTCCTTTGACTGGGGTCTTTATTTAAAAAGAAAAAAAAAAAAAATGACATGGCGCCTGGGTGGCTCAGTTGGTTAAGCGTTTGCCTTGGGCTCAGGGCATGGTCTCAGGGTCCTGGGATGGAGCCCCGTGTCGGGGCTCCTTGCTCTCCCTGCTCAGCGGGGCATCTGCTTTTCCCTCTCCCTCCACCCCTCCCACCCCTGCATGTGCTCTCTCTCTCTCAAATAAATAAAATAAAATCTTAAAAAAAAGCGCACCTGATAATTTATTGAATGCTACACCTGAAACTAATGATGTACTATCAGTTGGCTAATTGAATTTAAATAAATAGAAAGAAAGAAAGAAAGAAAGAAAGAAAGAAAGAAAGAAAGAAAGAAAGAAAAAAAAATGTCTGGATTTTAAAAGGTAAAACCCTCTTAAATCTTGTTCTGCACATTGTAACGGTTAAGGAAACAATCTGTGCAGGCCCGGAGAAAAGGAAGTTCTTTGCATGAAGCGAATGCCCTCTGCTACCCCATATTTCTTCTCTGCCAGTAACAGAGGCTTGGTGTTCACACTCCACTAAGCCATAACCAAGAACCCCTTTACCTCATCCCCTTGTTATCTTCCTGTCCCAGCCAAAGCTCCTTCCTTCTGTTCCTTTCAGAAGTCACACTGGTCATCTATGTAGTCAGACAGGCTCAACCACACTGTGCTCCCAGCCCAATATTGCCCTTCGACTCCAAGTGGCTGGGACATCTGCACAACGCTTCTGGAAACCTCTCTCGGTGTTTGCCAATGTTCACCCGCATCACCACTGCCCTAACGCATGCCCACGTCACCTGCCGCCTGGACTGTTGCGGCTGCCCCATAGCTGGTGTTGCTCTTAGCCATCTCTTCCCCATCCTGAATCCTTCTCCCCTCTGCTACCACACAGAACTTCCTAAAAGGCAAACATGCTCAGGTCCAAAATCCCTGTATACACACTATTGTTACGGGAATATCCAGCCCAGGGCCAGAGATGGGAAGAGCCATGCCACCCCCCCGCTGCCCCCGCCCAGAGGACAATGCTGGGCCATTAGAGGGGGCATAGGGTGGTAAGTAGCCATTGTCGGGGGCCCTGGCCCAGGGTTGGGGGGCACAGGACCCCGGCATAGGCCTATCTCTGAGTGTGCAGGGGGACACACCCAGAGCTAATCTGGAAGTAGAAAAGGACCCAGGACGCTCAGGTCTAAAATGGGACCTGAAGTAAAAGTCCTTCTAACTGTATGAATAGTGAAATTATGATGACTTGACGTATGTGGAATTTTAGAAACAGTGTAGTCCTCTTCCTTGGCATTGATTTTGCAGAGTAAGGAAGCGCCCCAGGGTAAGCGCTAAGAGCCCCGCGGCAACTACCTTCCAGCCTTTTGAGAGAATTCCAGTGTTCCTTCCATCAGCAGCTGAAAGGCATGGGGGACCCTGCAGCCTGCACATGTTCAGATACTTGACCCGGAACCTCCTAATGCTCTTCAAAAAATGTTCTCTACCTCTGTCTTCTGTCACCCAATCAGGCAGTTATTTGAATATATGTAACTGTCTTTTAACGAAATTATATGTACAAATAGAATGAAACAAAGCAAAACAAATGCTAAACTAATTATATTTTAGAAACATATTTCCTCGCCCAAGATGCCAAGTTATAATTCACTCTGTTGGCTTCAAATCTATTTGGCTTAAGAGCTCTTTTGATTGATGACAGATATGTGAACTAATTCATTATGTATTCATTCATTCATTCTGTTACTCTTTATTAACTGTCTGTAGAATGCTTGGCATGACTTGGGCCAATCTGATGTGCACAAAGGCTCCATATTATTCATGATATGGTACAGAATATGCTGATCTACTGTGGAACATATATGTCTTTTTTATATAGACATATATATGTCTTTTTTATATAGACATATATATGTCTTTTTTATGTAGACTTCTTTTAAAGACATATATGTATATATATATATATATGTCTTTTTTAACTCTTTAAACCAATTGATCAATCAGAATAATAAAAAAGCATGCATTTAGATTCAAATCCAAAGGATATATTAACATTGTCTTAGAGAGGTGTGGTACTTTTAAAATATGTCTGCAAATTGTCTGATACTCCTATCATTGACAACTCCCCTTGAACCCAGCCCAACCTTAGTGCCTGGCCGGCCAACAGAGTTTGACAGATATGGTACCATGGGACTTCTAAGTCTGTGTCATCAAAGCCAAGATGTTTTCACTGGGGTTCTCTGCAGTGTTCACGCTGAAGCCCTACGTCTCTGTGTGGTAAGTTCTATCACCTGGAGGCTGCCATTCTGTGAAGAAAGCCAAGCCAGCCTGCATGGCAGGACCAGAGACGAGGCTCTGAGACTGGATATAGAGAAATAAGGATATCAGTATAGGGCCCCGGCTCATCAGGCTTCCACCGTCCCAGCTCCAGCTACTGTCTGATGACAGCCATTTGGTCGACCCCGAGGCAGTCAGCCCAGAGCCTTCCTGAACTTCTGCCCCGTGGAAACAGTGATGATAGTTGTTAAACACCATCACATCTGGGAACAGCTTGTTACCCGGCCACACATAACCCATACAGGAGGAAAGGGAAGGTTTTCCACATGAATCCCCACTGCTGTCCTTAGGGATGATTCAAAAAGTATTTTCTACTAACTGCAACAAAACAGACCCCTTTCTCTTCCTCTATTTGAACAGTTATTTCTCTAAATAGTTAACGTTTCTCTTACCCTTAAGTAATATTGGGCCTCTTTATTCACGCTTTCTACCTGAGTTATTTATAGATAGAGACTCCAACTTGCTTACATTTTAAGAAGAGACAGAGTTAAAGGAAGAAGCAGTAACCATAGTTTGAGCTGACATGTAGACGTCAGGATCCCTGCAGGGGCAGGACATAGAACACCAGGAACATTTTTTCCTCTACTTAGTAGCTATAGAAGAGGTGCCCAAATCAATGTTCTGTAATCGTTACACAACTTAAATGGCCAAACTTCATTCATCCACAAGGAAAACTTCCATTCTGCTTCCTCTTTTCCAAGACAGGTAACATGATAAATCGCTGTTAAAGTGTCTGGGCCGGAGAGACCATGAGTTACTATCTAGATAGGTCTTTGTAGCTACAAGCTATTCCATCTCTCTCTGTGGCTAGCCTGTGGCCGACCTTGCAACAAATGAATCACCTGACGGGTGGCAGCCTAACAGAAACCTCATGGGCTTCGGAAATGGGATCTTCTTGACGTAGACATAGGACTCGCTGAACATTATCCTGGAGAAGCCTGGGCAGTACCTAATGAAATAAAAAGAAATGATTCACTAAGGCATCGAGAATCCCAAGAACATAGAAGAACTATGGAGAGAGCCATGGCATAACTCTCTCTAAAGAGCAAGAAACTACAGTACCGTGAGTTTATTTTTTTTTTTAAGATTTTATTTATTTATTTGTCAGAGAAAGAGAGATATTGAGAGAGAGAGAGAGAGAGCACAAGCTGGAGGAGCTGCAGGCAGAGGGAGAAGCAGACTCCCCGCCGAGCAGCGAGCCCGATGCGGGGCTTGATCCCAGGACCCCGGGATCATGACCCGAGCCGAAGGCAGAGTCTTAACCGACTGAGCCACCCAGGCATCCCGTACTGTGAGTTTATTACCTGTTCCTACAACATGCTGAGACCAGGTCAACTCTTGAGATGGTAAGAAAAGGGGTCACCTAAGTGGCTTGCTGTGAGAGGCATCTATTTGGCAAACCCCTATTTTCAAGGGTCTGGGCTGGAGGGTGAGGAGGAAGGTACATACTACCAAAAAAAAAAAAAAAAGAAAAGCATATTCATGTTATCAGTGACGCTCTCGAAAGTCAAGCCTGAACAAAGCACCGTAACAGGTTGAGAAGCATCAGAGCAGAGAGGAAAGAGCACAGGTGGAAGGCATGAGTGGGAGTTTCCCCAGCACTAATCCTGTGCCGCTTTCAACTCTGGATCCTGGATTTCATACCGTAACTTATCAAATCAGGGCTTCTCGATGCAGGACCCTGGGGCAATGAAGAAGATAGAACAATTGTTGGGGGTGGGGGGGGGAAGAATATGGAGGAAGGAACCCTACACATGGATGAAAAGATTTCAGAAAAAAACACAGATGATAAAGATAAGCCAAACAGACCTAACTTGGGCCAGTTCTGACTGTAAAGGATTATGAAGTAATTTATTTAAAACATCTGGAAGATCGTAAAGAATAAAAGCTAACCCATGCGCCTACAAAGCCATGTCAGCCTCACCCCTTAGTGCCCGTGACTTCCTAGAACAAATCAGATCATGAAAATTCTTTGAGATCTGGACGTATCTGTGCATAGATCTGGTATGATTACTAGGAAATAGCTTTAGATCTAGGTGATTATATACTGTAAGACCTTAAAAAATCAGATATTTGGTTATGCTAACACCAAAATTCTTGTTTTAAAAAAATAATGAATGGCCAGTATAAAAAAGATGAGAAATAACAGGTGTTGGTGAGGATACGGAGAAAAGGGAACCCTCGTACGGTGTTGCTCAAAAGGTAAATTGTACAGCCACTGTGGAGAACAATATGGAGGTTCTTCAAAAAAATAAAAATAGAATTACCATATGATCCAGTAATGCCACTGCTGGGTATTTACCAGAACAAAATGAAAACACTAACTTGGAAAGATATATGCACCATTATGTTTATTGGCAGCATTATTACAATAGTCAAGGTATGGAGCAACCTAAGTGTCCAATGACAGATGAATGGATAAAGAAGATGTGGTATGTATAGACAATGGAATATTACTCAGCCATTAAAAAAAGAATGTAATCCTGCCATTTGCAACAACAGGGATAGACATAGAAGGTATTATATGCTAAGTGAAATAAGTCAGAGAAAGACAAATACCAGGTGATTTCACGTATATGCGGAATCTAAAACAAAACAAAACAAAAAGAACAAACAAACAAAAGAACAGAAACAGACTCATAAACACAGAGAACCGGTGCACTTAGCAACTTTCTTCTTTTGCTGGTTTGTTTCTTTCCGGAAGCTCTTTCCCCATTCCTGCACTCCTGTACGGTGCTGAAGCCACCATGCTCATTTTAAGCCCACCAACAGCCCCACTTGCGGCCAGCAGGAGAGAAAGAGATCACAGGCCAACCGTCAAACCAAACCCAGGGACCCAGTGATTGGTTCAGGATGTACAAGTGACCTAAGCAGGGCCAATCAGAGTCCTCCTGCTACCTGTTGGACTCAGAAGGAAAGACAGCCTTTCTCCTCTTTGGATTACGAACAGTGGGAACGTCAACCCAACACTTGTCAGCAATTTAGAGAAAGGCTGTGTGAAGCAGGAAGAGAATAAATCCAATATGCAAACAAAAGACACAGAAACAAGCTGAGCTGAAAAATGAGAGGAAGAAAGTGATGACAATTTTGTTTGAACCCCTGGATTTGGCCATGGGAAAAAAGTGAACCTTTCCCTAGACTTCAAAGGAAATGAGTGAGAGTTTCTGACTCTCTCAATACAAAGAACCCTGATAATACAATGTATTGGATTATTTTAAAAATTTCTTTTTTTTTTTTTTTTTAAGTAGGCCCCACACCCAACATGGGGCTTGAACCCATGACCCTGAGATCAAGAGTGGCATGCTCTACTGACTGAGCCAGCCAGGCGCCCCAGATTATTTTAATATTTCTTTAATACTATCAGTCCCCCTGGCTACAAAACTGATACACTTTATAATTCCAATTTTGTAAAATGATAATGTATATAATAATTCAAGTTACAACAATAGCAAACATACTGACCATCTATTGCATGCCAGGCAATGTACCTGTGCACAAAGAGACAGAGAAAAAGGCCATAATGCCAGCAAGCCAGGCAGGACAGACCTCCACAAAGTTCACGGCACGTCCCTAAGTATAGCTTCTAGAGTTTCTAGATAAAGAGGTGATTGCCATCTCTTTGTATACTTATCTTTCATTTCCAAATCATCAGTAATAAAGTATATTACATTTGGAATCAGAAAAAAAAATGTCCTTGAAGAAGACTCTACTCCATTTATCAAACCAACGAGGCTATTTCGCATTAATTGTTGTTTTAATATTAATTAAGAGCATTTATATAATGTTGTTGAAAATCAAACTAAAATATATTATCTGTCATAGTATTTCATTTTGTGTGTCTCATAGCTGTGTCTTCCTATTAATCTCCCCGGCATATTTGCATATCTCTTTTTTAAATTCCCTCACAGAAAACCTCCCTGAGTACTAAGTAGGAAATTATTCTGACCCTGAAATAAAACAATGGGAGTTCTTTAGATGAGAAAATCCCTTTGGACTGAATTTAAACAATAGCTGAAAGTTTGTTGCCTGTCTGTTGACTTCAACTCTCCCAAGAATGAGAGTCATTTGCCTCTATCACGTGACCTGTATTCTTTTCATCTTGGATCTTAAAGGGGGGAAAAAATCACCAATGTCTCTTTCTGTCAGTTTGAACCAAATGAGAAAAGAAATTTCATCTGGAAGGGACAAACCAAAATGAGGAACTGAATTTACGTAATGTTTCTAGTTTTAGTTTTGAGTAACCCCTTATGGGTAAAACCTGACTCTCTCAGCTTGGCAGCTTCACTGCGTAGCCCATTTCCCCCCCTCCTCCCACAGCCCTCACCCCAGCACCATCAGGGAAGCAGACAAAGATGGAGTGTTTGCAATACCAAAGCAAAGAAAGGGGGAGCCAATGAGGTTGGGTCGTTAAAAGCCAGGGCTCTGGGGTTCTTGTTGCCTGGGGTAGAATCTTGAAGTTGTCATTTTGAGTGTGTGACCCTGGGCAAGCAGCTTCGTCTCTGTCAGCCCCAATTTCCTCAACAATTCAGGGATAATAGTACTAAGTACCAAAGACGTATGTTCAGATGAGATGAAGTGTTCAAGTGCCCAGCACAGCGCCTAACACATGGTAAGGGCTACCTGATTGTTCGCTATTATTATTAGCCAAGGACTCCCACAAAGAGTATTCACTGTCCTCTCTCAACATTCTCTGATGCTCCCTGCTCCTCTTGTCCCCAAATAGAGCCAATCACCACCACCTCCACCTCTAGTCATTGTAGGAGGCACTTGCAAGACTTTAAGGCACTTAGTGCACTCACACATGCCTCTCTCCACTCTAGCATCAGCCCTGAAAGTTAATAATATAAGCCTGTGTCTTATTTATCTTGGTGTGCCTAATGCCCAACATCTAGTAGACATTCCATAATCTTTAAAGGAATGAGTGAATGCATGCCTGGCACTCTAACAGATCAGGAATTTGAGGCTCAGCGGTCATAAGTGGCTTCAGCAAGATCCCAAGCTGGTAAGTGCCAGAGTCTGGTGCTTTCATTAAAGGGTCTGGAGGGACAAGAGCAATACGTCACAGTTTAATGTTTTGGGGGAAATAGACAAGCTTGACTAGAAAGGGAACAAGATAAAGGAGCGGTTAGGAAAAAGAAAAAAAGAATTTTGATCGAACATATGACAATAGCATGCTTCATTTGTAAGAAATGAAGACCTTGTCTAGACATGCACAAACCAGGTTTAAAACAAAGAAATGCAATCCCACTCAGTCAAACAAGTGATTACTTTGGAAATGATTCATCTCATTCCAGGGAACAATAAGCAGCTAATCGTAGAATCTCATATTCAGTACGCTGCATATTTTTAAGACCTCCTCGATCCTGTTGTTTGGTATGTACTCTTTGCTTTCCTTCGAATCATTGTTTTAAAACTCACTCAGTGATTTTGAACTTTAGAATCTTGTTCTTTGGTAAATGTTCGAAGGCAAAACTGTAACCGCAAAGGACAGTGATCCTTGTCACTCCTAAACACCTGAATATTGTACTAAAGTTTCAGTGCCTTCTTTTTAAGACTGAGTCTCATCCATTTCTTTTTTTTTTTTAAGTAGATAAGTTTGTGCTTTTAAAGTCAGAGTCTTTTTGTCTCTGTGCCTTTGTTGTGCAAGAACAAAACATTTTTAAACTCCTCTTGAAGACGAAAATCTACTCTTTTTCCTTTTTATGTGTTTGGTGCTAATAAAAAGGAGAAGCAATCACCTCTTCCCTGTCACCCTTGCCCCAACTCTCTTTGTGTCTGGTTTGATGATCAGGCTGTTCCAAAGCGAATGCAGAGCCCTAATGTAAACACACCATGTAAAGTCTGAGTGGAGGCCAATGCTGGCCTGGCCAAGAGAGCTGTGGTCACGTATATATACCCCACGAGGTCATTTCTTCACAGAGTTTAGTCCATGAACATGGATTGATCTGAAATTACAAAACTACAAAAGAACGACCCAAGTCAGCATGGCATAGCCTGCCCTGATTTTTTTGGAGCAAAGTTTCCTGTTAAACTAATAATGAAAAAAAAAAAAAAAAACATATTTCTATTATTTGGAAACTATGGAAAAAACATTTTAAGATTTAAAATTTTTTTCTGCAAAACCTTTTCTGTTAAAAAGGAAATCTGGGGCACAGTTTGAAATCTCCTGTGTGTATTTTTTAGCTGAATAGCATAACAAATGCATTTGTTGTAACGTTCTCAGTCATAAAAAGTCAAAATGATTTTTTACTCTAAATCAGGGAAGAAGGGTGCCTGGGTGGCTCAGTCAGTTAAGCATCCACCTTCGGCTCAGGTCATGATCCCGTAGTCCCAGGATCAACCCCCACATTGGGGTCTCTCAGCAAAGAGGCTGCTTCTCCCCCTGCCCCTTACCTGGCTCATGCTTGCTCTCTCTCTCTCTCTCTCTCTCTCAAATAAATAAAATCTTTAAAAATTTTAAAAAAATAAATCAGGGAAGAAGGTAACTTGACAGTTACCAAGTTATAAAGTTACAAAGTTACTGTTTGAATTTACTTTAAACTGCTTTCATGTTTTCTAGAAAAGGAGGTACAAACCATGAAACTTTTTCAAGCACTGGATACCTCTCTTGTTTTCACCAGTTTATGAAGAGCAGGCCAAAACTTAAAAAATGGAAGAACCCATCAACATTAACAGCGAACACAGGAAGTTACATGTTCTGTGTTTAAAGTCATCATGGAGTCAAGCATCCTTCTTATCCGGGAAAGGGCTGAAGCTGGTCCAAAGCATCTCTTGTCTCTGGAAGTATGTTGCAGGTCCCCTGGGGCTAACGCTTTATCACTTTCGCAACCGTCTGAAAATTCAAAAGAGCAACTTCTCACCCTTTTATGTGGTCTTTAGTTACTTGGTTTGCTCATTTTTATTTTTTCTTAATAGAGGCTGGTGGCTTTCTTGTGTTGTAGGAAATGGATAAATAGGATTCAGCAAGAAAGATAGCCAAAAGCCAAATTTGCAAAGGTTTACCACTAAGTTGACAGAAAAATGTGTTTCACGGAATTCCTTGCAAGCCATTTTCCTGGCCTGATCAGGTACCTGAGGAACAATCGGATTTTTGCCACAATTTCAAGGATCAAGGCTGGTGCTTATAAAATACCTGCTCCGGCCAGTGGTGGCGCTATCAACCAAGAGGTTTGCAGTAGCAGGCGCAACCCTGCCCAGTATCTTCATCATAGTTTGTCTTTCTCCTTACTTTGCTCTCCTGATAGCCAGAAGCAGCTTTAGAGTAATCAGATCAGCTCGTTCTACCGGGGTCATTATTTCTAAGTCATGTCTATCAGCAATAGACTGAAACAGGTCCGGTCATTGCTGCAGAAAATGGCATTAGATCCTTCAAAGAGTGTTATAGTTAAACCTGAAGAGATTTTCACCGAGTTCAGTGTTGTTGTTGTTTACTTATGGGAATTTTATTTTATTTTTATATTTTTTAAAGATTTTATTCATTTATTTGATAGAGAGAGAGAAAGAGAGAACACAAGCCTGAGAGAGAGGCAGAGGGAGAGGCACTCACCGCTGAGCAGGGAGCTCACCGGTGACCAGGGAGCTCACCACTGACCAGGGAGCCCGCCGCGGGGCTCGATCCCAGAACGCTGGGATCATGACCTGAGCCGAAAACAGACCTTTAACAGACTGAGCCACCCAGGCGCCCCTGCTTATGGGAATTTTAATGCCTCAGTTAGTTCTGACTCTTCACTTTCCACCATGTTGAGTCTTACTATTCTACTGCAGCATCTTCATTTCACTGATATTCTTTTCTTCTGGAAGGCAACACTTCCAATATGAATAGTTGGCATCGTCTTATTCCTCCATGACTCTTTCAGGAATTTCTATTTGGTGCTACACGAAGCAAGCGTGAGCCATAGAATGTACACCCAGCTGCATTAATGTCTGCGTGTAGGCGGGCACGTTTCCATTATGATCTGCCCGCTGTTTCTGTGTACATTTTGCTTTGACAGGCAGCAAAGAACATACTTGAAGTGTTCAGCATCTCTCTCTGATTTCACAGGCCACAGTATCTGTTCACTCAAGTTTTGATTCTTCTGCAAAAACCTGAGGAACTGAGACATAATTTCCAAGTCTGTATGATAGTTTTATTTCCAGAACATGGCTATATTCATCTCGGAGTGTTAGAAGACACACGTTTCAGTGATTCTTCCTGAAATATATTCACACACACACACACACACACAGAGTAAATCTAATAGTTGAAATGATAAAAGCTACCATGTTTCTAAACCTTACTGTAGGCCATTGTACTAAATGCTTTGCACACAGTGTCTCATTCTGGTTCACAATAGTGGTGTAAAAAAATAGCTATTAGCAGCCCCACTTTACTAATGGTTTAGAGTAATTCTTCCAAAGTTATACAGGAGTAAGCATCAGAACTGCATTTTGAGCCCAGGACTCTTCCTGCCAAAGCCTGTGCCCTTCAACACTGGGCATTCGTGTCTCCTCCACGAAGGGCTGCTTCCCAGAATGTCTGCTGCAACAACACTGTACGGTCATTTTAGTAACTGACCAGGTCTGGTTTGCATACACCTTGCATGGTTAAAAATGACAATCCAGAAAATTGCTTCGTGTTTTTAAGAGAGTGAAGAGATTTTTCGAATCTTCCAGGGCCATCCTACACTTTCGTGAAGACACTGGAAGCTTTTTGTTTTGGGGTTTTTTTAAGATTTTATTTATTTATTTGAGGGAGAGCAAGAGAGAGAGAGAGAGCACAAGCAGGGGGAAGGCAGAGAGAGAGGGAGAAGCAGACTCCCCGCTGGGCAGGGAGCCTGACATGGGGCTCAATCCCAGGACCCCAGGATCATGACCTGAGCAGAAGACAGGCGCTTAACCGACTGAGCCGCCCAGGCGCCCTGTTTTTATTTCTGTTCGTTGGTTTTTAACATAGAGTTTGAATGTAGTATTCAGTGACATGAAGCCGTTACTTAGAACATACAGAAACAAAAGGGGAATCTGGAGGTTTGAGGGCTGACATAAGGACGATTTCTAAAATTTACTTTCTTTCAATATTGGTAAGATATTTTATAGACGAAGAATTCTTTTTTGCCATTCTAGAACTCTTGGTAGATACATGTTTCAAGTTCGGCCATTTCTTTTTAACCTCAGTATGACGAATCAGGTGATACTTTCAACATCTGGCTCAAAGGGGAAGACATTTGTTTAGCCATTACATTAAGTTTAGCAGCACAAAAAACTACTTGATCATTGAATTTTTTTTCTTTTGAAGCATTAAGTGCAAGAGGGGTTTTATTTAGGAACCTGGTATTTCTTTACATCATTTCTGTTAAAGTCATTCTCTCAGAGCATTTGTGTAGAAGGCCCTGTCAGTTCAAAATACAGAGGACTCTTTGGGCAACTTGTTTGTATGAGGCTTTACCAAATTCACATCGAGCTCTTTCTGCCATTTCATTTTATTTCCACAGGCTGGGCTGGTCCTACCGCAAGACTCTATACTGGCTCAGAAAGCAAACGAGACTTTCGTGTGGGTGGAGCAGGGGTCGACAAACTACGGTTAGCCCCTTGTTGCTGTATGGCTGGGAGCTAAGAAGGGTTTCACATTTTTAAATAATTAGAAAGAAACACAAGAGGAATAACTTTTCGTGACATTTGAAAGTTATATGAAATTCAGATTTCGTTATCCATAGTGAAGGTTTACTGGAACATGGCCATGCTCATTCATTTATAAATTGCCTGTGACTACTTTCGAAACAAAAATACAGAGTTGAGTCATTGCTCCAGGCTCACGAAGCCTAAAATATTTCCTACCTGGCCCTTTACAGGAAAAGTTGGCTGATCCCTGGTGAAAGGAATAAATACAGTTGTTGAATGGCTATTTGAGACACCAGAGGTTTTCAGTGCTTTGGTTGACAGCTTTTGAAACAGTGTAGTTTGGAATGGCTTAGCTTTCGGTATGAGTAAGAGTTAAAAGCTTTAGTACATTAAACTGTTACACAGATCATAGAATAAATAAACTCTGAAAAGGCCTTCAGCATCATCTGTTGTCAAAAATGTGCCATCTGGTTTTTGTCTTCTGGAACCAAAATCGCTGGACATACCACGGCTGCCCCCATTGACCAGGGGATGATGTGAGCTGGGATCTGTGGTGGGGGTGGAGTTGGGGTTACCCATGCAAGTGTCCCACCCATGAAGGGAGGTCTCTTCCCGGTGATCACGGGCTGCTTGGCTGCTGATGCTGACATTTGCTTCCTTGAGAAACTTCCCAAAGCCAACTTGATTTTTGGTCCTTTGCCTCTTTTGTATAGATAGAGTGAAGTATGGGCAGCTGGGTGAATTCCCGGATAATGCACTCGAAAGGGGCCTTCCTGCAAGTTGAATTAGCAAGTTTAAGTCTGAGGTAGGCTCCTTCCACCTGGCTTGGCCCACCACCACCCACCTCAAAAAGTATCTTCTTCACTTTTGGCCTTAGTGTAGTTTGACTTGCCTGCACCACACAAGATGATGTTTCTTATTTTTTTAAGACTTTATTTATTTCGAGAGAGAGAGAAAAAATGAGTGAGGGGGAGGGGTAGAGGGAGAGGGAGAAGCAGACTCCCTGCTGAGCAGGGAGCCTGATTCGGGGCTTGATCCCAGGACCCCAGGATCATGACCTGAGCCAAAGGCAGAGACTTCACCACTGAGCCACCCAGGCGCCCCCACAAGATGATGTTTCTTTAATCTGGACATCCCCCAGGGCTCAGCAGCTTGTGGATATCTACAAGGGCACTTTTACATTAACCCAAATTTTCTATTCCTGTTCCTGCTCACAGAGACCTCTGCCCCTCTCCCTGCATTATCCACAACCACGTACAATGTGTTTTGGGGTTCCCACAGATACCCCCATGCGTTCCAGGACCAAATTGTCAGTGCAGTGCCATCTGCCTCACTCTGTTTCTCACATGCGGGAGCTCAGGGCTGTCCCTGTGAAGGGTACCCACTGTGGGTGCTGTCCTCCCACCACACCCCCCCAACCTTGAGCTCCCCAAACTGCTAATTCTCCGGGTGCCAGAGCAGGGAAGCAGGCCATGCAGAAAGGGGAGAAATATCTTCCCGAAATGCACGGATCTCTGCAGCCAGGCATCCCAAACTCACTGCTTGTGTTCAGAGCTCCCCAAATTCCCACAGAAACAGCTTATTCAGTTGTCAGTGCTTTGAAGATTGGTACGTTTTACAGATTGAAAAAGGCAACTCACAATCATGAGCCCAGTGGCACCTGTTGGGGGCACCAGGACCCAAACCCAGGTCAAACTCCAAAGCTTTGCGGGTCCTATGGCTTTTCCAGTCTGGGGTTCAGTCACGTTCGGATTTTCTTCCACCTTTCAAACCTGTTAGACCGTCTCTTACTTATCTCTGCCTTAAATATTTTGAAAAAGTAAGGCAGCCAACATCTCGTTTCTAATCTCTTACAGAAATACATACGTAGTATGGACATACAAGGCTTTAATGGCTAATTACTTCAAATCTCCAAGGAAAATGTTATCTCTCTGCTTAGTTGAATTCTTCCAAAGTTTTAAAAAATGTAGGAAGCTTTGCAATTTTGATCAACATAGCAGAGCTATGATGTAAAGTCTTACAAAGATAATACTGAAAAAGAGAGAAAATGATAGAACAATTCTCATCTACAGTAGGAACGCATGAAGTTCTGCATTAAGTGTTAGCAAATTTTATCAAATGTATACTAATGAGATTATACACCATGATTAAGTAGGTTTTATTCTAAGAATTCAGGAATGATCAGAGGAAAAATTGGGAACCTCTTTGTGTGTGTGTGTGTGTGTGTGTATGTGTATGTATGCACGCACAGCATGGAGAATTTCACACTAAAATAATAATGGTGGTCACACTAGGTGGCGAGATTGTAGATTATGTTTACTTCTTCCTTTTCCTTCTCTGCAAAGTCATTGGAAATATAACAAAGAGAAGATCTTATTTATAATAGCAAATAAAATAAAATAGAATACTTAGGTAATATTTAACAAGAAATCTGCACTACTAATGTGAAGAAACTTTACTGAGGTTGCTAATAGAGGACTTAACTAATTGAAAATATCCTATAAAATAAATGCCAGGTCTCTGCAAAATGTCTATAAATTTAATACAACTTCATTAGAAATTTCAAGAAAGTATTTTGAAACCTATGAAAATAATTTTTAAACTTATTTGACAGAACAAATATATCACCAAAAATAGTAAAAAAAAAAAAAAAGATAACAAAGGAAGACTCATTCTCCCATATAATAAAACATGTTTTAAAGCCACAATAATTAAAATAATGTGCTAATAGCAAAAACTAGGTAGAAAGATTTATTGGACAGAAGACCAGAAACAAACCTACATATAAACAGATTATGATGGTATCATTCAAATCAATGTGGAAATGATCAACAAAGAACAACTTGCTAATAAATTTCAATTGCATTAAAGTTTAAATGTAAAAGATGAAACCACAGAGGAACATTGTTTGCCATTTCTTTTCCACTCTCCATTTTTCCATGCCAAATCTGGAAGGTAATACGACATCCAACATATCTATCTACATTGAAAGTAAATTCCATGGGGCACCTGGGTGGCTCAGTCAGCTAAGCATCTGCCTTCAGCTCAGGTCATGATCCCAGGGTCCTGGGATTGAGCCCTACATGGAGCTCCCTGCTCAGTGAGGGGGGCCTGCTTCTCCCTCTCCCTCTACTCCTCCTCCCTGCTTGTGTTCTCTCTCTCAAATAAGTAAATAAATCCTTAAAAAAAAGAAAGTAAATTCCAAAAGATAACAAAGTAGATACTGTGTCATCATCCTTCTCTTGGGAAAAGGATAGTGCTTTTGGAGGAAGAAGAGCATTTTACTTTTGTGGTGAACCATCATTACACAGAATTTTAGTACTCTAACAAAATCTTATGATTTTTAAAATATATGTATTTTTTAATTGAAGTATAATTACCATACAGTGTTATGTTAGTTTCAGGTGTACAGTGTAATGATTCAACAATTCCATACATTATTCAGGGTTCATCGCTGTCAAGTGTATTCTTATAATTTTAGATTTGTGAATCTTCTAGGTTTTGCACAGCAAGAGCTGTTTATTAATATCTGAATACATTCTCTTAAGCATCATCGCTTTTTTTTTTTTTCCAGAAAAAAATCCTACCTGTTTTTATGGATCTTCACAGTTTTTTAATCACAGGGAGGAGAAAAAACTCCACATTCATTGATAGCTGCCTTAGCTTGATTTCCAACCTAAAACAGGGCTTGAGACAGGGATTCTTATGAAATGATTGTGAAATAGGTCTCAGAAGCAGGGAGAGAAAGGTGTGGGATGTGGGATGTCGTCTTGGCTGGAACCTGGCTGCTCTCTGGCCCCTTAGGGCAGCTCTCCAGCACAAACCGCACACAGATGGGGTCCCTCCTGGAGAAAAGGGGGCTGGTCTTTTGTGCCTCCTGCCTATCAGAGCCTCAGGCTACTGCCATTGGAAGGAGAAGGAAAGAAACCTTAATTCCCCATGTGAGATGCTCCCCACCCGGGTCCCCCCATACACACACTTTTCAACCAAAGAAGAAAGGGGCAGCCCACACTCAGGGCAGCTGAGAGTGGGGACACAGGCCCAGAGAAGAGCTGATGTAGGGCGAGTGTTGCCTCTTGAATTCAATATGAATTTCAGATGAACAAAGAATAATTTTTTAAGATCAGCATGCCCCCTGCAATATTTACACTAAAATATTTGCACTTAATATTAATATATAATATTTTTATTTTATATTACACAGTTTATTACAATTTATGTTCTATTTATATTCTATTTTAACTCAAACGTATCTGCTGTGCAACTGAAATCCCGCCTTAATTGGGCATCCTGCATTTTCAGTTGCTTAATTTGGCAACCCTAGATGGGTCCCTAACACCATCCACTTTAATAGCTTACAGGTGCCAGGCTCTTGCATGGAAATTACTTCATTTAGACCTCAGAACAACCTTGTAAGAGCAGTAGTATCTTCCTTATACTACAAATGAGGCAAGTGGAAGATCACACAGAAGTGACTGAAAGAAGAAGGACGTGGGCTCAGTGTGAGCCCTGAGCCAGAGTACACACAGCCTCCCTAAGCCACTCTGAATGGGACCCCTTAAATCCCCCCATCACACCAGCTCCTCACCCAGGGGCGCACCAAGGGGAGAAACCCCAAATAGAAAATTACCTATGTGAATCCTAAAAGCACTGGGAAAAATTCCCACTCACCCTTTCCCTCCCGCCAGGCATCTCGCAGAGTAAAATGCTCTCTGCGCTCACAGGAAGGGCTCTTTTCCTACTTAAGGCAACATGGCTTAGAACCAAGAGAGATGAGCAAACTAAAGTACTAGGCTTGAACTGGAAACACCCTAAACCCCTGACTCAGCAGGTCCATTTCCCCCTAAAGAAAAAAGAGCCTTCCAAAACGGTAAGCCCCACACTCAGGGTTAAGCTTCGTACGAACAGATGAATAAGGAAGGACATACCTAAATGAAAGGGTTGTAGCCAGAAAGGAACTATGAAGTCAGAAGAAAATCCTGGGGGCGCCTGCATGGCTCAGTCCTTAAGCGCCTGCCTTCAGCTCTGATCGAGCTCAGGATCCAGCCCCACATCGGGCTCCCTGCTCCGCGGGAAGCCTGCTTCTCCCTGTCCCATTCCCCCTGCTTGTGTTCCCTCTCTCGCTGTCTCTCTCTCTGTCAAATAAATAAAATGATTAAAAAAAAAAAGAAGAAGAAGAAGAAAATCCCAACCCCTAGATCAGGATTTATATATAACCTGGTTGGGTCTTAAAAGATTCCTTAGAAACTGTAATAGTCTTACTTAGGCTTATACATGTAAGTATAATAATACATGCTGCTTCCATCCTTCTAAATGTTGTTAGGGATGCACATGTCTGAGTTCGTGTGTGTATATATATATATACATATATATATATATATATATATATATGTATATATATATATATATATGCAGAGAGGGACGCACACACAGAGACAAAGACAGAAAGATAGTGCCAGAGACTGGAATCGATTGAAATAGAAATCTATGGAACCATTTAGTTTTTAGACACCAGAATTACAAATCATCCAAGTAGCCAACAATAATGAAATGAATGGCATAGAAAAGTCCCAATCGAGTGGCACTCCTTCCTCTGCGAAGGAAAAACTTAGCTAATCACAGTATATTTGCCACTAATATTTTAGATTTTTGTTGGTGTTGAAAGGAAGACCCAGAAGAGCAGAAACTCCCATCTGTTTTGTTCCCTGATGAATCGCAAGTGCCTGAGCAGGGCCTGATGTGGAGTAAGCACGCCATAAATATTTGTTGAGTGAGTTAAATGTCAGCATACAAATAACCAGAGAACATACGAACATGTTGGTTCAGAATTTTACCCAATCCAGAGCAAAAGGTAATTACTTGAACTCGGACAACTGCAGAGTGGGGGTTATATTTCCAAAGCTGCTCAAATGACATTTGCGTTCATTCGTCCATGTTTCTGTGCTTACTAATGCTGTGCAAAGGGGCACCTGGGGGGGCTCAGTCGATTGAGCCTCCAACTCTTGATTTCGGCTCAGGTCATGATCTCAGGGTTGTGAGATCGAGCCCCCCATCAGGCTCTGTGCTCAGCTCAGAGTCTGCTTGCCCCTTTCCTTCCTCCTGCTTACGCTCTCTCTCTCTCTCAAATAAATAAATAAAATCTTTTTAAAAAATAAAATAAAATAATGCTTTCAAAGCAGTGGGAGACACAGATGAAGAAGCAACGATGCTTCTCAGAGAACCAGCCACCAGCTCCAGGTTAGTCCTCATGCATGGTGATATTAAATCAGGTTTGTCAGTGAAAAGGAAGTTTTCTAACCTGAATTCTGTCTGGTCTTCAGATAATTTCTAACTCTTTCTAATTTGGGGACCTGCCTCTTATGGTTTCAAGTTGTCCTCCTGGTTTTTATCTGTTCTGCTTTCCCAGTCAGGGTAACAGGGATGTTGCTCTTCCCAGTGTCCAAAATCCATTAGGACCATCATATGGGGGAATGAGGGAAGGGAGCTTTTGGCTGGCTTCCTTACCTACTTTTGAGTCCTCTTTCCCAAAACTGGGGGGACTCTCATTGCCTGAGCCCTTCTTCAGGCACACTACACATGGGACTATGTATGTGGGTTTAACATTTCCTCATTCCCTCATTCCCTCATTCCCTCATTTCCTCATTCATTCCTCATTCATTCCAACCAACACAGACTACCGGGCCCTCTGCTTGCCTCTAGGCATCCAGAGATAAGAAGCAAAGCCTAGACTTTTCCCTTCAGTGGCACCGCAAGCCCCTTAAAGCAGAGTCAGGCTGATTCTTATCTATAACCTTCGCAGTACCTGGGAGTTAACCCAGTAAAATTTCAATCGCTGCGTCTGCTCTGTGTGCAGGAGAACAAAATCAGGCGTCTCCACATGGCCAAGTGCCTCTGCACAGCCGGTCCAAGCCGCCTGCACCTGGGCTGCTTGTCAACTTGCCCAGGGCTCCGCCGCCCCAGCACCATCCACCGCCTGCCTCGAGGTGCCAGGAACTCCTTCTGTGGTGTGTGGTGCAGGCCTGGGCTCAGTGCTCATTTTCCTAATCTCTAACCCTCCCACCTTCATTGTTTGCCTCTCCTACGCCCAGCCTGTATCTGAAGCCTGTTCCCAGGATTGTTTTCTGTTTAGGCTTCCAAAACCTGCTTTAGCCTTGACTCTAAGTTCTTTTTAGATCAAGCTTTCTTTCCTGTGTGCCGTTTCTTCAACACTTTGGAAAATGTTTTATTTCGCTGTTCAGAGGGACAGCTAGCTACCCACCTAGAGCTGATGTGTATGCTTACGGGCTGTTTTGTTGTTGTTGTTTATTTTGTGGGAGGGGAGAGTTTCGTTTATGGCCTTCCCCTACCACTTCTGAATTCAGGCACCAGCTTTATATTTAAAATATAGTTCAGGGGGGCCTGGGTGGCTCAGTCGTTAAGCATCTGCCTTCGGCTCAGGTCATGATCCCAGCGTCCTGGGATCGAGCCCCACGTTGGGCTCCCTGCTCAGCCGGAGGACAGTCTGCTTCTCCCTCTCCCACTCCCCCTGCTTGTGTTCCCTCTCTGTCTCTCTGTCAAATAAATAAATAAAATCTTAAAAAAAATAAAATAAAACGTAGTTCAATTAAACAAACCTTACCCAAGAGCCTACAAGGGATGCCCATTCTGCTGGGGAACTGGTAAAAAGAGGGATCCAAGGAGGAAGACGTGGCAGAATCTGCTCAGGCTAGAAGGGCAGACAGGCAGGCAAATAATAGTTGTATGATATAAAAAACACTCCAGTATACAAGAACGTGCGGCTGAGATGGAACACTAGAGAAAGACAGACAAACACACACACACACACACACACACACACAACCCTCTGCTGGGAGAATTCCAATCAGCTTCCAGGATCCTAGAAGCAAACAGGGAGCTGGGAGTGGAAGGTAGAAAGAGCTACAAAGGACTGGGTTCAACGGGTCCTATGGGTCAAGTTGGTTGTGACAGCTCATGTGGTCCAGGACAACAAGTTTGTACTTTATCCTATAGCTGCTGTTTGCTACATTTTTGGAGTATGAAGATCCTTTTTTTAAGTTAAAGAAAATGGTCAGGCACCTCCAACGTGAAAATAGTTGTATTTTTTTAATATCCTATGACTAAGAAAATACATATAAAAACATGTACTAATACATGACTTGAAATTAATGGGTTTATTTATGAATGACAATCTGTACAAGCATTTGTGAGCCCTTATTCGGGACAGAGATGGTGCTTGGTGTGTACACGGGCTCCAATGACCCCAGCCACGCGCTGCCACCTTGGCCCCATCCTCCACCGCCCTGCCCTTGGATACCCAGGCCCTGGGAGCTAAGAACCATTCATATTTCCCTCATTGGAGTTTTAAGTAAGGCAGGTTCAGATATGTTCTCCGTTGTAAGAAGATTGCTCTCGTAGGTATGAAAAATGCACTGAATGAAGAAGAATCTGGGGTCAGAGAAATCTGTTGAGAAGCTATTGAATTTCAGTGATAGAAGCTTTATGCAAAATTGTGTGTGCTTGTGTGTGTGTGTGTGCGTGTGAGCTATGTACAATAGCTGTATACGTATATCTAAGTGATTCAGGCTTGTTTTTCAGATTTCTTTTATTTTTCTTCCTATAAAGGTTGATAAAAGCTACTTTAAGAAAATCTATATTTTAGGGGCGCCTGGGTGGCTCAGTCGTTGAGCGTCTGCCTTCGGCTCAGGTCATGATCCCAGGGTCCTGGGATCGAGCCCCACATCGGGCTCCCTGCTCCGCGGGAGGCCTGCTTCTCCCTCTCCCACTCCCCCTGCTTGTGTTCTCTCTCTCGCTGTCTCTCTCTCTGTGTCAAATAAATAAATAAAATCTTTAAAAAAAAAAAAGAAAATCTATATTTTAAAAATCTCTAGTATAGTCTTTTAAAATAAAAGAAATTTTAAAATTCTGGTCTAATCTTTGATTTTCAAATCCCATATGATTTTGATTTCACACACACACACACACATACACACACACACACACACAGGATTTGGTTGTATAGCCAAGTTTCCAAATGGTGATGTGAATGTGCTTCATGATTCTTAAAGATTACTACAGCTAATAACATTAAGATATAACAATATATCTCTTTTGTAACTTGGATGAGTTTTTTTCTCCTACCTTATCAAAATCATGTCTGTTGGAGTTAAGGACTACATGAACTCCTCTTGGATTTCCCATCACTGCTGGCCACTGCAAAGGAGACATGCTTTCTACATATCTTTGAGGCACATCAACTTAAAACTGTTGAAACAACTGTTTAACTTCCCTTTCAGCTTCAAGAGCTTTGAAGTGGTCAAATGATGACACCAGCCTGATTTCTTGTTTGTATGGATCAAGTTTCTTCCTTATGCTCCCTGTAGCTCAAGTTTTCATTTTCTGTAATAAAGAGTTTTTAGAAAAGCAGAAATTTTGCAAGCCTGAATTTGCTCTTCAAAGAGCAATGGGCTAAATTTGCTTATGTTCATGCCTGCTGAAATTCAAGCGTCCAGTAGATTGTTAATCACTTTCTGAATACATGAAACGTGCAAAGTGAGAAACAGATAAAAGTTTCAGATTTTATGATATATGTCGGTTATCTATTGTATCATGCCCCTGAATACCAAAAAGCCAAAAGACTTTGTAGTTAGTGTTTTGTTAAGTTTCTAGAGGAGGAGTCCGCATGAAGGATGATATAATAGGATCTATTCTCTACTCATAAATCCCCACCCATCCAGGAGAGAATAGACCCCTAATGTTTGCATTCTTTTAAGCCAGCCCTTGCCTAAAGTTCACCCCTTCCTGAAATTCGACTCAACTGTTCAGCACATGTCGACCCTGCAGTAATGAATTGGCACAAGCCTAATTCTTATGATGATTAATGGAGCTCCTCAGATGCAGCCTATTATTTCATTCAAAGTTAAAACAGTGATTCATCATTAATCACTATAAGAAATGGGCTCAGTGATTCATAATTCTAAGCCAGCCCATTTCCTTCAGGGTCCTGTTTGCCTTTTGTTGTTCCAGAAGTGGCACGGTTCACAGCCTCGTGCTGCCTGTACTCTGACATGCACATTTTTGGATTAATTCTCTTTAAAAAGTCACGTACCCCCAAAATTATTTACTTATAACCCCAAGGCTTCTGAAAAGTCGTACTTCTTTCAGATACCAGTCTCTTTCTGGATCTCACTTCCCTTGGATTATCCATTTTAAAACAAGCATCCTCACCCAGAGACTGAACAAATTAATGGCAAATCAATAATCGTCATGGCTACCTTTGGTCCTCTGCAAAAAGCAGTGTTTGGAGTAGGGCCATTTAGATTGAAATGTATTCCCCTTGATTACTTTTTCATTGCTACCTTTCACCTATAACCAGATTGTCGCTAGTGACCAAGGAAGAGCAGCAACACAAACGACGCTTCACCTTCCAGTCTTGGCCCAAAGTCACTGACAAAGAAAGCATCAGTGCTTCCTACATGGAAACCTACATTGCCACCTGCCAGTTTGATGCTATTTTCTCTAAAGCTGCCCATCTTGCATAAGGATCTAATGCTCTTCTACTTTACAGAAGAGAAATGAAAGCCTTTGCTTAGCAGTAACATTATAGCCTGCCCTTCCTAGTGGTGGGCAGGCAGGTATAAAAACCAACAGCTTCACGCCTGTCACTGCCGCCTCCACAGAGCTCAGAGAGGTGACCTTCAGCCCTAGAGCCAACCCTTGGTTTTTTGTCATTTTCCTTCTCTTCCTCCTCCAACTACCTCCTTCCTCCTCCTCTTCTGCCTTTTGCTTCTCTCTCTCTCTTTTTTTTTTCCCCCTCTCACTTTCCCCTTTTTCTATTTTCCTAAGATATTTTCCTCCTTTGGGCCTGGCAGTAAATTCTGGATGACAACTTAGCCCAGTGATGACATTTAAGAGTAGAGAGTTTGGGAAGGGCATGGAACTTGTCATGATGATCCATAATATTCTCTCAAGAATTTATAATTTCTAGCCAAGCCAATTAGGCAAGGAGATTAAATAAAAGGCATCCAGATTGGAAAGGATGAGTTAAAACTATCTCTATTCACAGATGACATGACCTAGTATACAGAGAATCCTAAAGACTCCACTAAAAAACACTATTAGAACTAATAAACAAGTTCAGCAAGGTTGCAGGATACAAGAAAAATATACAAAAATCGATTGTATTTCTATACAATAGCAATGAGAAAAATACAAAAGAAATTAAGAAAATAAGTACATTTCCAATAGCATCAACAAAAATAAAACACTTAGAAATAAATTTAACAAAATAAGTGTAAAACTTATACTCTGAAAACTATAAAACATTGTGGGCAGAAGTTAAAGAACTAAATAAATGGAAAGGTAGCTCACATTCATGGATTAGAAGACTTAAGACTATTGTTAACATGGCAACACTCCTGGAGTGCCTAGCTGGCTCAGTCAGCAAAACATGTATGTGATTCTTGATTATGGGGTCATGAGCTTGAGCCCCATGGTGGGCACAGAGATTACTTAATAAAATTTTTTTAAATTTAATTTAATTTTAAAAGATGGAAACACTCCCCAAATTTATCTACAGGTTCAACACAATCCCTGTCAAAATCCCAGCTGACTTCTTTGCAAAACTTGACAAGAATGGAGTAAAAAAAATTGGATCCCAAAGAATAGGATAAAATTTTGCAAATAATATATCTGATGAGTGATTTGTATTAAAAATATAAATATATATAAATATAAATAAAGAATTATTACAACTCAATAACAAAAAGACAACCCAATTTTTTAAAGGTGGCAAAGGATCCAAATAGACATTTCCAAAGAAAATATGCAAATAGCCAATAAGCACATAAAAAGACAATCATTGTCACTAGTCATCAAGGAAATGCAAATTAAAGCCACAATGAAATACCACTTCACATGCACTAGGATGGCTCGAATCAATAAGCATTGGTGAGAATGTATAGAAATTAGAACCCTCATGCTCTATTGGTGGGAATATAAAATGGTGCGGTCACTTTAGAAAACAACCTGGTAGTTCTTCAAATGTTTAAATGTATGGTCATGTTACCATGTGACTCAGCAAGTGCATTCCTGAGGTATATACTGAAGAGAAATGAAAATGTATGTGCACACAAATATTTGTACACAAATGTTCATAGAAGCATTATTCATAACAGCCAAAAAAATAGAAACAACTCACATGTCCATCAACTGATGAATGGTTAAATAAAGTGTGGTATATCCAGACAATAAAATATTATTCCCTAATAAAAAGAAATGAAGTACAGATACATGCTATGGCATGGATGATCCTTGAAAACATTATGCTAAATAAAAAGGACCATATATCTACATTAAATGTCCACAATTGACAAATCCACAGAAATAGTAAGTTAGTGCTTCCCTAGGGCTGGAGAAGGTGGAGAGCATATGGGAGATTAAGGAATGTTGGCTAAGGAATGTGAGGTTTCCTTTTGGGGTGATGAAAATGTTCTAAAATTGATTATGGTAATAGACGCACAACTCTGTGAATATACTAAAAGCCACTGATTGCATGCTTAGATGGGTGAATTGTATATAATATGAATTATGTCTCAAGCTGGTTTTGACGTGAAAAAATAAAATAAAAAAAAAGAACTCATGACTTGAAAGTTGTGCCTTTTTAAAGCTTTTGTGGAGAAGACAAATCAACTTCTCCAGAGTGTCAAAAAATTTTTAGGGTGCTATTTGAAGTTCTGGTATAATTTTTAGTGCTGGAATTTACTCACTAATTTAGACCAGTGTCTTGCTTGATTTGTATTATTTTTGTCTATGCGATAAAATGGTGATTAATAAAATAGTGATTAACAGGTCAAATGGTGTGTGCCTCACAATGCACTGTGTGTCATGCTCATTGCCATCGATAGTCACTGTCATAGTTAGGCAAGACAACTTGCTTAATTGAAAATGTTCAGAAGTCTATCCTTTTGAATTGGGTTATTCAAAAAAAAAAAAATTTCAGAAAAGACCCTTTGGTCAAGTATAAAGTAGATTCATCCTTTATCATCCATGCACATGCAGTGGGATTCAATGGGATTAACAACTTCGGAGGGTGAAAAACAAGGTGGCAGAGGATGTCTCCCTTGGTTTAGGCTACTCTTTGATCACCTTTCCCATTGCTCTGAGCAAAACTGGAGGCTTGTGAGTAATTAATATTATTCAATTCGTCAAAATGATTGTGTTTTTAAAAATAAGTATGTTTATCATCTCTTTAAAAGTGTCCTTTTACTCAGGGTGACAGATCCTGCTAGATACCCTTAATACCCTTTTCCTTTTCTTCCTTAGGAAACCGTGAATAGGGCTGATAAAAAGTACACTTCCCATCCTCCCCGGCGGCCAGGCGGGGCCACGTAACTAGGTTCTGGGAAATGGGAGAGAAACAGGAGTGGCGTGTGCAGTTTGCAAAATCTCTCCTTGAAAGGAAGGGGTGTACTTTTACTTCCACCCTGCACGCTTCCTGCTGGCGGGGGTGTGGACAAACGGCCTCACCTCCAGCACCTACTTAAACCACAAAATGGCCTTGGCAATGGGAGCTTTGCAAGCTAGAGTAACAAGAAAGCAGGAGCCCGGGTTTCCCCTGGACCATCTGCCTCCAACCTTTTACATGAGAGAGAAAGAAACATTTTCTTCTTTAAGCCACTTCTATTTGAACTGCTTAGTCCCTGGCAACCAATCCTACATCCTCATCATTAGACTTGCCTACTCAAAAGTCTTTGGATGCCCCCAGTTCTCTAAAATCAAAGCCCAACCATCCTAGCCTGGACATGAGATCTGAGGGCACAGCTTGGTGCAGAAGAGTCAGGTGAGGGTTGGGTGTGTTGGCCATCATAAGAAGAAGGGGCACCGCGGGTGTCATATTCATTAGGCATAAACAGCGCTGCTTTGTCTTTCCTTGTTTGGATCCCATTTCACTTACAACATGAGCCCTGCCTCCTAGTCCAATGGCCTGTGTTTGCTTCATCCAATATGCCCCATCTGTCTCTCTGTCACTCTCTCTCTCTCTCTCTCTCTCATCTCTATCGCTCTCAGATTTTTTCATTCTATTGCCTCTGCCTAGAATTTTTCTTATACCTCTCACCTAAACACCACAGGTTCCCATTTTAGACCCAACCCAGTTTACGGCGCCCCCATAAGTATCCGTAATTCTCGCTTTTTCACTTTCCACCCTATCGTCTCTGCATTTCTATCGTGCTTATTGTCTGAGTTCTCAAATGGCACAGACTATATACATCACGTTATATTGTTATTTGTCCTTTAAAGAATACCCTGTTTCCTCAAACAGATTACAGTTTGCCTGAGGACCAAAATCATCTCCAGTGTGGCTTTGCATCTCCTGTAGGCCAGAATAGCCGCCTGTACCAGTAACCGCTTGCTGCGGTTATAATGATGCCGTCAATCCTAATAACAAACTTCAGCAAATGGGTAACCCTTGAAAGCTTAGCCCCATCACACGCCTCAGCAAACTCCTCGTCCTTCAGACCCATCCTCTCTGCGGTCTTCAAGCGATGCCTCTTGGAAGATTTTTCTGAGCCATTCAAACCTATTTGCCCTGATTAGACTTTGTAAATAACGCTACGATTACTCGTTACTTTATATAATGATCATTTGTTTGCTTGTTTATCTTCGCTCCCTGATTGCAAACTCCTGGAAGATGAGTACTATGTCTTATTCATCTTAGAATGGCTTGCACCCAGCCAACGACTGGCATATAATAGATACTCTATAAATGTTTGTTGAATAAATACATGAATGATAAATAAAGACAAAAGCCCAAGAAGGCTCATGACTTCCCATTGAATTTGCTATTCTGCATTTCAAGCTGGTCTCTGGAGCCCTTTGACCCCAGGTCCCAGGCTTTCAGTGGCTCCGTGGACATTAACTATCCCCTTTGACGCCCACCCAGATCACACGGTGGCCCCTCCTCCAGCTCCACTAAAATGACAATGAAGTCCATGTGAAACCAGCCTGCATTCAAGTGAAACCAAGGAGAAAAGGTTGTTTGTCAAACTTAAAAGACAGATGTTAGTACTTCTCAGTTTCAAACTGAATCCTAACCCTTGTGAAGTTCAAGTTTCATTTCTGCTTGGCCAAATGGAATTTCCTGATTCTATGTAAGAGAAGTGTAAGGGTCTATATTAGAAGACTTTGAGGATTTTGGTATTCTCTCTAAGTGATTGCCCAATTTTATTTTGGTAATTAACATACACATCTCTTTTCTCTTAAACAGCAGAGGTTTTACAATTCAAGAAAAAAAATAATATTTTTGCTTTTGTTCTTGGCAAGTTGTTCAGTTTGTTGCTCCACACTGATATTCAAAAAACAGGTAGAGACAATTCCCAAGATCCAACTGTTACTGGCTTTTACTCCTGGGAGAGAGAGGGGGTTCATCGAGCCAGACCGGGGGTGGAACCTGAGTGGGCTCTGTTTTCTACCCAGCTCTGACTCATGCAGCCTTGAAATCCTCTGTTGCTGAAATCCTCTGTGCCTCTATGTCCCTGTCTGGAAAATGGGCTAATCACCTTGCCTCCAATCTGCCTCCCAGGAGTGTTGCAAGGATTAATGAGTTAATAATGTTTGAAGAGCACTTTGAGCTTCGGATGAAAGATACAGAAGAACAAAGTGTGACGGATATTATGCATAATTAAAAACGCTAGCAAAAACATTGGTCTGAGTTAACCCCCAATGCCACAATAACCAGCACTCAGACATAGCATGGAACCAGTATTCAAATTATATATATATATATATATATATATATATATATATCATTTTCCCTAAAAGGGAATTTTAATCTGATAGCATGATTACACTGAACTAACTTGTCTCATGAGCGAACCATCATAGTCATGGGGGTAAATGTATGGTTCTATCAGTGCCCTGAGGTGGTGCTTATTGCCCCAACCTGGGGCTAACCTACGCTGAGATTCTCACATACCACACTCTTGAGCTTTTTTAAGATGTACCTTTCTGAAGAAATTTTAGAGGCATCGAGAAGATCCACTGCCCCCAAACCATTTTCCCATGTGATCCTGGATTCTTGAAGTTCCTTTAATCGAAGACAAACCTCTTTTTAAATTATACAGAAGACTTTCAAATACACATACCACCCAGAATGGCAAAGCAGAGTCCCCAGCCTGTGAATGAAGTCTACCCCCGACATAAATGATGGCAGATCCCACCTCCCACTGGGCACAGGTCTCTCAGTAAGAGAAAGTGAACAAACGACCTTGAGCTCAAGAGCAGAGATGAGGTCTTCCAAAATAAGAGGGTCTGGTGCCAGAAGGACAGAGTCAGATCCCAAACACAGTCATAACCTCCTTTATAACTTCACACAGAACAGAGGCTGCAAAATACAGAACTCTCTCGCCTTCCTCCACTAAACAGCCTACGCTCACACCTACCCCACTGAGCTGCACGCTCGATACATACTGGAAACCCTCAGGCAGGACTGAAATAGCCACCTGCGCCGCCCTTGCTAATCTGGCAGGTACAAAGGCAGAGTACCGTGAGAGCCCATCAAAAGTAATCCCACTCACTTCTCCCAAATGACCGCATACACTTTTTAGTAGCAGCCGCAGAGCACTTCAACTGTGTAAAGTGCTCTCTTTGCTTATCAGGTTGATGTCTGAGCGGCAGAGGACAGAAAGCAGGGTCTGCAGGTGGGAGGCTATACTGTCCATCACCTCTGCACGGGTCTGCTACTGACACTGAAGCAAAATACGGTGCTAGTGGAGAAGCCTTGGGGATGAACAGCCATGGCTCGAGAAGCAGGTGGCCAGGTGGCTGAGGGTGTAGGAACAAAGTCTATGTAAACTTGGCTGAGTCTTGTAGAACCAAGTCTGACGGGCTTTTCAGCCTCAACGGTAAAGCCCTGGGAACTGTGATGACTTCTTCATGCATGTGAAGCATTGTCTCGTGATGGAGGGAATTTGCTTTCTCTGTGTCATTTCAAAACACAGAGCCAGGCCCAATGCTCAGCCTGTGAACACATTTTAATCCAATAGAAGGACCCACTTTCTAATAGCGCTAACCCAAGATAGAGTTAGCAGGCCACTATCCACCTCCTAAACTCAGAGACTAGTGAGTGTGATTTAAGTCTCATTAGTGACACTTCACAGTGAGAAGCATGATTGAGATACTGATACATGCTGATCCGAGAGCAGGGAAAAAGAGCAAAGGAAAGTGTGAAGTGTCGGCATGACCAGTTCAGACCCCGCATCTAGCAAATTATTCTCTCCAGGCTCCTCTTTCAATATTTACCTCCTATTTGCTATATAAAATAGTCTTGGAGAATTTTAAGATTCGTTATAAAGAATAATTATTCCCTACAGAATACAGGGCCTCGCTTTGTATTCTAAAACAAAATCAAGAAATTCAAATAAATACAGATTCTGATCTTCTGAATCGTGTGGAGAAGTGGATAGAAGAAAAAGCCGTAGAAATCAGCAAGTTTGAGACAGAGAAGAAGCTAGAAGTCCAAGGGCAGACCTTTGGCCGCGCACATCCCCGCTCTGTCCTGTAGGTGGCAGCATGTGTTTGCGGCTGTCTCATCCATTTTGAATGGCGGCTGGAGGACAACCAGGTTGGGTTGGAGTTCATCTGCTTCCATTTTCAGAACATCCAGCATAATCAATGAAAATTTTAATATCATTAGGTAACTGACTTTGCTGGGAAAAAAAAAAAAACCACACACACACATAGAAGTCGGTTCTGCCTGCCCGCTGAAAGGGGAAGCGGCCTATTGATTACATGCAAGGTCATAGCTCCCTCAGACTTGCCATTGCTATCACATTTTTTTACATTGACCACATATTGAACCCTTTATTTTTTGTTGAAATCTACATGACTGCAGCAAAAACAGTTGTTTACCATTCTTTTGTCATTCTCGGGTAGATTTTAGAAAGAAACCAATGAAGAAGTAGCTAATGCTAATCCAGTGAAAATTCGGAAACCCTGGGAACTGTGTCTACAACTGAAACCAGGAAATTGGGCAAATGTTGCTTTTTATAAATTAGAAAAAAAAATCTAAGTAATGGAATGCATTTCTTAAGGTATTAAAAAAAAAAAAAAGCAGATGTGCCTTGAAACACTAAACATGCAGCTCCCTATGCTGGAGTGTCTGTTAACTTATTAACGTGAACCCCACAGTAGGCCAGACAACAGAGTGAGAGCAAGTCCCCCATTGCCACTGCATTCAGTCTTTTGGAAAACTCAAAATACACAGAGTGTTAAGATCCTCCGGGGCAGGCATTCCCAACCAGTAGGTCAGGATCCACCTGGAGGTCACCAAGCTCCCCTGGGGGCAGGGGGAGGGCAAATCAGGGCTGCCTCCCAAGCCCCCCCCCCCCCCCCAACCCCCACCCTCAGGCTCCCAGTTGGGAAAAGGATACCTACATGGTGCACCTCAGAGGTCTGCCCTGAGCCCACTTCCAAGCCCTAGCCCTCCCCTGGTGCCCAGAGTCTCAATCCTTTGGGAAAATAAAAAGTGTTCCACTTCTGGGAGAGGTTGTTGGCTCCTGCTGTGGGGTCAGAAAGCCCCACTCTTTGGGGGAATTTCCAAACCGTATTGTTTGTTTGATTTCCTGAAACCTGCCTACTACCCCTAAAAACCAAAAGCTGCTTTGCATAGTTGGTTTTTTTTCCCCCCCCTTTAATTAAAGAAAACTTGAGTTTTGTTTTTAAAATTTCACAGCTCACCTAGACATAACTGGATACCAGGGTAGCGTAAGGTAGGGTTGAGGAGTGACTTCTTTGAAAATTTGGTACCTGTTATAAAAAGGAAGGGAGATAAAGACATAGCCAGTATTTTAAAATGTGTCCTTTCAGAAGATCAACTAATGCTTATATGTAGTACTTGAGACACATTATAGAAAAATTGCAAGGTTTACATTGAAACCATGGGTTCTATAGGCAGGTTTCCCCAGTGCGTAGCCTTGGGAATGTTACAGTATTACTTGGCTAGGGCTGCCAGAGTAAAATACCACAGGCTGGGTGGTTTAAATAACAGAAATCTGATTTTCTGTTTTCTGTTTTCTAGTTCTGGTGGCTAGAAGTCCAAGATTAAAGTGTCAGCAGGGTTGGTTTCCTCTAGGGCCTCTCTCCTTGGCTTGCAAATGGCCACCTTCCCCCAGTGTCTTCCCCTGATCCTCCCCGTATGTGTGTGTCTGTGTCCTCATTTCTTCTTATGAAGACACTAGTTATATTGGATCGGGGGCCACCCTAATGATCTCATTTCAATGTAGTTCCCTCTTTAAAGACCCTATGTCCACATTTAGTCACATTCTGAGGTACTAGGGGTTAAGACTTCAACATATGGGGGGGCACAATTCCACCCACAAGAGTTACCCTCCCTTTTGAGCCTCACTTTACTCATGCTTAAAAGAAGGAAATAGTAACATCCTCTAGTTTTTCTGAGGCTAAACCAATACAATGCTGCAAAGCACTTCGCAGTGTATAGAGTTTAGGGAATACTAGCTGTGGTCTCTATCATCATCATCAACGAGGTAGCAGTAAGAGGACAATCCACATGTTCACATCATGCCCAACATCAATGAAAATGCCCTACAGCACTGAATCAGAAATACAGTGGTGGGAGGGATGAGTCCACACCTCCTCTCCTGCTCCTAACACACAGGTATCTCAGAACAGGGGACTGCTGGAGCTTCCAGAGATTCCAGCAAAAAGCTAATCCCAAGTCTGACTGCCAGGACCAAACCAAACTCGGAAGGAAGGCAAGGAAAGAGAGACGCATCTTCCTTCCCTCACACAAATGCCTGGCTTCACCCAGCGAGCCCGAGGCTCCATCTCCGCCCCAGAGCTGGTGGTCAAGCACAGAAGGGGCAATGGCCAGATGATGAGAACTCCGCTGCTCCCAGGTACCTTGTCTGGGATGAAGTTTTATAATCAGACGCCTCCTGGCAGAGACAAAGCCTGGCTTGTCCATCCCCGCTTCTCCAGGGAAAACAGCACAGTCATTAACCCGGTCACCCCAGGAGTTGGGACACCTCACGCTGGCATAGCAGTGAGTCGCTGAAATAGCGTTGTAAGGTAGCCTAAGAAAGCCAAACCACAGTGGAGAAAGGCAGTGATTTCTCGCTGGGGTAGGGAAGGGGCCCCAAGAAAGAACAACCAAGCATGTGTGCTCCAGAGAGAAACGTGCACGAAGATCCGGAGATCCGCTGAGTGCCTCACTATTTTCTCCTTCACCGCACCTTCTCACCAGTGCTTGTTTTTAATTTATGACATGCGGTGCTAAGGAGACTGTCTATAGATTTAACATTGGCATTTCCTTCATGCGGTAATCCTTTGAATCCCATTTGCTGTAAATTTCTGCAGGGTGACATAAAAATGATCTTTTTCCTTTTTATTACTGAGCACATTATAATGAGCTATTTTTTCCCCCGGTATTTGGGAAAGGCTTGAATAAGGCACACGGGTTTTGAACCCCCAAGCCCACCTCCTTTGGCCTAAGTCCAGGAAGAATGCTATAGCTATAGGGGCCAGGGTACAAATCATCACACTGTCCATTGTTTTGAAAAGTGTTAATGGAGAATGGCTCTAACGGTATGATTTTCCCCACACAAACAACTCAGACCATCACTTGGTATAAGGAAAGGATTTGTATGTGGCTCCATATGCCAATTTCTTTTTTTTAAATATTTTATTTAGTTGGGCACCTGGGTGGCTCAGTCGTTAAACGTCTGCCTTCGGCTCAGGTCATGATCCCAGGGTCCTGGGATCGAGCCCCGCATCAGGCTCCCTGCTCAGCGGGAAGCCTGCTTCTCCCTCTCCCACTCCCCCTGCTTGTGTGTCTCTCTCTGTCAAATAAATAAATAAAATCTTTAAAAAAAGAAAGATTTTATTTATTTATATGAGAGAGAGAGAGAGCACAAGCGGGGGGGGGGAGGGGCAGAGGCAGAGGGAGAAGCAGACTCCCCTCTGAGCAGGGAGCCCAGACAGACCCGGGGTTCAATCCCAGGACCCCAGGATCATGACCTGAGCCGAAGGCAGATGCTTAACCAACTGAGCCACGCAGGCGCCCCTCCATATGCCAATTTCAACAGGGTTAGTCTTCTTTCCATTATGTTATACACTTCATAAAATTGTCTATAATGGCCATATATGCAGTAAGGTACAAATAGAAGACAAATATATTCTCTAGCACCCAATAAAGGATTTTTGAGATTCCACATGAAGAAGGGAAAAGAGAGAAGTCAAATGTTTGGAACCAGGAGTTTACCTAGTAAGACGTTCCGATGGTGCAGTGAGGAGCCAAGGTATTTCTTTCTCCCTCCTTCTATTGTCTTGTCCTTGCCTCTCCATCCGCGGTCGTAATTCCTGCTTTGGCCCAGTTCCTACTGCATTACCCTGGCCACCAGCCCCAGCAATAACACTTGTGGAAGGCAAAATAATGGCCTGCCAAAGATGTTCATGTCCCACTTCACAGAAACTGTGAAAATGTCACAATACTTGGCAAAGGAGAATTAAGGTCACAGGTGGGATTAAGGCTGCTAATCAGCTGACGGCAAAATAGGGAGATTATCCTGAATTATCATGGATAAAGGACCAAGGCTCTTAAATGTGGAAGAGGTGGCAGAAGAGTCAGTGTCAGAATGAGGTAACATGAGAAAGGCTCAATCGGCCATTGCCGGCTTTGAAGCTGGAGGAAGGGAGCCCGTAGCCAAGGAATGTTGGCCGCCTCTGAAAGCTGGAAAGGCAAGAAAACAGATCCTCCCCTAGAGTCTCCAAAAAGTAAGGCAGCCCTGCTAATACCTTGATTTTAGCCCAGGGAGACCCCTTTTGGACTTGTGACCTCCAGAACTGTAAGATAATAAATTTGTGCTATTTTTAAGCTCTAAGTTTATGGTAACTTGTTACAACAGCAGGAGGAAATCATACACCACCTCTTCCTCTCGGCCCTCTAGAACTAAAGGAGGAAGCAGCATCTTGCAGTACCTGATCCATAGGTCTCCCCACTGTCCTTGATTGGCTCTCAGATCTTTCATCACATGCATAACCCACATATCTAGGTTCCTGGCTGGACCGTGACTAACGCACGTACCATAAATGCAAACTGGTATTTAATTTTCTAAAACAAAAACCCAAATGGTAAGAGAAGAAATGCTAGCTAGTAAGTTAGTTGTCTCTGCAACATAGATACTGCAATGTCCAAATCTATTTTTCAGATGTCTTTTCCAGTTGGGAACTCTGCATCCATATATTCATATGTGCATGAGTTAAATATTGTATGCTTGTCATCTCTGATCAAGCAAAAGAAGGAAATACATATGACATAGAAGACCTCGCTCTGAAGAATTTTCTTCCTAAAATCAAAAGCTCGCACATTTGTCTTTCCAGATCTGTCCAAACCTGCTCTAAATAACCAGTGCCATCAAAAACTCACCTCGCAAGTTTCAACCATGGCATTTTTCCCTATTAGGATTTCATAGGAATATTAATAATGCTATCTTCCTGCCATTTTGGCAAATGCAATATTATGCATCATTACTAGTTTTTTTCCTAAGAGCCCTTAGGCCTTCTGGGGAAGAGGTGTTTTAAGGGCAGTTAGTTTAGATCTTTAGGAAAAGCTGAAGTATTGTAGCCCAGGTAGTATCTGCTCAATTATGGAACATTTATTTTATAAAAAGGCTTTAAACAATTCAGTTTCTTCTTTAGAGCTCATTTAAAGACCTTATTTTGTTTGAGAAAAAGAAAATTCACCAGTTATAATGAAATAGTCCACCCAGGGGGAAAAAGAAGTCTCCTTCCTCATTCTTTTTCCCACAACTGCGCTGTTCTTGAATGTACAAGAGCATTTCAGGACCCTGGCCCAACGGAGAGTGTATTGGTTTCCCAGTGCTGCGATAACACATTCCACAAAGTCAACGCAGAGTCAACACAAAGTTATCATCTTAGAGCTCTGGAGGTCAGAAAAGCAAAACGAGTCCTAGAGGGCTAACGTCAAGGTGCCAGCAGAACAGGTTATTTCTGGAGACTCCAGGGAAGGATCTATTCCTTCTCTCTTTTACCTTCTAGAAGCTGCTGATATCCGTGGCTCATGGTCTTATCACTTTAGTCTGCTTCACGTGGCCTTTTCATCTGTCTCTGACTTGTCCTACTTCCCTCTTGGAAGGATCCTTGGGACTGCATTAGGCTCACCTGGGAATTCAGGATATCTGTCATGTCAAGATCCTTAACTTATCACAGCTGCAAAGGCCCTTTTGCCATATAAGGTAATAGTCACAAGTGCTGGGGATTAGGACATGGACCTACTGGGGGGTCATTTTTCAGCCTTCCACCGGTCTACCCTCTGGACCCCAAAAGATTCACTCCCATCCTGCATCCAAACTGCAATCAGCCCCATCCCAAGGTCCCCAAAGGCCTTAGCTCATTACAAGTCCAAACTCTCATCCAAGTCTCATCGGCTCCAAACCCCCAAATCATCAGATATAGGTGAGTCTCTGCATGCAATCCATCCAGTGGCAAAATTCCTCTCTTTCTGTCCACTTGTGAAATGAGAAAACAAGTTATATACTCCAAAACTAGGATGGGCCGTGCATAGGGTAACAGTGACGGACACTGCCCTTCAAAAACGATGAAAACAAAAGGAAAAAAGAAGTCTTTGGTCCCAACCAATGTTCAAAGGCAACCGGGCAAAAACTCCATTACATTTTTGGACCCAGAAATGATTTTCTGTGGTTCCTGGCCCACAGCTCCACCCCTGAAGTCATGTCTTTTCTTGGAGGGTGGCACACGTCCACAGCTGAGTACTTTGTCAGCCTGTCTCCTACCTGTAGAACATGGGGAGTGCCCCCACCTTCTTTCATTTGGCCTCTCTGTGTCTCTTTCAGTCAAGGCTGACAGGGTTTCTGCTGGTATAACATTCTCAAAAACTCTATGGGCTGTTATTCAGCCTGCCATGGATAGCCTGGACAGGGTAATTAACAAAGGGAAGTAAGTGTGACTTCTGAGGAAGAGAGTAGACTATGTGGCAAAGCACTACAGACACAGAACACAGTCATTCAAGGTCCTTCAGGGTGGGTTTAAGGCACGTCAGGCCTTTAAATCTCAAGTTATACACTAGAACATATTATCTGAAGGAACTCTGAACTGTGATATGTCTCCTTACAGGCAGAAAGTCAGAATGCAGGCCAAAAAGGAAAACCATGCTGCCCAGAAGATGCTGAAAACTAAAGAGAAAAATCAAAAAAGGAGGGGGGTGCTCAAATTATAGCAGGAAGGATTAGGGAGCACTTGTTTCTAGGAAACAAAACTAGTGTCAAGCTGGTAAACAAAGTCATGAACTTGCTTTCTGGGAGATGCTTAATAACTTCTTTGGAAAGGGGTGACATCAAGGACTTTCTTTCCTGAGCTCAAGTCCCCATCGCTGGCAATATGGACACTGTAGAAGCAACGATCAAACCATCCTTTCACTTTCCATCCATTGACCCAGCAACAGGGAAAAAATAAACCAGGGAAAGACTCAGGCACATGAGTGGCCCGCAGAGCATCCCACAGGTATGTTCTGGTAGTAAGGGCAGGATGGCCACATCATGTGCCCATATATGTCCTGGAGCCCCCAGTGCCATTTTTGGCTAACCCAAAAATCAGATCAACTTTCTCCCATAGGAATTTGTCATACATTTCAGTAGATGGAGTCCAAATTAGAGACAAATAGAGTGACCCATCTAATTCCGCCTTTCCAACTGATTTCTACAATTGCAATTTAATTACATCACATAACTGGATTAATTTATAACAGTGATAAATAGGCCCACTAGCGATCATGAAAATGCAGCTAGAGCCACAATGAGATATCATGTTAAACCCACTAGATTGGCAAATATTTAAAAAGTCTGACCATAGCAAGTATTGCCTGGGATGAGAAGTTGGAACTATTGAGGGATGCAGAGGGGGGTTTCAGGCGGAAGAGGGAGGTTATAATTTAATTCAACTACTCTGGAAAACAATTTGGTAAAAATTAAAAAGTGATACCACACAACCCAGCAATCCTACTCTGAGCTATAGGCACTAAGTTAATCCTCACACATGAGCCCATGTTTAAGACAGTAACCCAGTCTACTGACAGGAAAATCAATAAATACATTGCTTCATATTCACACAATGGAATACTGTACAGCAGTGGATATAAGAAAATGACAGCTACATGCTTCAACATGGATGAATCCTAGTAGCTTAATATCTAGTGAAATAAGCAAGTCATAGGAAAATATATACCTCTGGTCTGATACCATTTAATAAAGTTCAAGTCAAGCATCACATTATAGAACCCTAGCATACATAATAGTTCTGCAAAGAAAAGAAAGCTAATGAAAATGAACCAAGTATCAGGATATTGATCAAGTGGAGGTAAAGAATGGGATGGGGGAACTTCTGCACGGGACTTCAAGGGTTCTAGGCATGTTGTGTTTCTTCGGTCAAGTAGGTGGGTTCACAGTGGTTTGTTTTATTATTAAGATGAATAATGTTCATATGTTACATATTTTTGAAGTATAACCAGGATACAATTTTAGAATTCTCCCACTGTCCTTCCAAAATTATGGGGAAGCCCTTTTCCTCCCACCACTGAAGAAAACTCCAGTAGAGCCCCATGCCTGTGCTGATCATGCTTAGAAATTCCCGCAGTCACCTCCCATGACTCAAATCAGAAGTTAGGATGGTTTCAACCTTCATTCAGTGCTGAGATCTGTCTCTCTCATTTCTTCCATCGAGGCATATCATGGGCAGGCTACTTGAGCTCAGCTTCTCCTCTCTGTGATCACCTCCACTGCCCCCGCCTCCCCCAGAGTTCCTACCAAATTCTCCTCTGAGTTGGAGCATGAGGAGGGAGTGGGGGAAAGAGGAACAGAACGTTCTAACTTAACCATTTAGATCATAAACTGGCTTTGAGCTCTCTGGACATGGCAAATTCGAGAACGTATTCCTTCATGTACCCTCTTGGGGGTTCCTGCCAGAACCCAACTGTGACACTCATGTGGTCAGCCATGCACTTTCTTCTCCCTGCCAATGCTCCCCACTTGGCCCTGGTTTCCTGGTGGTTCACTGTACACAGAGCCTCTGTTGGCATGCTCTCGCTCTCCCAGGATCCAACGTGGCTCCAGGTTGACTTTCTCGCCAGATAGGTAGCACTTATCTCTTATGCAAGAAACATTCATGTCTCCTTGGCCCCAGGTCCACCCCACTCCCCTATGTCCTGCCCCAGAGCATTTCTTTGACCCAGCTCTGTTTCCCTCTCAATTTCTGGAGCTGGAAGGTAGAGGTCAGGGTTGACACTTTCTACCCATCCTTAGCCCCTTCTTCTAGGTGAGGGGTGGGACAAAAAAATCACAGAATAGCTTTCACCTGAGGAAGCAAATTCAAAACTTCCTCCAAATGTCTAATCTTTTTTATATGCATGATTTGGTTAAGAAACCCAAGAGTTATGTAACTATTTTTTTAAGACTTTATTTATTTATTTGTCAGAGAGAGAGAGAGCACAAGCAGGGGGAGCGGCAGGCAGAAGGAGAAGCAGGCTCCTTGCCGAGCAAGGAGCCCGATGTGGGACTCGATCCCGGGACCCTGGGATCATGACCTGAGCCAAAGGCAGATGCTTAACCGACTAAGCCACCCAGGTACCCAAGTTATGTAACTATTTCTTGGTTATTTAGTTTTAAAAGTTACATCTGGTATCTGTTTCTCAATTCACTCTGGTATTTGATATCTTTATATATCAGTGCCTTAGGCAAATATTCTAACTTCACATCTTTTGACAGGCGTTATCAAATATTTCACTTTTCACATGGAAGAGAGCAGCCTTGTGTTAGATTCTAAAAGCCACCCGTCTTCATTTGCTTTGCACTCTCAGACCTGGCCTCCTTGGAGTTAGCGCCTTGGGCTCGTGGCTGGTCATCCTTGTTGGCCCCTACCTAGTACTGCTTTTTACTCAATAGCATCTTACTAGCACGGCAACGATCATGAGCACAGCATAGCTTTGACCTCATTTACGAAATGGAGATAATATTACCTGCTTCACTACAGTGAACGTTAGATGAATGCAGAAGTAAAAGCACCACACAAGTATAATTTGTTTTTACTATTATGTAAAAATAATAGTAAATGTATATGTAAAAAATATGTAAAAAGAAAAAAAACTTCTTTACAGCCTTGGAGGCTATATTCCAGAAAAAACTTTGGAACGCAGGATCAAGTTCTCTTAGAAAGTATGGAATGGGGGCACCTGGGTGGCTCAGCGCATTAGGTGTCTGGCTTCGGCTTGGGTCATGATCTCAGGGTCCTGGGATCAAGCCTCACATCGGGCTCCCTGCTCAGCGGGGAGTCTGCTTCTCCCTCTCCCTCTGCCTCTCCCCGTGCTCTCTCTCTCTCTCTCTCAAATAAATCTTTTTTTAAAATGTATGGAATGGGGTGGGGAGGAAAAATATAATTAAAAGGGCACAGGAACAAAAATTTCTGGAAGATGTTTGCTGCTAAAACAATTAATAGCCATTATATTTGAATAATATTTCTAAAATACTAACTTGAAAACATGTAACCCTTCTTCTGAATAATCTTCAGCTGGTCAAGAAATATTGCTTTTGATTATGGTCTAGGGTAGAGTCACCAGGTAAAATACAGGATGCCCAGGGAAATTTGAATTTCTTCAGATAAACAATGAATATTCTTTTAGTATAAGCATGTCCCTTGCAATATTTGAGACATACTTGTGCAAGTGATTATTCATTGTTTATCTGAAATTCAGATTTCCCTGGGTGTCCTGTATTTTTATGTGCTAAATCTGGCAACCCTGGTCTAGGGAGGAAGTTTCTTTCACAAGTTTTATGTTATGCAAATTGAATCTTTTTCAAGTTTTCAAGTCAGCCTTCACTAGATTGAAATGTCATGCATTTTATTCTTACGTTCTCCTTTGTTCCATTTTCATAAAGCTCAATAAGATATACAACCTCCTGGACTTTTCACAAATACTTCTTGTATCTAGTCCTGTAATATAGACTGAGAGGGCGTTATTTGTTTGTTTCATAAACATTCATAGAGTACTAGGGACACGATGATAAGAGAGAAGAGACCCATTCCTCCCCGCATGAAGACTAGGGTCTAGGGAAGGAGACAAATAGTAACCAATCATCACAACCCCATAAACCTGCTTACATAATTTTTGAGGGGGAAGCAATAATTGTTTTTGTTCTGCCTAATTAAGGCTCTTGATCTAAACCACCAATATTTATTTAAAGGTTATGGATTTTTTAAATTGTACAGAAAGAAAACAGTGACATTAGAATCATAGTTGACAAAACTCTGGCTGGCAAGAGATTACTCTCCCCCAAACCATCTGCATCATTTCTCTTGTTTTCACAGTTCTGATCCGGTTGCTGCCCGATCCCTTTTGACCCTTGGTTAATATGGGAGTCCTGATATATTTTTCCCTTCCATTAATTCCCTTTCCTGACACTAACGAACACCCCTATTTTTTCACTATTACATGAAAACAGGATACCTATGATTTTCTTCTCTAAGATCTTATAAATGGGGACCTGTTCAAATATTTTAATGCCTCTTCTATCTCACCAGCCTCCTGTCCCTTCCCCAATGACTAGTTTTCATAGAGACTTTTTTGTACCTTTAGATCATTATTAGGATTTCCTTGCAACTCATCTCTTTTATTTCAAGAAACTTTCATTAGCTCTTACATTACACATTCCAAGACAATCTTGGAGTCTCCACTTGCATTTAAATTTGACACACGTAAATATAGCAAGGTTTGTAGCTCACCAATCTCTCCATATTTCACGATCTTCCCCTAATTCAAGTTTCTCAACCCTGGCACTACTGACATTTTGAGGGAGACAATTCTTCTTTTGGCAGGGAGGGGCATCTGTCCTCTGCACTGTAGGATGTTTAGTAACATCTCTGGCCTCTACCTCTATGTGCTGGTAGCAGAACTCAGTTGTGAGATCTTCCCCAGTTGCAACAACCAAAAATATCTCCAGAAAAATCTCCAAAGTCCAGGGAGGGAAAGGGGACAAAAACATTCCTGGTTGAGAACCACTATGCTACCCCAAAGTCACTATTTTTTTTCACTTGATGTTGGTTTTCTTCATATGGAGTATATTATGGGGTGACCAGTTGTCCCAGTTTGCCTAACCCCAGGGGGTTTCCCTGAAGGCAGAGCTTCAGTGCCGAGGTAGACAAAGTCTTAGACAGACCAGGATGAATTAGTCATCCTCTTGGGTGACGCAGTCTTAAATCCTTGCAAATCCACCAATATCTTTCCTTTATTCTGTCAGATAAATGTCATCTTGGTTAGGTATGGAATCCTCATCTCAGTATTACCTTCTCAGTAGCCTAAGCATATTACTACCTCACTTTTCTAACACAAAGGAGGACAGGTAAAAAAGTTTGAGTCTAGTCTGATTGTATTCCCTCTCATAGTAATTTGTTCTTCCTAGTTGGAAACTTGTAAGATTTTTCTCTTTATCCATAGAGGTTAAAATTTTTACCAGAATATACCAAATATACACCTTTATCCTCGCTCTCCCCCTCCATCAATCTCGCCTGGAACTTAGGCAATTCTCTTAAACTGCAGATTTGTGTGTTTCTTTTTTCATGTATTCAATTATTGTCTCCCCTCTGTCTCTATTTTTTTCTTCTTCTGGAATTCCTTTAGTCCACATGTCATGTCTTATAAATCTGTATACTCCAGGTCTTTTATCTTTGTCCTTACTGTTTCCATCTCTTAGTAACTGTTTTGTACTGTGTTTTAAGACATTTCTTCCACTCTTCGCTTCTCAACAATGACCATTTTCTCCTTCAGTTTACCTACCAATTGTTTAATGTTAAATAATACCATGGGTTTTTCATTTCAAAAATCTTTTGGTACTGTTCTTGAATCTCCTCTAGGCTCTGATTTTCATTCAGGTTGGTGTCTGTCTTCTCTAGCAGTTCGGTTTCATTAGGAGCCAGGTCTATTTATTTGTTCTCCCTTATTCCAGCCCCCAAACCCTCTCAAGTGTACTACTATTCTCCTTTGTGCACTGGGCCTCAGGTTCAACTGTTGTGACTCCTTGAATGTTGGAAGATGCTATCATACCCTTTCATGTGGCCCAGTGGTTGCTTGGTCCCTGGCAAGACACCAGGAAGATGCTTCTCTGCTCTCTGGCCTCCTCACACTTACCCACCCTCAAAAAAAAGGAGAAGAAGGAACCCACCTGTTAAAGACCACCAGTTTACCTTGGAGAGCAGGGAGAATGTGCCATGTATAGTTATTGAATCCAGCATCACTTTCCTCTCTGCTATTTATTTTACCTTCATTTATTCCTTCTCTAGCATTCTTCCTTTTTTTATGTAGATTTGAGTTTCTGACCTATGTCATTTTCCTTTTCCTTGAAGAATTTCTTTGAACACTTCTTTTTTTCTCTTTTAATTTATTTATTTGAGAGAGAGAGACAGAGATAGCGAGAGAAAGCACGAGTGGGGAGGAGAGGGAGAAGCAGGCTCCCCGCTGAGTGGGGAGCCTGACATGGGGCTTGATCCCAGGACCCTAGGAACATGACCTGAGCCGAAGGCAGATGCTTAACTGACTGAACCACCCAGGTGCTCCTCTTTGAACATTTCTTACGAGACAGGTACACTGGTGACAAATTCTCTCAATTTTTGATTATCTGAGATTATCTGAGGAAGTCTTTATTACTCCTTCACTTTTGAAGGATATCTCATTGGATACAGAATTCAAGGTTAATGGGTTTTTTCTTTCAACATTTTAAATATTTCACTCTACTCTCACTTGCATTGTTTCTGAAGAGAAGTCTGCTATAATTCTTATCTTTGCTCCTCTATAATTAAGGTAGACTTATAGCGCCCCATAACCTCAGTCTTCTTCGAAGATTTTCTCTTTGTCTTTTATTTTCTGCAGTTTGAATGTGATATGCCTAGGTGTTGTGTTTTGGTATTTATCCTGCTTGGGGTTCCCTGAGCTTTCTGGACTCCATGGTTTGGTGTCTATCATTAATTTTAGGAAATTCTCAGTCATTATTGTTTTAAAAATTTCTTCTGCTCCTCCCTCTTTCTTCTTCTGGTATTTCTATTATGCATATATAACACCTTTCATAATTGTCCCATAGTTCTTGAATATTCTCTTTTGACTTTTTCATTCTCTTTTGTCTTAGCATTGTTTTGGAAGTTTCTATTGACATTCCTCCAAGCTCCCTGATTCTTTCTTCAGCTGTATCCAGTCTATTGATGAGCCCATGAAAGGCATTCTTCATTTCAGTTAAATTTTTTTTACTATTATTATTGTTAGCCTTCCTTTTGGTTCTTAGAGTTTCCATCTCTCTGATTTTCCATTTGTTCTTGCATTTTGTCCCCTTTTTTAATTAGCACCCTTGGCCTATTAATCATAGTTGTTTAAATTCCCAGTCTGATAATTCCAACGTATCTACCATATCTGAGTCCAGTTCTGATGCTTGTTTTGAAGAGTCAAACTACGCTTTTTGTCTTTCAACATGCCTATAATTTTTTGTTGAAACTTGGATGTGATATACTGGAGAAAAGGAACCTAGTACTGGTTTTCATGGAGGTTTCTGCTCATGGTCTTCTGTCTAGTAAACTCTGATTCTCTGTATCTACCTATCTGTCACTCCAACTTGGAGGCAGGGTTTGCCCTGTGACCTCAGTTCTCTGATGGATCTAATAAGACTTGTTGATTTTTCATTTGTTTAGCTTTTTTCTTACTGTGAGGATGGCAGTAATGACTTCTAAGCTTTTTTACATGCCAGACTGGAAACCAGGAGTCCTCCCTTCTGTTCACCCCAAAAACTCTCCCCTCTCTGCAGACCAAGATGCACTTTATCTGCCTCACTTAGGCTCTTTCCACTAACTCCAGGCTATTGGGTAGCACACAGAGATTAAGTCCTGAATCAACTTTCCCCAACAGAATCACCCCAACAGCCAACTGTACCCTCCAGTTCAGCATGCTGCTGGCTTCGGGCGAAGGCCACGCATTTAGGGAAAGCCTGGACACACTTAAGTTGCTGTCTTCTCCTAACTCTCCTTAATCTACTTGCACCTGGTTAGCTGCCAAATCAGATGTAGATTCTGCCTCTTCTCTCTTTTTTTTTCCTGCTGCCACCAGCCTGGCCCAGTTTCTCATTCCTTCTGCTTGCTCTTCCTCACAGGGCATTCTACCAGCTTCTTCTCTGCAGGTCTCTTCCCAAATCATCCCAGTTTAGTTTTCACTAACAGTGAAGCACAACTTGGATCATTTCACTGCCTCCTCAGAAATTGTTAGTGTCTTCCCAGTGCTTCCTGGATTAAATACAACATGCCTAGTCCTGACATTTAGGATGGATCTGCATTTTTAATCTCAATTCTCATTGATCTCCTACAAGCAACTGACTCCCAGCCAAGCTAAAATAGTAGACATTTTCTCAACACCTGGGCATTTCCTATTTTGTGCCTTTGCTTATCATTTCAGTTCTGCCACCTAAAATGCTTTCTCAGGTTGCCAAATTCTTACCCGCTCTTCAAACACTTCTCCTTTATAAATTCTTTCCTCCTTCTCATCACCAAAAGCTAACTCTTGCTCACTCTCTTTCTCTCTCTTTTGTGAGCCTCCAGGGCACTTTCAATTTCAGCACTGAACACTCTTTTCTATGCAAGTATTATTGTCCTTTGGGCACCTGTCTTTTCTGTCTATGGTATTTCTAGTTCTTTGAGAACAACAGTCTGTGTTATACTAATCTCCATATTCTTTTGCAACATCTAGCACAGTGTTTTGCAAACAGTAGTTACTTAACAAATATATCTTCAATTTACTTAAAAGCATGTTATTTTAAGATGGAAATCCATGAGTCTCAGCACATTTATTACAGTTTTGATGTATTGAATAAAATAGATTATAGTATATCTTCAACACTCACAAGGGAGAGAAAGACTGGGGACCTGGATGAATCCCAAATACTACAAATCAGAAATGTTCATATACGCCCTTAATTCATCCTTCATTATGTTTCTCCCGATAGCTATGTGTTTACCCAACTCTCCACATGTTAAATACATTTTCTGCCTTTACTTAACTTTTTCTCTTACTTGATGACCATTTTACCCAAAGAAGCAAAGCTTTTAATCATGCCATAAATGCTACTATACATGTGCGGGGAGTACGCAACCCAGGGAGATAGTAGGTGGCCAACTAGCTTGGCAATATGTGCTGTTTGTTTTTATCTCCCCAAAATGACAAATTATTCTGTTATGGACTCTAAGCTGGTTTGGTTTGGTTTGGTTTGGTCTGGTCTGGTCTGGTCTGGTTTGGTTTGGTTTGGTTTGGTTACAAATATTGACCACCACAACTGTTAAATCCTTATTGTTAGGAAACTGCTATACTAAGAAGAATATTCAAATTATCTGCTATTTGCCGTAGACATAACTTAGCTTCCAGCAAAAACAACTGTGTTTGGAATATTACCCCCCTGCTTCCCTTGATTCTCCATCTACCTCACTGGAAACCACACAGCTGCAATGATCTTCAACATCAACATCCTAAGCCACTAGAGTAAGATAAACTTATTCTTTTTTTTTCTTTTAAGATTGTATTTATTTATTTGAAAGAGAGAGAGCATGAGCAGGGGGAGCAGCAGGCTCCCCACTGAGCAGAGAGCCCAAGGCAGGGCTCTATCCCAGGACCCCGGGATCATGACCTGAGCCAAAGGCAGACGCTTAACCGACCAAGCCACCCAGGTGCCCTAAGATAACCTTTTTCTATTGACTTTGTGTGTGTGTGTGTTAAAATACACACAACATAAATTCACCCGTAGTGACATTTAGTACATTCACAATGTTGTGCAACCCTCACCACTATCTCATCCTAGATCTATCAACCTTTTTTTTTTTTCCCTTAATGGCTTTCTACTAAAACAAATTTGGACTATTTTCTATAATGTAGGGGGATAATAATTTTGCAGAATTGGATATTTTAAATATTTTAGACTCACCAGCTTTTATAAATTGAACCAATAAACAGCCCAAAAGAAAGAATCACTGTTTGTTCTCTCAGTTGGTCTGTGCAGAGTAGTTTGAAAGTAATATGTACTTGAGATTCATTTGCCTTGGGAGGACAAGGCAACGTGGTTTCTAGCTCCTGGCAGTATGCTCCTGGAACCATAACAAACCTGGATGAGGCACAGGAGACCCAAGACCTTGGCACATTTTCACCTAAGCCAAGTCACACCATTAAACCTCAGTTAGGAAATATCAATAACTTTTGAAAAGTGGATTGCAGTTTAGCGTATTACCAGCTGTCAGCGCCTCAGAAAGTAAATTGAATGGCCGGGGAATTGAGATATGAAAAGTAAAGGGACAAAAATCATGTGGGCCTCCTTTAATATCATGTCCCCCCACACTCACTCCACCACCCATCCCCAACAACTGAATAAAACATAGATAGTAAAAACAGAGGTTTGGTTTTTGTTTTAAAGAAATTGGGACAGAGCAATTATAAAATTCCAGAAGTATAGAAGCTGATGTCTCAAAATCCACTACTCATTCTACTCTTATATTTTATAATACAAACCAGATGTTTTGAGCTTTTCTAAATAACTTCTTTCAGAGAAATAATGCTTTGGTCTTTCGCATGTTTTTGATCTTAGGTAAATTATTCCTACCTATTTTTTTTTTCTCAACCTTCACAAATGTTGTTTTCAGAAAATCCTCAAAGTAAATATCCCCTAACTGAGCTAATTTGATTTTGCAACTATCCATTTTAACATTGAATATTTATCATATAATAGGGTAATGGTTTTGAAAAATGGAATTTAATGAGAAAAATGCATTTATGTAAGTCCTTTGACCCAATGATACCCAATTCTTTGGAACATCATTTGGGAAACATTAGTCCAATAGGATTTGTTGGCAAACTGGAGATAGAAGGAGTGGTCCAACATACATAACAATGCCCAAGGTCTCTATTATGGTGGATTTTGTCAGCTAACACCAAAAAAGAGAGAAGGAAAATTCGGGAATTGAAAAAGTGTCCCTTGAACTTGTTAGATTTGTTAGAGTAAACATTCAACAGGTTTCAAAATGAATTACATTAAATCTTCTGAGGTTCCCTCTGAATCCTATGGCTTGTGTGTATTCCAGGGTCATAGAAAACCAAACGGTAACACAAATCTAGATGGCCATAAAAATAGATTAAAAGTGAAGCCAGAAATTTCCACACTCCCTGACCAAGACATTTCTGTCTCACCAGCCTGGCCCCTGGCTCTGGACTAATTGCACAAACTGGCAGATAAATAAACATTCTAAACCGCCAGGTGTCTTAGTCCCAATCAGTCCCAATCTAAGGCATAAAAGTAATCCCTTGGGCCTCATCACATCGCACAAGCGGGCAGTTCTGCTGCGTGTGTCTTGGTGACACAGACACTTACACGTAATCACATTGCCAAATGCAAAATAAAGGGACCTCCCTTCCCACAGCCTGCATCATGCAGCGTCTTGCATCAGCGTCTTGCTAGCTCGCCGGATAGACAGGCAGCCTCAGCCGCCAAGAGGCTGGCCACGGATGCAGTCTGGGATACCATCTCTTGGAAGCCTGGACAGGGGTTCTATAGAAATCTTCAGATCAGCGCTCCCCTCAGCTTCCTCCACCCCCCAACCCGACTGGTTAAGACAATAGGACAGCAGGGGCGGTCTGATCCCAAGTCAAGACAGCTCAGTCTAGCGCAAGAGCACAAAAGCAACCCAAGGAGCGCACGCCCCCTTCCTGCGCACGTCATGGCAACGCAGCGGCTCGGCCTCGCAGGCCCCAAGGCCATGGCTGGCACACGGCCTCGGTGGTCTTCGGTCCGCTCAGGCCAGTTCTGTGCTCCGCCGGCAGCTGGGGTGGGTTGGGTGGGGGAGGGAGGGGGTCAGCGCGTTCACGGTGCTTGGCCCAGAGCAGAGCATTTCCTCTCATTAGCCTCCCCTTCAAGACCAATGTCGAACCCTGGTCTGCGGGCGAAGGCTTTTGGAGTATTTAATGTTAGAAGCCTTGTGGACGCGAAGGAGCCCAAGAATCATGGAGGGCTATTGATTCTGACAAAATGAGATGATCTGGTTTCTAGGCTAAGAGCTGGCCCAAGCTTAAATAACACGTTTTGGTAAATATCTCAAGGAGCAACTATAAAGTATAAACCAGGAATGGAAGCCTCAGAACAAAGCATCACACCACACCTTTGAGGAAACACGGTCCGTCTGCAATGGGCTCCTAATGGCCTGGCGGTGGCTTTCTGGGGGATAAGGGTAATAGAGGAAACACACTATTGCCAAAAGATGAAAAATGGGCCTAAATTTTGGTATAAGGCTTCTGGCCTTCTTCCAGTGGGACATATTAAAACCAGTATCAGGGGTGGTACAGAGGAGCTGCTGGAATGACTCATCCTCCTGACATAGCCACCCAGACAGTTGGCAAGCTGCCCCGCTCCACCCATCTCTGATCTCACCACAACATGTAAGCATCTGGTACATTCATCATCCTCTCTGGGGCATGAATGAATGCTTAGGATGTAGATAATTTCGCAGGACTATATGTGTGTATTATCATGCAGATAAGACAATTATTTCATAATAGAAATGGAACCCGAATCGTCTTTGCCTGACTTCTGATCCTACCCGCGCTGCAGAAAAACACTTGCTGATACGTTCGCTAGGCAGGAAATGGAAGCACAGAAGGCGAGAGAGATTACAGGCTACTCTGTGCATTTGCCACCATGTGCTGTGATCTTAGCCCTTTCTTGTGGATATCTGATTTCACCGGGAAAAGGAAAAGGCCAATGAGAGACAAAGAGCTCCCCACCCAGCATGTGCACATTTTCCATACTAGTATATAACTGAAAAATAGAACAGAGTCATATAAATAAGGCAAAAGTGTATTAACAGACCAGATGCCATAAAATGGTTTAAAAAAGAGAGAGAGAAAGGGGCGCCTGGGCGGTTCAGTCGGTTAAGTGTCTGCCTTCGGCTCAGGTCATGGTCCCAGAGTCCTGGGATCAAGTCCCGCATGGGGCTCCCTGCTTGGCAAAAAGCCTTCTTCTCCCTCTCCCACTCCCCCTGCTTGTGTTTCCTCTCTTGTTGTGTCTCTCTCTGTCAAAGAAATAAATAAAACCTTTAAAAAAAAAGAGAGAAGGAGAGAGAGAAAATAAGTAATTGAAAAAAGAAAGAAATTTGTAAAAATTACTTTTCATTATGATAACTTTGAGTCCGATCATAATACCCCCACCTTGTTTCATTTCATTTCATGGAGAGATAGGCCTAGAGAGAAATGATTTTCTACTTTAGATTTAAACTCAGTAAGGGCCAGACTCTGCATTCCTTGTTTAATTCCATAGCATCAAACTCTTTTTTCAAAAAGATTTTATTTAGGGGAGCCTGGGTGGTCCAGTTGGTTAAGCATCTGTCTTTGGCTCAGGTCATGATTTCAGGGTCCTTGGATCAAGCCCCACATCAGGCTCCCTGCTCAGCGGGGAGCCTGCTTCTCCCTCTCCCATTCCCCCTGCTTGTGCTCTCTCTCTAATAAATAAATACAATCTTTTTTAAAAAGATGTTTTTAATTAAAAAATAAAAAGATTGTATTTATTTATTAGAGAGAGAGAGGGCAAGTGTGAGCAGGGGGAGGGGCAGAGGGAGAGGGAGAGAATCTCAAGCAGACTCCCCACGGAGGGTGGAGCCCTACTCGGGGCTCCATCTCACAACCCTGAGATCATGACCTGAGCCAAAACCAGGAGTCAAGATGCTTAACCGACTGAGCCACGCAGGCCCCCCAGCAGCAAATTCTTAGTAGAAAAACTAATAATAATTTTTTTTTTCTGATCTAATTGGGCAAGAACTGGAAGACGTTGGGGAACAAGGAAGGATGTTAAATGAGATATGTGAGAACAGGTCTGAACTTGAATTGATTGAGCTGTAAAAAGCGGGAGGGACAGGAGGCCCCACAGTGCAAGCCATTGAGTGTGCTGTACTCCACTGATAATCAGGTGGCACTGTGGGCACAAGATAACCTGGGTGTTTTCTAAGAAGGGAGATGTGAGCGGAGGGAGACCGGTACCCAACCAATCATTCCTAAGTTATGGCAATCATAAATTAGGTGTTTATAACTTGGGAAATACCTTTGTTTGCCTCATACTTAGAGTAGTTGCAATCACAGTTTAAGGTTAGGAGGTATAAAAGGTATTTCATTTTAATTTGGATCTTTTTCATGTGTTTATGGGCTAGAACAGCCCTTTTAGCTCAACTCTGATGCTCTCCTTCAAGTCTCCGCAAAGGTCACAGCTTTGTCAACACTGGAGGGTGCTTATGAATTTTTATCCAGATAAACTTAGGGGTGCTTGACTGATCGGTCATAATTATTTTGAATTTTTGGTCTTGTTTGGGATCAACTTATTACCCTTTCAGCTGTAGAGAAATGAATGGCCTCTAGGGAGAGAGATCCCCACACACTTCCTTCATTTGCCGCTACCTGCTACATGAAAACAGCCACCTGCCACCGTCTGGCACCCATCCTTCAATCCATCCCATTCTCCATAAGCTGTCTGTGTGCCTTCCACTCCTCAAGACGTCTTGAGAGTCCTTCCCCACAAAGTTGGCCGTTGATTATGTGCTGCCTTTGGAAGAGCTGTAAATAAAGACTACAGCATGATCAGAGAAACCGTGTGTTCCCATTTGAACAAAAGGAAAAAGAAATAGAAATGCATTTTATTTTTTAATTTTTTTAATGATTTATTTATTTAAGAAAGAGAAAGAAAGAGCGCACATGTGCGAGGGGCAAAGGGAGAGGGAGAGAGAGAATCTCAAGGAGAAGACTCTGCACTGAGTGTGGAACGCTACGCGGGGCTCTATCTCACGACCCTGAGATCTTGACCTGAGCCAAAACCAAGAGTCAGACAGTTAACCAACTGAACCACCTTAGAAAAGCAGGGTTTTTTTATTATGTTCAGTGAGCCAGCATAGAGTACATCATTAGTTTTTGATGTAGTGGTCAACGATTCATTAGTTACGTATAACACTCAGTGCTCATCACAACACATGCCCTCCTTAATACCCATCATTTTAAAAGGGAGGGAATTATTTCTATTTCCAAAGCGTGCCCATCCCCCACATTCTGTAAGAACAAATAGCCCTCTAGAAGCCTTCTCTGTTGAGCCAAACTGGGAGTGAATTTTTCTTTCTCTGAACTCCCACAGTATTTATTCATTTAACATTTGTTAAATATCTACTAAGTGTTAGGCATATTTTTACAAACAAACCTGCAAGGTAACTATTATTATCCACCCATTCCCACCCCTACCCTACACCATTATTTTAAAGATGGAGAAGTAGAGACAAAACAAGCTAAGTAATTTGGTAATGATCATGCTGCTAGCAAAGAGTCCAGGTTCAAACACAGGTCAAAATCAGACCAAAGATCTCACTCTTTCTACAGAAAAAAAATGTAGCTGAGCCTTCTATGTCTCAGGTCTCATGGTCTAATGGAAGAGAGAGAATTTATTTGTAGATTTTATTTTTAATGACAGGTTTTTTAATAACAAGTCCCATATTAGACTATTGGCTAATGAAAGTCAAACTCTCTGCCAAATAATGCTTATCTTCTTAGGGACTATATAGCTGTGTGCAGCAAGCACTCAATAAGTGAGTGATGAACAGATCTGTGAATGGGGAAGGAATGAGTGAAAAAATAAATATATTCCATGAAGGATCACTGCCCACTTCTGTTTGTTAGTTTCTTCAACATGGCTTATGATAAATGTTTTGAAAATATTGTTGGGGCGCCTGGGTGGCTCAGTCAGTTAAGCATCTGACTCTCGATTTTGGCTCAGGTCCTGATCTCAGGATTGTGAGATCGAGACCCACCTCGAGTTCCTTGCTGGGCATGAGGCCTGGTTAAGATTCTCTCTCTATCTCTCTGCCCACCCCCCCCAAAATAAAATAAAATATTGCCATGGTTTTAGAAGTTATTAGAAAAAAACCAGTGGAAGGAAATCAGAAAGTCTGTGGTTTATATACCTGAAACTACTAACAGTTCATACCACTGAATATGGTAATTTCCACAAGCACAGAAATTATGATGAGCACAAGCAATATAAAAAAATAGCAGTATATTAGACAAATGTAAAATTTGTCTAATATTTAAGGAGATTGTAAAATGTTTTTTCCTCCCAGGACAGATTTAGAAGCAGAGGACATATATCTGACTCTGCATGAAATTGACAACCATGTAACTAGCAAGCGAACTGAAATTTACAAGAGTTGTATTTAGAAACTTACTTTAGAGATGAAGCCCAACAATATATAACTGTTCCCATTCTTTATCATAAATATAATACACATAAAAATCAGATGAAAGGAATGCTACTCAGAGGAAGTGCTAAAAACTACATGTATCAATATCATCAACAAATGATAGCCCAACACCAAAAAACTATATTGACTTCAATGAAGGAAAGCCTTATCATTTCACAAGTGATTTATTATTCCTTTTCACTAAGCTTGATTTTCCTAGAGATTTGAGGTATTTGACCTAAAGACAATAGCCAAGCAGTTCTATTTAGAAGATAGTCTGTTTACTAGCAAACATATACTTACAATGCATAGTGTCGTTTTATTTTATGTTGTGATATAAGCTGGGGAGTGTGATTTTATTCATTGCATGAGCACCATATTTAAAACCCCTTTGGTGTTATATATGGTAAGCAACAAATGGACCCATTAGCTCTGCTTAAATCTCCATTCTAAACTTGAATACTCTGAATCAAGTTTTTACAAATTTAATCTGTCACAATTTTGAATGCATCTTTCTGGGTCTATCCCTTTTTTTAAAGTGAATTAGACAGCCTGATTATATTAAGTAAGGTTTGTTTTTTATGTATGTTTATAAAAAGAGCATTACCCAACCAAATATTCAACCCAGATGGATCATGAAAATATATAACCTCTGCAAATTAAAACATATCCTTAAAACATCTTAAACCAAGAGAAACAGTAAAGGCACTTGAGAAACTATTAAAGAAATACTTTACTTTTAGTATTTTACATTCTAAATATGGGTCTGGAATTTATCCCCATGGATGAGAGTTGAAGTTGAAGGAGTAGATAAGATTACTGAAGAAGAAAGTCATGAAGGACAGAGGTGGACAAAGGATAAAAGCTCAATGGAAATTTCTCCAACTGGGTGTTGAAGACAGTGGACAAAGCCAAAAGACAAACTGGGGAAGTTGGAGGTGAATTGGGTGGTGCAGTCAGCAGAATGGGGGTGGTGGTGAGGGGCACATTGGACGCTGGAGTTTAGTAGACTAGAAAGAAGGTGGTACCATTTGCTGGCATCTGAGCAACCAGCCCAACGCCTGTCCACCACTGACACATCTCCCACGATACATTTACGGGTCTTCGTACAGGCTTTCTTTCCACAGGCTTAAAGAAGTTATATATAATATATATAATATGATGTTTTTTTCTGTGAAGTTAAACACAAGCACTGAGAACACAGAAATCATACCCTCTAAATTCTTAAAGATGTGTCAGTATACCTTGAAAATTATAAAATACATAGGAAAATGCATAAATAATAAATAACTTCATATATACCCATACCCATATCTATGGAAATGCCTTATTAAGTAACATTCTTTGGCCAGAATAAGACTCAAGAAAGTGGCACAAAGATATGTGAGCAGTCAAGGGGCAGGTGAAATTCAGTGTGTAAAACTATAGTATGCTAAATACTGTCCCCCAAAGGATCCATGTTCTAATCCCCAGCATCTGTGCATATTACCTTATGTGCCAAAGGACTTTGCAGACGTGATTAAATTAAGGATCTGGAAATGGGGAGATTATCCTGTATTGTCTGGTGGACCCAAAATGTAATCACAAGGGTCATTAGGAGAGAGAGGAGGAAGATTTGAGTAATGAGGAGAGGAGGGAGGAAGGGATGTGATCCTGAAAGCAAATGGGTTGAGGGTAAGGTGAGGAAGGAATCAAAGAAGCCGATTCTCCCATGGAGCCTCCAGAGGAAACCAGCCCTGTGGATGCCTTGATGTTAGCCCAGTAAAACTGCTTCCAGACTTCTGGTTTCCAGACCTGTAAGAAGATTGCTTTGTGTGAGTTTAAGTCACCGTGTTTGTGATTGTTTCTTAGAGCAGCAGGAGAAAATGAATGCAGATGCTTTTTTGGAAAAATACTCACCTTTATGGCACAACATGCTGTTGTCTGCTTTTCTCTAGAAAACCCCGTGCAAGCATGCTAGCCTCTATAATGGATGTTCCTTGAGTGGAAGCCTTTCTCTTTTTCCTGCCGCCTCCACTGCAAAGAGCTGGGCTTGCAGCGGCTGTGTAATGAGCATCTGGTCCCCGGTCAGCAGCGGGATCGGGTTCGTGGGCGGCTGAGGAGAGGAAGGTGGAAGGGAGAGCTGATGATGCTGCATGAGAAAGAGGGGGTGGGGATGCTGCCAGGCACAGATTAAAGCAGGAGGGCCCCAGCAACAGGCCCCCCACTTTTTGGGGGGGCTCAGAAGGGCTCCTTCAGGCCCCAACTCAAAGAGCGCGTCCTAAGGTCAGCAAGTATTGTGGTGAAAGATAGGAAAAGAACCAGAAATGCTTGAAGACTTGAGAAAATGTGCTGCTTCATCTTCTAATGTCATCAAAATGCTTGTTGTCCTCAGGCATCATCTGGACAATAAAACAGAGGGAATAACTTGTGGAAAACCACGATCTGATTCTCCTTGGAATAACGCCTACAGCCCAGTAAGCAAGCCTCCACAATGCCCTGCTAAAGCTCTAGAAGGCCTGGAGGATGACACTGAACTGCTAAGAGTCCTGTACACAATACAATGTGTGTATAATCATACCGTATAAGGAATGCACGAAAAGTATGTGAGGGGATAAAACCACCCACCGAAAGCTTAGAGAGCTGGGAGAGGAAGTGGTGGGCAGTGCCCAGAACCAGAGGGCAAAGCATTCAAGGGCAGGCAGAACAAGAGACACCCAGGGGGCGGGGGAAAGGAACCACTGGAGAGCCGGGAGGGAGAAGAGGAATATGGTGGGAAGTCTGAAGGCGAACAGGATCCACGCTATTGGAAGCAGAAGATAAGGACGGAAAAAATGACAGTAGCAATATGGGAGATACAAGAACCTAATTTTCAAGGGGTGCTGGGAGCAAAGCAGGGCCAGAAGGGAGTGAGAAGCGAGCTGGGAGAGAAGAAAGGAGGTGCCTGACAAGGTGGTGAAGAGCAGAGGGAAGACCAGTCCCCATGATGGAGTCAAGATGTCTCACACCCCATGTGCCTTAAGTGTTGTAAGATGCACCCCAAGAAATGTATCACTATACATAAATATCCACCTATGCAAAGGATTTACTTTCAGAGGGAGGCAGGAAGGAGGGGATGGAAAAATGAGAGAGGATTAGATATCACTCTTAATTATCTACATCCTGAGATGATTTCTGGAAATAGTGAAAAGCGGGGGAGTTGGAGCCAGTGCAGTGCGAATTGTCCATGACCCTCATTTTAAAAGAATCCTTCTGACTGCGCTGTGCGAGAAGGAAAATGGAAAGGCAAGCCGGGTTAGGAGGCTGTTGCAGTAATGGTCAGGAAAGTGATGAGATGGAGCCTATTCACGGGCAGAGGGGGCATCAGGAGAAACGAAGGTGGGATTTACAGAGACTCCTCGGAGGGGCTGCGGTGAGGAATAGAGGGGCAGCACCGGGAGCAGGAGGAGGCAGACTCTGGAAGGGGCTTGGCCGCTCTCCAGGGAGGCCCTCTTACCTTTCCCTGCCGCAGGGCAGGCTCAGCGGAGGACCGACTGGGTAGAGGTAAATTGTACGTAGAAAGTAGGAAGTGACAGAAAGCACCCGGATGACCTCAGTTTTCTCAATGAGTCACGAGGTGAGGCTGTCTGCTGAGAGTGAGGGGGCAGGAGTTAAGAGAAGTGCTGAGGTCTATAAATAGTCTTCTAACTGATTAGCGCTGAGGAGTGAGAGTGTGAGTCTGTCTGAATGCTTTAGAAGCCTGACGAAACTGTGTCCACTGCTGGCGGGGCCAGCTCCCACAAAGAGCCGAGAGACAGGTACACTCATACGCCTAACTTACAGACTTGGGCGCCCACGGAAGTCTTAGCCACAGCTAAATGGGATTAAGGCCTCAAAGAAGCTATTGATTCCAAAGCGGCAGCTCTCTAAAAAATGGTTTGGATTATAGCTGTGGATTTTTTGTTTGTGTTTTCAAAACATATGTCTTGTACATATATAGAATGAATAGTTTCTATAATACACACACATATATGCACACATAAATAATGATAGCAACCAGGGGTGCCCGGGTGGCAAAGTTGGTTAAGTTTCTGCCTTAGGCTCCGGTCATGATCTCAGGGTCCTGGGATCAAGCCCCGGGTCAGATTCCCTGCTCAGCGGGGAGTCTGCTTCTCCCTCTCCCTCTGCCCCTCCCCCCCCACTTGTGCTCTCTAAATAAATAAATAAAATCTTTTAAAAAATTAATTATAGCAACTATTCATTCACTATATACTTGCTGAACACGTTCTATGTGCCAAGAACTATGCTAGACCCTGGAGGGACAGTAATGAGCCAAAAAACAAGATGTCTGCCATTATGGAGTGAACAGTCTGATGGTTAATACAAGGAGGCATTCAAATTGATGTAAAAGTATAATGTGGAGGGTGCCTGGGTGGCTCAGCTGGTTACGCATCTGCCTTCGGTTCAGGTCATGATCCCGGGATCCTGGGATCAAGCCACACGTCGGGCTCCCTGCTCAGTGGGGAGCCTGCTTCTCCCTCTCCCATTCGCCCTGCTTGTGTTCCCTCTCTCGCTGTCATTCTGTCAAATAAATAAATAAATAAAATCTTTAAAAATATATATATAATGTGATTAGTGCTGTGAAGAGCTATACACAGTGCAGTGAGAAGATATAATCAACACAGGTCAGGTCCTGAGGGCGAACTGATTCTATCTAGGTCATAGATGGACATGTTCATGCTCTTCTCCCTAACTACATTATGATTCCTTTCAAGTTGCAGATCACTGCCTACTTTTTCCTGTTTATGGCACCTGACACATGACCATGCACACAGCAGGTGCTTAATGTGTGTTTGATGGCTAAGCTGATGCCATGGGATGTTCATCAGCAATGTCAGTGGCATTCCTTTCAAAGGAAAACTACAGATGGGCATCTTAGTCATAATGGAAGAGCCCCATTATCTTGCAGATTTGGCAGGAACAACACACTCACATGCCACTTACAGACTCTCGCATCCCTAAAATGTAGAGTGTCATTGACATTTTTCCTTTTAAAAGAACACAAATCACAGTGTTCTTTGCAACAATGTATATTGAGGATCTATATACTTATTCCTCCTTATTTTTCAAGGCAGCTCCCACTGACTGACATAGGTTATAGTAGAAATTGGGAAGAATTGTCTAATGGGTACAGAATTTCTGTCTGGGCTGATGGAAATTTTCTGGAAATGGATATTGCAGATGGTTGTCCAACATTGCGATGTACTTACTGCCACTGAATATACAATTAAAATTGTTAAAATGGTAAATTTCATGTTGTGTATATTTTACACAATTTAAAAAATCCAAAAATAATTCAAGCTTGGGGATTGTAAAAATAGAAAGACATACTGGTTATGAGTAAGTGTGACCTTTTTCTTAAAGCCTTTCAGTGGTTCCCCATGTTTTTCTGATTAAATCCCTCTCACTACAACCAGGCTCCTCATGGACTGGGTCCTGCTCCTCCTCCGTACATTCTTCTTGAACCCTATGTTCCAGCCAAGCCAAAGAGTTTGCAATTCTCCCGTCATGCATTTATTTTAGATGCCTCAGTGCTTTACTTGCATACATTCTAAGCTCTGGGATGCTATTCTCAGCCCTAACCCACCAGCACCTTCTCATATACCTGAGGCTAGCCTCCTCTGGAGAACTTGTACCAATACCCATTTCAAATCATCCCCACCCTCATAGGGAAATGGCTACTCTCTCTCTCTCTCTCCCAGCCTCGCTTACCCCGTGTAGATCACTATCATGGTGAATATAACATTTAATGCAGTCGTTCATTTATAGGTCTGTCTTCCTGTGCTATACCATGGGGCGCAGGGGCAAATCCTTTGTCTTATTTATGTAGCATGACGTTAAGACCTCTGGCTCGAACCGTGTGACCTGGGACAAGATATTTAACCTCTTCTAGGTCAGTTTCATCTTCCATACAATGGGAATAATAACAGTCTCTTGTCCTAGAGTAGTTATGAGGAATAAATGAAATAATGTGCGCCAAGTGCTCAGAAAGTGTCTGACACACAATCGACAATTAAGTGTTTGAAGAGAGGAAGTACATAAGCAGTAATAGTTGTTTGGTGGTTTAAAGGTTGAACATTTAAGGTCAAGAGTTGACAAGAATGATAAAAATCCTAATCCCAAATGTTTATTTAGAAAGATGCATGAAGAAGTTGAATGATTGGAAAAAAGAACAACATCAAGAACTTCTTTTGGTATGTGTGTCATTATGTAGTCAAAATACTTCCCAGGGCTTCCCAGGTTTCAACTTTCTGCCATAAACTCTTCCACTCCCTTCAGAGCCAGCCTGATCAGGCTACAGAGGTCCTTATAACTAAAATATCGTAGTCATCATAGGAAACAAAAACAAAAACTCAAGGAAACCAGTCAGAAAGGTTTATTGCAAGAGGCTTCAATACCAAACCACTGGAGGATCCTCATGCTTTAAAGAATGTAATACGGTCCTGCTATAGAATCGGAGATACTTTTGAGTACTTTTTCTATACTGACCCACTTACACCAAATTTTGGCAAACTAGACTCTTTGCTGGACGTTAAATCAGAAAGTAACCCTTTCTAAGTCAGCTTGGCTTGGATGTGGATTCTTATTTTACACGAATAGATGCTTGCTATTTTCAAGGTGTGCAGCTGCTTGTGCAGTGAAGATAAAACGTGATGTGATGCATACACATCGTCTCTTATGAGGCAAAACTCACTGCAGTGGTCATTGCCTGAGTCCTCCTGGTCTGCACCTGATTCTTACACAGTCCCATTAAAACTGACTCCAAGCCCAGCCTCAGGGGTGGGGCTTGTGACCCAGGCCTGTGCCATCAGCATGTCTCATTTCCCTGTCCACTGATGTTCATGGATCTCATGTAGCCTAGTCAGAGCCAAATGAAATGCAATGATATTTTTCCTGAGTCTTCTGGGAAAGAGACTCTCACTCATAACCTCTGACCTAAAACATAAGAGAATGAATCGAGTTAGCAGGGACCTTTCTGGTACCCATAAAACTTAAAGCTGAAGTCAACATAAAGAAAGCCAGAACAAAGAGATAGAGATAAAAAAATAAGCAGGTGCTACTGATATGCTCGAGCATCGACTAGAGTTGTTCCTGAGGTTAGCTCTTTTGGCTTCTGAATCAGTAAATTCCCTTTTTGACTAAGCTAGTTTGGGTTGGGTTTTTCTGTAACTGCAACTAAATAATCCCAACTGGCATTCATCAAAGCCACTCTTTCCAAACAGGAGCTCCATACTGTGATTCCCGAAAAAAGATAACTGGTTTCTCTAGAGAACTCATATATGAATGAATCAGGGCATATTCAAGAGAGTAAGTGTCTGGGTAAGAAAATCTCTCCTTTGGGGATGCCTGTGGTTCACATTTCTGTGTGGGCCAGGAAACTCGTATAAATTTCACCTGTTGACACATTTCCTTTGCAAGCATTTTGCTATTTCAGGGGGAGGAGCCGGAAACAGAGGTGGAGAAGGGAAGGCGTGAGGCAAAATATGAATGATTATGCAGGAAGCAATATAGCTGATGGCCTTTCAGCAAAGGGCTGGCATGTGGGTACATGTGGTGTGAATTCACAGTGGAGGAACTAATCCGGCAACATTATCTGATCTGGAACAACAAGAAAAAGAAAGAGTCTCTTTCCTTTTCCTCTGATTTGATATGTCTAAAAACCTTTACCAAGGTGACAGGCTGGTAATGAAAGTATCCAACCAGACACTTTGACTTTGGATTGTCCTAAAGTGGGGTCCTGGGATCTGTGTTGTTTTCCAGGGACTATTTGTCATTTCATTTTCAGAACGAAGCTGGATTTTGGTTCTATAAAAACAAGGCAGGTTCTGGATTGAAAACAAAAGTCAAACATGCTGATGCTTGAAGATAAAGAAGTATGGAGTTGCACAAATTCTTCTGAGTAATAGAGGCTGGTCTCAAGCCTGGGGCTGAAGAGACTGTGGGAGCAGAACCAGAGTCTGTGAGGTTATTTCTTCTGTGAAAAGAAAAAAGCCCGAAGCAATAATCTGAGTAATCTAAGTCCAAAGCTGCTCCCATGGAAAGCAGCGGAGCTTGCAGGAAGGGGCTTAGACTTTGGTAGCAGGACTGGTTACATAACTTGCTTCCATCCCTAATTGGCTCTGTGGCCATAGATAGGTTAGTTTTCCTTCCTGAATCTGTTTCCTCATCTGTAAACTTCAGTTAGGTTCCTGAAAGAAGTAAGTTAGTTGAATTACATCAGGAGTCTACGGCCCATAAAAACTCAAATAAATGACAATTGCCTTATTTCACTGAACCTGGGGAGACTTACACTGAGGGTGGGGCTGCAGGTACCTGGACATGGAGACCTTGTACTTATTTGGCAGGCAGAGGGGCCAAAGTTCAGTTTCATCTTAATGTGATTTTTTTTTTGTGGAATATCAACAGAAAAATACCTATTTGAAGCCAAATTTCTGCATTTCTGTAGATTCTTCTAAGCTCAGCAAAATTTTGTCCCTAAGCTGCTGAACAACCAACTCTATAACTTCAAACTGGGTGGGCATAAACTTAAAAGATTTTCATTGGACCATCTGTTTCTCAAGAGCAAGAATTGAGTCTTATTCCTCTTTTTAGGTAAGATGCGTAGCCCAGTGCCTTAACTGATTGCTCAAGAAATTTTTATTCTCTTGTCTAGAAAAATGAATTCATCCTTAGGACAGCCAAACTGAACTTCTGTTGGAATGTGCTCAAAGTGGGAAGGAAGGAAGAAGAAGGAGTAACTTTCTTTGTATATCAGTTAGGGTAAGGTTAAGCTGCTGAGGGGTAACAAAAAGACCCCAAAATTCAGTGGCTTCAAAGAAGACAGAAGTTTATTTCTCTACCATGCCACAGTTCAAAGGTGAGTAAACCTGCTATACAAGGTCATTCTGAAATCCTCAGGGCACTGTCTTCACCAGCATGATCAAAGCTGGATCATTGGCTTGAGGACATAAAAGAGCCTGGAGAACAACACACACTGTTTTAAGGACTTATTCCAAAAATAGCACACTTCATTTCTACTCATGTTCCATGAGCAAGAACTCAAGTCATATTACCCAGCAACGGGAGAGGCTGTAGAAGGAATGCATATTCATTAAGAGGATTAAAGATGAGCCACATGATATTTGCAAGGCATATATTTGACAAAGGTCTTGCATGGGAATATATAAAGAACTATCAATACTCAATAATTAGAAAACAAACAACTTAAAAACAATGAACGAAAGATTTGAACAGCCACTAAAGAATATAAACAGATGGCAAATGAGCACATAAAAACATGCTCAACATCAGGAGTCATTAAGGACATACAAGATACCACAACACATCTATTAGAATGCCTGAAGTTACAAAGATAGACTCTATCAGTTGTTGGTGAAGACATAGAGGAACTAGAACCCTCATACATTGCTAGTGTATAAATCCAAAATGGTACCGCCAAATGGAAACAGTTTATCAGGTTCTTCAAAAATCAGATGTATACCTACTGTATGACTCAGTCTTTCTGTCCCCAGATATTTACCTAACCAAAAAAAAAAAAAAGCATATGTTCCTACTCAGACTTATACATAAATGTTCATTGCAGGTTTATTTGTAATATCCAAAACCTGAGAACAACCAAATGCCCATCAAAAATTGGAACAGATAAACAAATATTATACCATCTGATGAAATATAACTCAGCAATAAAAAGGAATGAGCCCTTGAAATATACAAACAGGATGGATGAATCTCAAAATAAGAGTGAAGAAAGGCAGATCAAAAAAAAAAAGAGGGGAGGGTGTATGCAGTATAATCCCATTTATATAAAATTGTAGAAAATGCAAATGAATGTACTGTAATAAAAAGATCAATACTTGTCTGGGGAAGAGGAGGTAAGGGAGAAAGGGACAGAGATGGGGAGAACTACAAAGAAGTACAAAGAAACTTTATGGAGTAATGGATGTATTCTATATCTTGACTGTGATGATGTTTTCATGAGTGTAGAACACTTCACTTCATAAATGTGTACACTTTTTAAATGTGCAGTTTATTGTATGTCAAGTCTACCTCAATTTAAAAAGTATATGACCTTGGGGAGCCTGGGTGGCCCAGTGGGTTAAGCGTCTGACTCTTGGTTTTGGCTCAAGTTGTGATCTCAGGCTTGTGAAATCAAGCCCCACATCAGGCTTCATACTCAGCATGGAGTCTGCTTGGGATTCTCTCTCCATCTCTCTCTGCCCCTCTTCCCCCACCCCCCACTCTTTCTCAAATAAATAAATAAATCTTTTTGCAAAGAAGTATATGCTGTTTATTTTTAAGGATAATTACACAGAATTTGCTGTATCCAAATAAGTATCCTCCACACACAGTTTCTTTGTGTTACTTTGACATTAAATTCTGGGAGATGCTGGACCAGAGGAAGGGAGACTATGAAAAGAAGATTCCTGTTGATAAATAAGACTTAAGGGAATAAGCTACAGTTCTAGGCCCAGCTTCTGGCTCATGTGCTTCTCAAGCACCAGCCAAGTTTCCATCTCTGGTCCAGATTCCATACAGTGAACACCCCCATCCGCACAATCCTAGTAAAATCCCCACCCACTACCAATCCACAGCACCTGGGACTTTGCACCCCAGCCTCAGCCCCGCCTTCCAGACCGCACCTTGCCCTTAAACCCTGCTGGCTCTTCAGTTCAGTCCACTGGCCAAGTTTCTAGCTAGGCCAGTGCTAACCTGGCCCACTGGGTCATTTCACTTTCCCTGACTTTCCCAACAAAGTGAGAAAAGCTCTCGTATCTGCATCACACTGAAAAATTGCTGAAGACATTTCCCCAGAATTTTAGGTAGCATCAATGGGACTTTCTCTCCCAACACGCCTTCCAAAGGTAGGTTCCAGTCTAATCCCTTTTGCAGTGGCATGCTCCTTGCCAACAGCGTGGCACATTCATTTGGGCGACACTCTGGAATCTTCCTATGTGAAAGGGTGAAATATATAAAGGCATCATAAAGGAATTCTAGAGGGCTTGGGCGGGATTATTCTAAGAATTTTATCCATCCACTTCAAGAAATTTCTTCTGTTGATCTTTAGGATTACTACTGAAACAGCCAAGGCTTTTGCTGATTTATCCCAGAATATCATCCTTGTTGGTGCACAGTCGTGCAGCAGAATTGCCAATGCAAAGGCTTTTGTTTTTTTTTCCTCTGACTGGCTCAAAGTGGGATACCAGAACTAAGTTAGAAATAAGCCTGATAAGAATGAGAAGATTTAAGGATTATAACTGGTTCTCATAAACTCAGTTCAGGAGAGCTGGGGGAAGTGACTCTCATCTTCCAACATGTACCCAGGCAGAGCCCAAGCACAGAGTGTACAAACCATCCTCCCTGTAGAGGCGAGATTTTTCTTGGAAGGAGGGAGGGAGAAAGAGTGTGTGTGTGTGTGTGTGTGTGTGTGTGTGTCCATGTGTCTGTGTGAAGTATGCTCGGGTTAGCTGAGCTTGATCAATGGAAACTGTGCTAACAGGAATAAAGAGACGTTGATGAATCAAGGGAATATGTGAGAGAAGAGAGACAGGGCATAGAAAATGCCAGAGGTGAGCTAGTTGAATTCTGGGACAATGAGATCGGGGCTATCCTGTTGCCCGAAAGCCTTACCTCTTGGGTTCCCGGAGCAGAATCTGCAAAAACAGACTGCAGAAAAGCCTTTTCTCCAGCCAGAATTCTTAGTAGGCAGTCATGTGGGGGTAATTACTCCTTTGTCTGGCTCCCACTCAGCCCCTCTGACTTCTGCCTGAATGGAGGGAACTATTGTTGCGGCTGGAGCTCGGTAAAGTCAGTGGGGTCGGAGACAGGGAGCCTCACTCACAGAGGCACCGCCGTTCTCACAAAGGCCCGGGGGTCTTACCTTTCTTTCCCTGTGTGGACAAAGGCAGGAAGGAAACTGGAAGTGATTGATGTCTCACCGAAGTCAGGCACTGTGCTAGGTGACTTCTCCTTCAGTATGTAACCTAACTCCGACAATGACCCCAGGAGACAGGACTTCTCAACTCCGTTCTCAACAGAATAAGGGGCCACGGAGAACAATTTACAGAATAGTAAGCCTTAGAAAGGTTAAACAAGTTGCAGTAACTTCACAGCTAACTCTGTGGTGGGCTGGAGCTTTGTTTCCCCACCTGCCCGAGTGTGGGAGCTGACTCACCGGCGGTAGGACGTTATGACAGTCAGGTATGCGGTGATGAATGATATCCAGGTCTTCCAGAAGGACAGGGAGGGAGACATCTTGATTCTGCCTGCTTCAGGCCACTAGGATATTTTGGTGTGGAGCCCCTCGTTTTCAAATGATGTACAAGAAAACAAGATCAAGTCAACTCCTTTAGCTATAGACTCTTTTCTTTTTCTCGTTTTTTGAGAGGTTACTTTAGACCAAGATTTTAAGATGTTTCATTCGAGTCTAGAAGCCAATGAAATAAAAATAGAAAAGCAGAACTGAGTAGAAAATAAAGGAAATTAATTTAATAACAGATTTTGTTCAGTCTCTCTGGGCCTGCCCCAATGAGTATCCCCAAACAGTCTAGGAGTGAGAGCACGACCACTGCTGAGTAAAAAACCTCTTGATTATGGCTATAGAAGGCAGAAACTATTATATGTGTATCCAACACTGGCATACCCCTAAACTACACTTCCCAGCCTCCCTTGCGATGCGGGGTGTGGCCATGGTCCAGCATCAGTCCTGCTCTGGTCAGTGGAAAATGAGCAGAACTGATGTGTGTCAATCCCAGGTCATAGAACCACATGCAATCCCCCATGTGCTTTTCTCTTCCAAGCGGGCAAGAATGAATCAACTCTGGGGACTGTCTTGGGAGCCACGAGATGGAAGGAGCCCAGGCCCTTGACTCACATTGTGGAGGAGAGCTGCTGGACGAGAAGTATCCGCCTTGGACAGTTACATATTACGATAGAAACTTTTACGTGCAAAGCTGCTGAGATGTGGGGATTTCGTTGTGATAGCAGCTAGCACACCCTTAGCTAATAGACCAGAGCCCTCGTTCCACTCACCTTCCCAGAGATCATGAGGTGAGCCCCAAAGCACCAGAGCCCCGAGAATGAAAAGTACATTCCCAGGGAGACAGGCCCATCTACCTCTGAGCCTCCAGGGTTTTCCTCACCTTCAGTGTCTGTCCCACCTACAGAAGTGTGGAGAGATTTTGGAAAACATTTTCTGCATATGATTTAGAAAGCAGAATTCAGTTGTGCCACCAAGAATATACTTCATGGAATGATAAAGCCATAAAGGAAAACATTTGTTTTCAGACTGATTGTGGGAGAAAACCCAAGTAAGTGAGCAAAACAAGAGTGAACGATAGGGTTTTTCTGTCATTTTATTGCAGTAAATAAAAAGTAGGCAAAACCACCACCGCCTGCCAGAAATCCTCAAAAACTTGCTTTTGTAAATACAGAAGATTTATGTGTACCCGGAATCAATTGTTTGGGTGCAACGTGACATTTTAAAGTGCTTGACAGCTTTTAAGACAGTTTTTCCTTTAAACACATTAAATTCACCCTTCCTACAAATGTGTTTAGTCTGGTAAACTCTACCTGTAATTATCTAAGCAACAAGTCAGTTGCGTTTCGGTTTCTGTCAAATACTACAAATTTCCACTGTGTGGCACTACGTTTAATGAGGATTATTAAACCCGTATCCTTCCTATTCCGTGACGGGGGTGAAGTCTGCGGTTGGAAGGAACTCTCAACCACAGTCAGGTGATGAAAGGGTGGATGTGAAAGGTGTGTCTTCTCCAGGAACAAAAGAAATCCTGAAAGAGAAGGAAGCAATGAGGTGACAGCTTGAGAGGAAAGGCTTTATCCCAAGACCTCCGGTGCCCAGCTACTGCAAGGCTCTCTGAAGGCTTGATCGGTGTGCGAAGCGTAGGCAACCAGGGATTATCACCGGAGCATAATTTCTGTTGGTTAGGGTGCAAAAAGAGAAGATCGGGGCTCTCCCCAGGTAAACTCACGCACCTGCCCAAGTACAGGAAAGCCGTTAGACAGTCTGACTACCCTATCTGCGCGCAGAGCCAGAAGATGTGTAAAAACAAATTGCTTTCCCTTTCAGCACACGGGGAAGACACCCACAGGTGACATACTGGACCTTCAGAGCCAAAAGCCAGCATAAGAGGACGGGTGTCTGTTCCAGGTGTCTTTAAGGCGCTGCAATTTGTGCGGAGCTGGCCCTTTAAAAACAGCTCTAGACCAGATCAACCTCGTCCAGCAGAATTATTCAGTTTGTTTTAGCAACAGCTTCCCATGCCCTGGTCTCCCATTACTTCATCTGCATTCCCCAGATGCTGACCCTGTCCCCCTCTAAGCCCACAGCATTCCCCCCACGCCCCCGCCCCGCCCTGGCTTTCATAATCTCCTAGGGAACTCCCAGTACTGAGCCCTGGCGGGCCCCACAGGATGCCACCTCTTGGGTCACGGGTGGAACCTGATGCCCTTCCCCAGCTTCTCTGGTTGCAATCCTACCTGCCCCAGATTTCAGGCCTGCGTCAGAGACTGCTACAGGAGGAGGCAGGGAGGTGACCCTGTTTGGTCCTTCCCCAGGCTGAACGCCTCCATACAATTTCAGACAGCTAAGAATAGTCCCGAACCCAGGGGTCACTTAGTAAGGTTGCATTTAGAGGGTTGCGAGGCCAGGACTGCCAGGGTCTCTGACCAGTGGCTCAAAGCCCTAGCTCGGTGGTCTTTGCATGACCAGTGAGTCAGCAACATGTCCTTCTTCATACTCTCTGCCACTGTTGAGTAGCGGGCTTCAGGAACATAGTTAGAGCACCTCTGGATGCAAGAGACAGAAGGTTGATTCAAACTGGCTTAAAATAGTTTATTGGCTAGGAAATAAAATAGAGTCCAAAGGAGTAGCAGGACTTAGCATAGCTGCATCCAGAGCTGGTTCAAGCACTCTTGCTGGGGACTCGCTCTCTCTCCACCTTAGAAAGAGTGAATGCACACGACAAGCAGGATGTCTGTGAGGGGGCATGACTTACATCCCAACACTTAGCATCTTAAGAGAGGGGGGCCAATCTATCTTGACAGCTCCAGGAGAAAATGTCTGGAGGGAAGTCCCATTGGCCCTGTCCAGGTCACGTGCTCGTCTCTGAACCAATCACAGTGATTAGTCAGACCTGAACCCATAACCCCCCCTCCCCCCTGCCCCCGGTGGCTAAGGTAGGGGCCAGGAGCTGCAATCAAAGCGTATTGGAGGATTTACTCTGCAGAAAATGCGACTCGACAGTAGCCTTCACTTTGCTATGACCAGTTGTCATTTTCAGACCTTGCCTTAGCTGCCATGGATAACCATTCCCTCCTTGAAACACTGCATCTACCGTCCAGCGTCCCGCATTCTCCTGGTTTTCCTTTTCACCGGGCCTTTTATTCCCAGCCTCTTTGCCTGGTCTTCCTCACCTCCCTGGTCTCCTCATGCTGCAGCCCCGAAGCTCAGGCCCGACCTCTCTCTCTCTGCTGCCTTCCGCCTATACTCCGTTGGTAATCTCATTCTGTCCTGTGACCTTATATGGCATCTATTCACGGTGGACACCAAATTTATATCTGACTGCTTCCTCTCAGGAGCCCCAGACTCCACGTGGAGTCCTCCCCCAACATGGATGACCAACAAGCATCTCAAATACACTGTTCCAGCACTGAGCTCCTGATCGGCCCCCCAACCCCTTCTCCTTGCCATTAATGCAGTTGCTCAGACCAGACGACTCAAAAACATCTTTGTCTCCACTCTTGCTCATATGCCACGTCCAGGTGATCAGCAAATCATGGCATTCCACCTTCGAGTATAGACTCTATTACTCACCTCCTCCACCATTTCCAGTCTGGGCCAAGTCATAACATGCCTCACCAGTATGATCACAACCGCCTCCTAACTGGGAGCCCGTCCTTGACTTGTTCCTCTTTCTGTGTTCACTCAGCTCAGCAGTCAGAGTAAACCTATGAGCATAATCAGACAATGACTTCCTCTGGTCAACACCCTGAAGTGACCCTCGGCTTACTCAAAATAAAATTCTTACGAGTAGTCTGCAAAGCCCTACACAGTCTCCCCGCACCACCCCCTATTTCCTTCCTGACAGTCGACTGCCCTACCCCACTCCATCAGTTCCAGCCACACAAATTTCCTTGCATTCCTTCCATTCACCAAGCACGATTATGCCTCAGGGCATTTGCACTTGCCATTCCCTCTGTCTGGAGCCCCCTTCCCCCAGATGTCTACATGGCTTCCTTACTCGTGTCCATCAGATTTTTAATTAAATCCCTTCTCCATGAGACCTTCACTGACCATCCCAATCTAGAATTGCAAACCCCTTCCTGACTCACACGTCTTGTCTTCCTTCACTGCTTTGCTTTTTCTCCATAGTAGTGATTATATTCTAACACACCTATTTTTTTATATATTTTTAACTTATTTATTTCATTTAATTTTCCCTTACTTATTTTAGTCCCTGTTTCCCCAGCACTCGACTCTGCTGGAGGAGGGGTTTCGTCTGTGTGTTCAGTGCTGTAACCCCATCACCTCAGCAATTTAAGGAGTGAATAAAATGGAGTGACTTTCTCAGTCCTCCAATCTGGCCCCCACGGGGGTGTGGTAACCTTCAATCTCTCCTCTTGTCTCGCCCTCTCAGTCTCCTTTGCCAACAGTCCGAATGCGGGGACCAGGAGGCCGCACAGAATTACTACAAGATGGCCGCCTGTGACCAGGAAAGGTGAGGCCAGACCCCAGAAGGGCATGTGGGAGGGTTGGACAGCAGGGAAAATGGGGTGGGCTGTGACATTCCAATCATGGGAGGGGGCCCAGTGGGCAGCAGCTAGACCGGGGCCTGCAGTCGTGGGCGGGAAACTGCATGGCCTCAGTCCTTTGTTAGGTTGGTACAGGGCAGATGCCAGGTCCAAGCAGGGCAGACAAGGGGACAGAGATCATGAGGCACGCTGAGGTCAAAATGGATAGGGGCCAGAACACAATGCCCAGCAAGCTCTGTCACGGAGGCAGGCACTCTGTCACCCTTCCCAGGGCTGACGTGAGCTCTTTGAAGAGGCCAGGCTCTCCCAGCAGGGCTTCGTCTTCTCTTACCTTAAAGGGTCAGCTCCTTATCTCTTTCACTTGGCAGGCTGCACCTCTTCAGGCAGAACCCCTGTTACTGGTCTGGTAACCCCAGGAGGGCTGCCTCCACTGTCCTGGCTCATCCCGACAAGATGCCCCACCCTGCCTCCCCCAGCTGCAGCCAGTCCACTCACTTGCTTGCAGGAGACCCACCTCCCAGCTCCCCAACACCCGCAGCAATTTTTTTTAGCATTATGGAATGTAAAGGTAACTTAGAGACCCTCCAAGTCCAAGATCCTCATTTTATCAGTCGGAAACCCGGGGCCCAGGGGGTTAAGTTAGCTAGCAAGGGCAGTGCCCAGGGAGGATGCTCAGCTGAGGGCTCCTTACACCAGACCGCGCTGTCGAAAGTGGCCTCCATCCCAGAGGACAGGCTAATCACAGGCCAGGCCTGGGTGCTTTACCTGGGAATGAGAAGCTCCCTAATGCTCCAAGAATTTGCAGCGCGACCGGTCAAAGAACGCAGCCGCACTGCAGAGGAGTGTGTTTATACCACCCTCTTGCCCTTCTCTCTGTTCCCCGTTTCGTGATGGGATCGGGTGAGGTCACTCCTCTGCCTGATGAAAATCTCGGCCCTCGCCAAGCTGCTGCTCTCTCTAAGCTCATTATCTGACTGGCTCATACTTTCCCAGGGGTTGCAGGAAGGAGGAAAGGTAATTAAGTGTTTTGCTTAAATGGCCTTTTCAGTTGACAGAAATAGCTGCCCAGAGATGTGGTGGCCGCTCCTTCCCGGTTCTCTCCCAGGGAAAGAACAATGACAGTGCAAAGGTCAAAGGGACCAAGGCTGCCGCCCTCCCCCCCATAATCCCGAAAGTGCATCACCGGCAGGCAGATAATGGCGAAGAGGAAAATAAGCCCAGGTCGACCTTCTCCCCTCGTTGAAGGAAAGCCTCCGATTCCTGTGTCCGCATGACCATGGGTGCCACGTGTGATCAGGCCCACAAGAACCGGGCTTTTCTCCTGCCTCGAACAGCCCTCTATTGGACCAGCATCTTGTGTCTAAGTCTCTTTACAGCACAGAGTAGTCACTGCTCGGCATTAGAGAATGCATTATTTTGGGAGAAACGATACTGCCCTATGGAGCCCTTGTAGGCGGGGGATGGGACAGGAGCCGCAGACAAAGTACAAGGGTGCATCTCCCCCAGACTCCATTAATCGAGCCGTCAGTCAACAATGGGCTCAGACAAATGGGCAGAATACGCGCTCCCATGTAGAGAAGAATCTGGATGCCAAAGAGGTCATTACCAAAACATACAAGGAAAGTAAGAAAGGGAGGGTGGAAGCAGGCAAAAAAGAAAACAAAGTAAAAACGAGACTGTGACTTCCTGAGGTTGGAAACCACTGATAGGACCACAAGGAGCTGCTTAACTCAGACCACAAAGAGTTAAGTCTTGGCTAGCAGCACCTACCGATAAGTCCCGGGCACATTCAGCATCATTGTGTTAAAGATAATAGCAGCCTTATTATAACAGAGAGCCCCATATACATTAGTGCCCACACAATGTCACCTGTCTGTGAATTCAGCAGAATTTTGTTCACAGAATAATATGGTTTTGCCATTGTCCCAGCTTAGAACTACACATTCATTAATAGAAACAGTATCTCTGGCACTTCTATGCAACGCTAAGTCCCAAAAAAGGTTCATTATGGAATGTGGCCCCACAGCCAGTAATGGCCGTCATTATGACAATGTGCATTAATATCAAAGGATCTGTGATTATTTTTACATTTGTTCCTGGTATCATCAGTGATTCTCTAAATTGTGCACCTCTCTTGGTGTAATCAGGTGTCCTTGTAGCCTCTATCCATATGCAAAATTTCTTTGCAAGTTGTTAAAAATTGCAGAAGATATGCCTTATAGAATGTTTCTTAGCTGTCATTTTGTTTCAGATTGAACCTCAAATTGTAGTCAAGGTGACTTCACTGTCATTTAGTGGTATTTGGCCTAAATCAAATCAATCAGGTGCTTCAAAATTTATCATTGGAATGAATATACTGAAGACAAAATCTTTCCTCTTCTGTATATTGGGCTGGGATGGTTCGAGGTGGGCCACCGAAACTGGCGAAAGGAGAGAAATTGATACGTACAAGGAAACTCAGTGGGAAAAAAAATTGACTTTGCCAAAACGGTGTTTATTACTATAGAGATTCCTAATCTTACCCACTTCCAATTCTCCCTTCCTCTTGTAGGTGGGCGATGTGACAAGCTCTAGCCTGTGAAACAAAAATGGAAGCTGATGGTTGTTTCTGGGCCTAGTGATAGGAGAGTATGTGACACCTGTACCCTTTCTCCTCTTGTTCTGCAATGTCCTTGTAAAAGTTCGGCAAGCCGTATATTTCAGTGTGCTTTTCTGTGCATGCATTATGCGTTGATTAAAAAAACATAAAAATAAGAGGTGGTCCTGAGTAAATTTTACCCTCCATGGTGTCCTTCACTTCGAAAAATTCTGCCTTCTGGTGGCTCCTTTCACCAACATTCTTACTTTTGTTCACGGGATAATGAATAGAATACCTTCTCCCCAGGCCCAAGGACCAAAGGAGGGAGAAGGTCAGAGTTTCAGGTGTTCAAGATTTATTGAGCAAGTGCCTATAGGACAAACTGGTGAGGGAGAGAGGGAGTGAAGCGTGGTGGTGGGGAGAGGAAAGAGCTGAGCAAGGCTCTTGTATCAGGAAAGTCCAGCCTTGGCCTGATTTGAAGGGAGCTCCAGAGCATAAACAGAGCTGCAGACTCATCAATCCCACACGATGCAAAAGATCCTGCCTTTCATACCCCCTTTTGCAGTCAGCCATTGCCTGTGGGCCCCCCCCATCCTGGAAGTCAGTGCAAATTTTCCTGACAAGGCTGTTCCCATCAGCAGAAGGAAATGTTTTAGAGAAGGGAACAACTGATACCTATGAGCCACGGACACACAAAGCAGTGGGGCATTCCAGCCCAGGAGAGTGGATCCGAGCACAGGAGCACAGCTCCTATTACAGTCCACCCCTTTCACTATTCACTTTCACTTGTTCTCACAGCCAGTGCCCTCCATCCAGGCCTGTTTCTTCAGGATTCTGTGTCATAATTCCAAAGGAAACTTACAAGAGGATTGTTAGTGGGATGAGTTATAGCCCCCATGGCTGCAGCTGGTCCCAGGGCCATACTTCATCATCATTATTGCCCTGTTCTACCACCTATGGTTAATTCCCCTCACCCTTGGGTAGCACATCAGGGGTCCTAGGTGACTTTCATGCAGCATCTAAGTTCTTCGGACCATGCCCTAATCAGGCCATGTTTGCTCTACTTGCCCAATTGCAATTTAAACTGAGCCTGAAAGCACCAAGAGTCACCCCAGGAGGATCATCGAAATGCCAAACACATTGCCCCCAGTTTCCTGCATGTACCAGCAGTCCCTCATGATGTTCAGAATCAATTGTTCCTCCTTAAAATAAATTTTCCCTTGTCCAGTTGTCAATTGGCATAAGGAGACCATGTGACCAGAGGGCCCAGCTGTAGCTTTACATTTACCAGAATCCTTACTGTGTTTCTTGGTGTTAGCAGCACCTCTAAAAATCAGGATGTCTAAAACTGTATGGGTAGAAAACACAAATTTCTCAAGTCAGACATGATGATGGAAATGCTGATGACCAAAGCCATGGCTATTTTCTGGAGCCATGATTTTTACCTCTTACGGATCCAGCATGTATAATAGCATTAGTCTTAAAAAGTCTCCTGCATCTTGAAATAGTGCCTTACTTACCACAGGGTGTCATATTCAAGCTGGTGATTCGGCTGCTTTGTTGAAAGCCTTTCCCACCATTCTATCAGGTTGGCAACTTCTGAATGGTGTGGTATGGGGTAGAATCAGTGATCCCATGGTCCTGTGCCCACTGCCTTACCTCCTTTGCCATCAAATGAGTCTTTAGTCTAAGGAGACGCTGGGTGCAATCCCACGTCAGTGAATCACACACTGCCTGAGCCCTTGGATAGTGTATTGGCCAAGGTCTCGTGGGCAGAAAAGACAAATCCATGTCCAGAGTACTTGTCAATCTCTGTGAACATGAATCACCACTTTATTTAGGATGAAATGGGACTTAGATACTAGACTTACCGCAATGCCTTTCTGGTCTGCTCAAGGAACTCAGATTTGATTTTCAGTAGCAGCAGTAGCTAAATCAGCTTTGGTGAGAGGGAATCCATGCTGTGGGGCTCCATCTCTGCCTTCATAATTGTTCCATTCATGAGCCCATTGCAAGGGCAGAGGCTGACGTCAACCGGCCAAGTCATCCTATTTGTTTGGTTGTTCAGCACTTCTGCTGCAGTGGTTCTTGGTGTGTGGTCATATGCAACACAAAGATCTTCACACTTTATGACCTCTCCAGTAGGTCCAGTTACATATCTCATCCCCAGAGCTTCTTGTCCCCTCTCCTTCTGTGCTCCTTAAAAACCAGCCAAATCATCGGTCACTTACCCAGAGCCCATATATATTCTTACTTTAAGCCGCTTTTCTTGCTATCTGAAGTCAATGACCAGATGCAGTGCTGGTGCAGAACTGCCCATTGAAGGATATCTCTCATCACATCTTTCAGGGCCACAAGGGAAGCTGTCATGAAACAACAGTCCATTTTCAGCTTGTGTCAATATATCTAGCTGATCCATCTGTGAGTCAAGTTCAGGTTTTCTCCATCAGCTGGTCATAAGAAATCCCCTTTGTGGCAATAGATATGAGCTGAGGGGAAGACATTAATGCAAAGTTGTATGTGACATGAAGATTTGGGCCACCAGCTTATTTGTGTCCTATGGACCTGCTCAAGCCCAGTCCAGGATGTACCACTTCCATTCTATACTGGACTGCTGCTGAGTTTCTTTGACCTTGTATCTTGGTGGGGCTGATAGAACACAGGTTATGATAGGTAGTTTGGCATGTGCTCAATTGATGCTTACTCCGTATTTAGGTGGTCTGTCTCTACCAGTGCCCAATAACAAGTCAAGAGATATTTTTCAAATGGTGTAGGATACTCTGCCACAGACAATAGGCCTTGCTCCAGAATCTTAGAAGTCTGTGCTAGAATTCCCCGTTGGGGGCTTAGAAGAACCTCTAGTCAGCAGCCCTTTCTACTCAGATGCCTGAAGGACCATGAAGTCTGCTGGCTCATAGAGTCCAAACAGCAACTGTTTTTACTACAAGGACTTTTCTCGCTCCAGGTCCAATGCAAAATTAGCTAGCTTCCATGTCACTTAATAAGTTAGAGAAATATTCTCAAGTGTATAATATACTGCCTTCAAAACCCAAAAGATCTGACAATTATCCTGCTTCTTTCTTAGTAGTGGTAGGTTCAAGGTACCCACTGGTTCCTTACTTTGTCCTTACTAAGAACAAGGTACTTGTTTGTTCCTTTGGAGGGCTTATCTTGGCATACCCCAGACCACTGGACACTGGTAGAGACAGACCACCTAAATACGAAGTAAGCATCAATTGAGCACATGCCAAGCTACCTATCATAACTATCTTCACTGATGTGGTGGGTCCCTGAATCTTTGGAGAGTTTATCTCCTACTCTCTGGAGCATTCATCTTACTAAGGCATCCAAAGTACTTGAGTGGATCAATATTCTTCAGAAGGTCCAGCCAATCCAGATCCTTTCAGACTGTATTATGATAGAGTGCAAGAAAATCAATATATCCCTCAAACTAGAACATGGCTGTATACTGTTGTCTCTCCCATATGAACGCTAACTGCATTACTCTTCCTCTTTCCTTATGGAAAAGAATGCACAGACCAGATCAATAGCTGCATCCCTCATACCGAGGCTATGAGGATCTACACTAATTAAGAGCCCATCTGACAGAACCAGTGTAACTGAAGCCACTTTCTGATCATGTCTGCAGTAGTCCATTGTCATATGCCATGATCCATCTGGTTTTGCAAAGACCAGCCTGGCAATTATGATGAAAACCACTACTTTTGTATCATTTAAGTCATTTAGTGTCACACATGTCTGTCATTCTTTCCAAGAGGCAATTCTGCTTTTGATTTACTACTCTGGTGTGGCAATGGGCTTCCACTTGACTTTTCCTACTACAATAGCTCTTACTCCACAGGCCCAGAAACCAATAGGAGTATTCTACCAAGCTAAGTATGTTTTTACCAAATATATATTCAGGAATTTGGGGAATGACCACCTGTTGGTTCTATGGACCCATTAGACCCACCATGAGATGGACCAGAGCCATGACTCCAATAAAGCTAGGAGTCAACATTAACTCAGACCTATAACCACCAGCCTTTGGTCAAGCTAGTTATAACCTATTCCTCAGTGGATGGATACCCAAGTAAATAGCTTTAGATTCCTTTAAGGAAGTACTGGAGAATCACTACTCTATGCACTTGCCTCCATGTTGCAGAATCCATCCTTAAGAGACCTGATCTTGAATCAATGGGTGTCTGCGAACTGGCTCCAGTTTGGAACTTGGGCAATCAATCATGAGTTTCAACTGGGACCATGGGTTTCCGTTCTCTTCTTCATCCTTCTTCTCTTATGATGCCATATTTACCAACTACTGAATAACCTATGATGGATGCTGGATGTTGGAGATGTAGGGGTGAAAAAGATACAGCCTGTGGCCTCCTGGAACTTTTCCCTTCCACCTTCTCTTGATCATTTTCTCTTAACCACACAGGCTGAAAGAACCAAATATGAAGATAGAGAATGTTGTGGATTCTTAGCAGCTAATGTATTTGAAAGTAAAAATGACAAGAATGGCTAATATTGAGGAATTATTAAGTACTATACCTATAGTGTTCGATATAATCCTCAAAATCCTGTGAGGGAGGTTTCCTTATTTGGTCGATGGGAAACTCATACTTACAGAGTTAGCCAAGGCTCAGTCTGTCTCCCAAAAGCTGTTTATGACCAAATGAATGTGAGAGAGATGCTAACTGCTGCTCTTCAAAAAAAGAGATTCCAGCAAGTTGTAATTTTTACCAGAGGAAGCCAAATTCCCCAGAACTCTTAATTCACAGAGGTTACCTATCTGAAGTTTTTTTTCTCTTCTGATTCAAGCCAACCTGGGAACGACAGGGAGTTCAAAACTCAAGAGAATGTCACCTAATTCAACCATTTTCCTTTGAAAACACATGCCATGTCCTGAGCCCTGCAGAAAAATGAAAACCCCACTATACCATACCGAAGGAGTCCAAAGCCTATTGAGATGAACTTGTACACACTGAAAAAGTAACAAACCACAGAAGGCTCAATGGCCTGGTCGCACACTGCCTTAACCCTTTCGAGAATCATAACAACACTTTAGTAGGGTTCTACTAGCATTTAAAAAATTAAATAGAACATAACTAAAGAGAATATTATCAAGTAGAAAATACCAGGTTGCATCTCCTATAGGAAGAATACATATTGTTTTTGTGAAGTTTTGTTACTTTTGGATGAAGTAAAACATATTTCTTGCTATGGGTTGTGGTCAAAAATTTTGAAAAAGACTTCATAGAACATATATTAAAAAGTACTTTAACAAACAAACAGACAAACAAAACAAGCCAGCCTCAAATCAAGGGGAAAAGGAAACACCGAGTTGGCATTACATAAAGAGAAAAGTGAATGACTAAAACAGAAGTACTATATTACTTGGCTACCTGAGACTAATATAACTAGAAATGGTTCTCTATCCTACAGGGACATCTCAATGAAAAATAACATAGGTAACAGCAGCAACAACAAAAGAGCTTAATGCTTCTAGACTTTCACTGATGGTGACCCTCTCTCAGAGTCATCTAGGAGAGATAGGTGATTATGAGTGTCCAGTCACTTCACCTCGTGAAAGAACCTCCTTCTACCACCACTCACACATACTGAACACTCACTTCCCCTATAAAGTGGGTCTGAGGGAAATGACTTTGGTACACAGGCCTGAGCAAGAGAGTCACACATTAACAACGAGGGTAGAGGAGGCTGACGTGGGCTTGAGATACTTGCCAATGCTGCTTCAAGGAGGCAACTGTCATTTTTTATTCCCACTTGCCACCATTCCAGTCGACTGCATAAAAAGCCCAAATTTCTTCCTTGGCAATCCACTCTGCAACATAAAGTCTCCTGCCTTGAGAATTATTCCACTATGAGTCAAAGAAGTATAAAATGAAAAAGAGGTAATGTGTAGGTTTTCAAAGCACCTCTTATCCAGAAAGGGCTCTATATGAGTCACACTTCACACTGAGACAGCACTCCTTTTCCCAAAAGTTTCCAAGAGCCTCACCCTACTTATCACTGCCTCACCCTACTTATCACTGCCTCTTATTTGGATCCAGCAAGGATCCTTGTTATGGCTTCCCCAAGGTTGGGTTAAGTACAGCCTGGAGAAGGATATCCATGCTTCTAGCCATCCCACGACACTACAATTCCAAAGTCACAAAGTAGATCAGTAGCAGGTAGTTTTATGCTTGACTCATAAACTAAAACTCTGAGCTGCTCAAACGTTAGGAACTCAAGTCACACTGAGCAACCAGAAACACGGTCAGAGCTGATTTGCAAAGGGGGCGTTGGAAAAACAGTTCTGGACTTTTGCCCAGAACTTGTTTGTGCTGTGTCCTCACCCAGAAGTTTCTTCCCTCCCACTCTGCACCAGCCTGACTTCTGATTCTCAGGCCTCAGCAAAATGTCACCTTGTCAAAAAACCCCTCCCTGACTGCCCTGCCTGAGTCAGGTCACCCAAACAATGCTTTCTCGAGGCATCCTGCTCTTTCCCTTCACAGCACTGATCGCAGTGAATAATCATATGCTGATTTGTACATGCAGTTGTTTAATAGCTCCCTCCCCAGGTAACTAGAAACTCTGTGACAGCCTGTGGGTTCACCCTGGACACCCTAGCACACTGCCCCAGCACCTGGCACTCAGAAGATAGTGAATGTTTATTGAAGGAGTAAATGAGTTCTGTTTATGAAACTGAAATGTCGTTACCTGTTACTTGCCATTAAGCAACCAGTTTGCTTTTGAGTTATTATTATCAAAATAGTAAGTGTGTGTGTATACTCATGTTTATGGCAGCATTACTCACAATAGCCAAAAGGTGGAAGTGACCCATGTCCATTGACAGTTGAATGGATAAAACTGTGGTTATACATACAATGGAACATTATTCAACCTTAAAAGGGAAGGACATTCTGACATGTCCTTGGATAACCTTGAGCACATTCCATTATGTGAAACAGGCCGGTCACAAAAGGACAAATACTGCCTCATTCTGCTTTATAGGAGGCACCCCAAGTAGCCAAATTTATAAAGCCATAAGGTAAAATGGTGGTTACTAGGGGCTAGAGGGAGGGAGGGAGGAATAGGGATTTGGTGTTTCATGGGTACACAGTTTCAGTTTGGGAAGATGGGAAAGTTCTGGAGATGGATGCTGGTGATGGTTGCGCAATAATGTGAATGCGCTTCATGCCACTGAACTTCACACTGAGAAGTGGTGAAGATGGTAAATTTTGTGTTATGTGTGTTTTACCATAATTTTTAAAAATAAAATTTAAAAAATACACGTGAAAGTTTTAAGTGTTTATTACTACACACATGCTTGCTTTTGGTATTAGGCAAAATAGAGCATATTTTGTATCCATGTTAATGGATAAATACTGAAAATGTTGGCCACATACTGAATCAGAGTTTTGCATCCTGGCTGGCTTGGGTGGCGGTTTCTTCCCTCCCCCTCTCTAATTGGAGAGGCCCTTGGTATAGCCCTGTGTCCGACACATGGCAGGTATTTAGAAATACACACTGAATAGATGGCTGGAGGGATGACAGGATGCATGGGTGTACAGACAGATGGGTAGATAAATAAAAAGATGTTCATGATAAAAGAAGTTGTTTAAAAGTGTGTTAAGGAAGCTAAAATTCATAGCGTAGATTTTGGTAGTTAGGACACCTTCTTTCTTTCTTTTTTTTTTTTTTAGGTTCTATTTATTTATTTGAGAGAGAGTGCACACAAATGGGGGGAGGGGCACAGAGAGGGACAAGCAGGCTCCACAATGAACTTGAGATTGTGACCTGAGCTGAAACCAAGAGTCCAATGCTTAACCGACTGAGCCACCCAGGCGCCCCAGGACACCCTATTTCCTCAGATCACTTCATTCCCTTTCCTAATGAAAGGATTTAACAATGAATATTGGTGGAGGTAATCATATTCTTAATGGTAAACATTTATGAGTTGCCATTATTATCATCAGATTTTACAGAAAAAATAATTGGAGCAGAGAGAGTACAGTACCTTGCTTAAGAGCATATAGCGACGAAGTGACGGAGCAGGGGCACAAGCCAGATCCAGTATTGTTAACCAGTAAGTTCTATTGCCCTCGGGAAGGGGAAGGGAGGGAAAAGGAGGGAAGCACCTTCTAGTTCATCTTCTTAAAATTGAAAAGCCAAGTCATATTCTACTATTTGGTCTATTTTAATGCTCATATTTGAATACAAACAACTCAGAAGGGGGCTTCTGGGTCTTCCTCCAGGCCAAGCCTGAGCCTTGCCAAATGAAGTCTCCTCTTGTTTCCCAGGTGGCTGCCCCTCTGCAGCTGAGAGCCCAGACAGAGGTCCCACAACACACATTGCCTCACTCACTCTTCCTGTAACAGGCAATAACTTCCGCTAACACTCCACAGTTTCCAGAAGGCTGCATTGTTCTTGAGTCCCATTTTGGAGTTCCAAAAGACCTCATTTCCTCTGGTTATTCTTTGGCCTTCCCGGTAGGTGGGAACAAAACCAACTCTTCCATTCTCCTTTGCTCTAGTTCACCATCTCCTAAGGAACCTTAGAAAATGTATTTAAGGTGCTAAGACACCAATATTCTCAATACGCTTTAACACCATAGAAACGTGAGCTGGGTGTGGTGTGCACTGTTGGGGTTGGGGTGCAGCGTGGGGCGGCAGTGGCGGGGGTGGGAATGAGGAGGGACGTCACCAAGAGAGGAACCATACAGAAGTCTTTGGTGACTTTGTCTAGACAAGACCCACTTCCCCGTAAAAAAATTCATCAGGTACACCAGAAAGTGCCATTGAATTGGAATTTATTGTAATAAATAAGTTTTATTATTGCTATCAACTTCACCCATTGATCCATAAGGGTAATATTTAAAAAGAGTAATTTTAGAAGTAGGGGCGCCTGGGTGGCTCAGTCATTAAGCGTCTGCCTTCGGCTCAGGTCATGATCCCAGGGTCCTGGGGTCAAGCCCGGCATCGGGCTCCCTGCTCAGCGGGAAGCCTGCTTCTCCCTCTGCCCCTCCCCCTCCTCGTGCTCTCTCTCTCTCTCTCTCTCCCCTCCTCCCCTCAAATAAATAAATTAAATATTTTTTTAAAAAAGGTGATTTGAGAGGGGTGGTATGTTTACATCTCTTTGAGATGTAATTTATCATCGTCATCGCTGGGGTGTCTGCCTGATCTTTATGCTTTAAACAAGTCTAAGGAAGGCTTCCTGTGCCGAAAAGAAATGGTATTTGTGTTAACTCTGGGCAGACACCTGCAGCTCTGGGCTCGTATGTAGATTACACTAAACAGACCTTCCTCTTTCCCCTCTCTGAATTCTGGCCGTCCCCTGACAATGCATACCGACTCTTGGTGATGGTGAGACAGGTCGGACACCCAGGGGCTGGCCACAAGGAGGCCAGCGCCACTGCACACCTATCCTTCAGATCAGATTCAAAGCGTTGGCAATTTCTCTGTGAGGCTGAGAAATCTTAAAATTACTCTTACAACTTTTATAAAGAATAATAAAAAAAAAAAAAAAGAACCTAGAACTTCAGACTGGAAAAGCAAACAATAGAAGGAAATGATGAAGATACGATGACTTTTAAGCCCCAGGGAACAGCGCAGCTTTAGCGACAGAGGAATCTCAGACTCTCCCTCTGCCCTATGAGTTCAGGGTAGAAAACTGAAAGTTGCAGGTCTCCTCAGAAGAAAACACTGAAGACCAAGGAGCTCAGGGTTTTAGTTTCGCTTGATGCAATTTGCATCTCTACTTTCAACCTTTAAAATAAACTAACAGATTTCCAGATATTTGAAGAGTCAGACGACATTACAATAAACGAACTTGAACAATATACATTTTCAAATAATATGCTCACTACTCTCCTTCAACTTCTAGACTCCTCACACTCAAAGTTAGACCTGACTTTGGCAAGTGTGAACCAGAAGCTTACAAGAGGACATAAGAGGGAGGGACTGTTAGAGAATGGATAAAACTTCTTAACCAATGATTCTTGGGTGTCCCACATGTTGAAAGGTCATTCCTGGTTTCTCGGGCTCCAAGTAAAGGACTGCTGGTTTCTGAGGCCTGGGGCTGTGGTCCCTGGCTCTAAACTCTCCCCTTGAACTTGGGGATGCTGGAGAAGACCTCTCAGAGCTGACCCAGCACAAGGAGCAGGCTAAGGACCGCTTCTCCATCTCGCGGACCCAGCCCAAGTCGCTAAGACAGAGGTTATTGGCAGGATGTTATTGTTCATTCCTGAGTTTAAGCTTCAGGCTGATATAAAGGTCATTTGTTCTACGACTTGGTTCATCTGTCAAGGTCAGTCCAGCCCTGATGTGTAGCAGAAAATACAACTCTCTTTGACCAGCCTGAGGGAGCTCCTTGCCTGAGCAGTAAGCTCGGGTACGGACCCCGCTGGAGGCAGAAATGGCACTACAGCTCAGTGGTCTGGTGAGCTTTTCGGCCAGAAAACTCTCAAGCTGTTCCAGATCTTGGCTGGACTGAGGACTGCTCACCAGGAGTTCCACAAGCCCCTGGAGGCAGGGGAAGTGAGGAGGGGTGGGCCTGCCCTCGCCCCTGACAGAAGAAACTCCTCTCAGGTTTCCCTCCTCACCCAGTAAAAAGATCAGTATGACAGGGTCCCCCCTTCTGGGAAACCCTGTCTGCTCTTCATTCTCTCCCAGGTTCCTCCCCAAACCCTCCCCTCACCCTCCCCTCTCTAAGGAGTACCCTCAGGAAGCTCTCTCTTGGTCAAATCCAGGCTTCCATACAAGGGACAAAGAACAGGAGCTCATTCCGTTGCACACAGAGACACACAGCAACAGAACAACCCAGGCGCATGCGCGGTACTGGATTGCTCTGATGCTTCACTTCCGACCCACTGCCCTGCAACTTGGCAGTACCCCCGCCCCCCCCCCCCCCCCCCACCACTGCAGGCAGGGTTACCTCCCCACCTCTCCACCCTGGGCTCAGCCCTGGGACTTGCTCTGGACAATGAGGGGACGGCCAACAGGGGGCAAGCAAAGATTTTGTGACTGGCTTGCTCTCTCGCACTTCTGTCATTATCCTAAGAAGGATGAGCCAGGGCTGGCCTGCTGTCCCAGGAGGAAGATGAAGGACACCAGGACCAGAACCATTTCCAGCTGGGAGCTCAGGCCATCAGACTTGTAAGAACTAATAAAGGACCATTGTTTTAAACTCTCATGTTTGGGGGAACTTTGTTAGGTAGCATTCTGAGGCAATAGCTAACTGATACACCCTTTTGGATTTTCCCATCAGGCTCTGCTTTGACTTACTGCACTGCAATTTTACTGAAGAACCGAAGAGGCTTTAGAGCCAGAAGGTACTGGAAGAAGAAAGAAATAGCCTTTCACTTGTTCTCAGGCCTTCATCTGTGGTCTCAGCTTCCCATGTCACATGACAGACTCTTAAATGGTGGAGGTGCTTACACACAAAGGGGAAGAACCCTCTGGCTGCCTTCATTCATAGCCAGCTTTTCTTTAGAGGCGGGAGGCCTGCAGTATGTCCCTTAGTCCCTCAAGACCTAACTGGGGCTTGATGTCTCCTGTTGATAGCCATCAGCCCTTTGGCCAGCACCATTTTACTGTTGGACTGGGTCACACGCATTACCCATACGGGGAGACAGGAAGTCGCTTCCGAAAGAGATTCTGACATACAGAAGACAAAGTATGGAAGACAAGGTATGGATACCCTAGAGAAGCCACAGCCCATTACCCAGTTGGTTTCACCCCCTTCTGGCTTACCCTTAGTCTGAGAAAACAGACCACTAGGTGCTTAATGATGAAGACCACTGGGGCAGGAATGTTTTAACACAGACTCAGCACCCCCGCCTGTCCCACCACTACAGATGTCCACCCGGCCCCCAGGGCACAAGCTCTCCCCTCCAACGGAAGTAAGGCTTACTGATAGCATTACCATTTTATCCTTGACGCCCCACGCATGTCCTAGGCTTGGACTCCACTCTCTGGGCCAACTAGTTCTCGCTGGGTTGTGCAATGAGTTCCCACACCTCACTCCCTCTAACACACAGTATCTCTGAACCTATGTGAAGATCAAGTATCTTTGTCTGCAAACCAAAACCCTCCACCCCTCATTGCCTCCATATTTTCTCTTATTTGGTTTCCTTGGCCCCTTCCTCCCAAATCCGGAAGGCTCTGGGTCTTTTATCTTCTCTATCATAAAATCTTAACTCTGCATCTTCCTTCCATTGTCTGCTCTCATTTAGAACATACGGCAATTAGTGTTTTCTTGTTTCAACTGCATTTTGCTCCTCCTGAAAGCCTACCTGTTCTACAAAGGATTTCATCAGGAAAAACCACGAATCACCTTGTCCCCATTCTGTACTGAATTGTTTATGCCACTCACGCTGTTAAATTTCAAGTTCCTCAATGGCCAGAAACTTTGTGATTGGTTTGGTTTGTTTCCTCTGCTGGGCAGTTCTGTGTTCATGTACTACTCCAAACAGGAAATAATGAGAGAGCAACAGGTGTAAAACCTCAAGGTATAAAATGGTGATTTCCTTAAAAGGTACAGAGCAAAAATGGGACATTGTGGATTATTCTGGTGTTTCTCACCTCAGAAGTGCCCCAGAAGTTGCCCTTTTAGCATTTTGCTTTGGACAAGTCCTAGTGTGGAGAAGGATGGAGCTGGAGGTGGGGGGCGGGGAGCGGGGGGGTAGAATCCAGGAGGAAGGTAGCCTCTGGGCAGGGAAGGGTCCATCCCCGGCAAAATGGCCCCAGAAGTCCATGCTAAGGGCCCAGCAAATGCCACATGGAGGTGTGGGCTCTCGATGGCCAGGCTCCACACCAGGGCAGCATGTCAAGGGAGGCAAGGCCAGTGTGCATCATGTACCTCCTTTCCTGTGTAACTTTCCTGCCCCCAACCCCACCCCTCACGCACCCACCCCTAGCTCTTTATTTTCAGCCTGAGAATGGGCTGCCCAGACATTCCATCCACTTCTGTTCTCCTTGCAGAATCTTCCCTGCTTCCATCTCACTGAAATCCTTTTCTATCACCTACAAGAGCTGCAATTTACAGAGTCACTCAGAACTTCATAGACTTGGAGCTCACATACTCCAGAGCTTAAATAAATGATCTCATTTAATCCTGGAAGCAGCCCTGCAATGAAATATGGGTTATTATTATCTTGATTTTACAAACTAGGAAATTAAAGCCCTAAGAGTTCCGACTATGCCCAAAGTTACAAACCCATGCTGACATTTGGACCCAGGTAGCCTAACTCTCAAACCTCTGTCTTTCTATTGCTCTGCAACCCTCCTTCTAGGTGGTGACCTCAGCAAAGTATTTAGGCAATATAGCTCAAGAATGTGAGGAATTTTGGGTAGGAGAGGAGCGTTCCTTTTAGGCAAGGACCTTCTCAGCACCTTGGAAAGCCCGGTGCCTGGCACAGAGTATGTGCTCAATAAATATCTGTTGGATGAACAAATGAACACCTTGTCAGCAGCCACTTTATCCAACACTGGGCAGAATCCTGCCCCAAAGTTTCTTTGTCGAGATATTCTCTTTTTTTAAGATTTTTTAAAAATTTATTTGTGAAAGAGAGAGCACCAGCGAGGCGGGGAGGCAGAGGGAGAGGGAGAAGCAGGCTCCCCTCTGAGTGAGGAGCCCAACATGGGGCTCGATCCCAGGACCCTGGGATCATGACCTGAGCCAAAGGCAGACACTTAACCAACTGAGCCACCCAGGCACCCCTGTTTTGTCAAGATATTCTAAAAGCCCCAGAAGGAGAGCAGGACTTTACCCCACACTAATTAGCCACTACATTTGTAGAAGGATAAATGTAAAGTGTGCAAAGTACACCCATGTGTGCAAAGATATAGTCCCATTTATTGATCCATAATCAAACTTAGCTATCTCTGGAGCTCCCCATTTCCACTGATGTTGAAAAATTTAGCCTTGCTAATTTCATGATAATTTAGTCAATTTTAAAGTTTTTTTCGGTCCCTTTTGGGTACTCAGTCAATTCAGACATCACTTCCCATGCCTTCCCATTTCCTTCTCCCCCAAGGGGGATCTAAGTTCTGTGGCAAGGAACATTTCTTCTATAAGACTGAAATTATTTCTGAATAAAATGTTTTAAAACCACAGTCCTGGTAGTAGTAAGTGCTCCAGTCTAGATGTAGACATATGCATGAGTCTCTTGGGGTTGGCCCAGGGCTCCCCTGCCAGGCACACACAGTGGATCTGCTACCAAATGGGCGGCCCAGAGCTAGATCCTGAGGCTGGGCTATGCCTGGGCTTCACTGAGGATTCCAGTGCTTTCTGGGATCCCTGCAAGGAGACCTTCGATGCAAATACCTTTCAACGGAGGGGAGGGGGTCTAAGAGGGACTTCCCTCCCAAGAACCTGTCACTGAGCCTACTCTGACTTATAGGAGCTTTACAATCACACTGACGGAGCCAAGTGTGAGCTAAAATCACCCCGACCTTCCTCCTTGTGTTGCAGCCCGTATTAGTTAAGGGAACAAATAAGCACTAACATTTTTGTGGCTTAACACAATCAAAATATATGTCTCACCCAGAGCAAAACAAGAGCTCCCTCCTTTCAACTCTAAGTTCTTCCCTCTCCTGGCAGATGGGGGAAAGCATGGTAAAGGCATCTCTCATTCTTAAAAGCCTCAGCCCAGAAGTGACCCGTTTGACTTCTACTTGTGTCCCAGGGACTGCTCTCCCTGCCCCACCTCCCTCAGTCCCTCCTTCACAGTTGACCCAGTCTCCCTGTGTGGCTGAAGGGGCCCCGCAGGAAACCAGACACACAGGGAGGCCACACCCTCATGGGTGCCGGATGGAACCTCAGGGCTGCCTGAGAGCCTGAGGTTAAGAGTCAAACGTTGGTGACAAATAAAACCGGGTTAAAGTCTCAACCCATCTCTGATATGCTAGACAACCTTGAGGAAGTAACTTGACTTGTGACTCAAAGGGCCATATCAAGACACACAGAAAGCATTTAGCACGACATTTGGCATGTGGTACGTGCTGGATAAACATTAGCTATTATGTTCCCGTAGTTCTCCTAATCAGACTGCGTGGGCCAGAGCAAGGTCCCCAGGCCCCGTGGCATTTACTTCTGGCCACTGGAACCATCTATATGGAACCCATTAGTTGGGGAAGAAGAGTGAGCCCCTTTGCCTCTTTACCCTCCTCTGAGCCACCATTACCAAAGGAAGAATTGAAGCAGAAACAGACGCAGGAAAGGAAAGGTCATGCCAGGGGAACAGAGGAGGGCGACAAGCAGATGGGGGCTGGGGGTGCAAGAAGGGAGCGGGTGGGGGTTGGCCAGGAGTCTGAGTGAGAAGCAGGATCAACAGAGAAGACACGGGAGCTCTATGGGGCATGCCCTACACTTCTCCCAGTCCAGCCCCTGTCCACTTCTCCATGGATATGAATATGGGTGCTGGAGATTGTCCTGTCCAAACGGGGTTGGGTAACGATTCACCAAAGTATTCATCTCAAAAACGCACTCATGATATTCACCACTTGTGGGAGGTTGAACTGTGTTCCCCCACCCTCACCAAAAAAGATATATTGCCATCCTAACCTCTGGCGCCTATGAATATGGATCTTATTCAAAAATAGGGTCTTTCCAGATATCAGTTAAGACAAAGTCAGCCAGGAGTAGAGGCATGAGCAGAATCTTCCTCTGAGCCCCCAAGAAGGAACCAACCCTACTGACGCCTTGACTTTGGACTTTTAGCCTCCAGAGCAGTGAAAGAATACATGTCTGGTGTTTTAAATCATCCAGCTTGTGGTGTTTTGTTACAACAGCCCTAAGAATGGGATACAACACTCACGCATTTAACAAATATTGTTAAGAATCTATTATCCTTCAGGTATTACAAACTAAGCTGATTTGGTTCTTGCCTCATAAAGTTTACAGTCTAGTGGGAGAAACAGACATTAACCAGATAGTTCACTATGGAAGTCCAAAGTGCCTCCTCTCCTTTTGTCCCAGGCGTGAGGGCAGAAATGGGGTCGTAGTCACTTTTTATCCCTAGACACTAGCATGGTGCTTGAAATATTAAAGTTTAATTAAAGGTAGAGCACATGAAACTTGGTTATCTCGTGATCAGTCTGTCCGCAGTGTCGTATTCAAAGCAACACTGTCTCCAAAAGCCTTGAACAATGATGTGAGTCTTTAGGCAACAATCCTGGAGATGGTGGCAAGGGGGGTGGGGAGGAGGGTTACATCGCAAAGCACACAGCAAGATTTCCTGAAAGTCCTCCTTAGGATTTCCTTCTTCAGAGCAGCAGTTCCAAATTCCTTAGCTCTTACCTGCCTCCCTTTGGAGGCTTGCCCCAACTCCTGGTCTTTTCTCATGCAAAGAAATTTGACTTCTCTTGGCTTCTCAAATAGGGTTCTGCTTAGATACTGGGAGAAGAGAGAAGCTATTTGATATTTAGACTTCATTTCTTGTTTTTCTCATGGATTTGTGAATTACCGAATACATGAGCAAACAACCAGCTCCGAGGTCTCAGGTTTTTGCTTTTGCCAAGTAGGAATGATTCTGAATTACTGAAACAGGCCCAGAATTCTAATGCTATGCAAGAGCCCTTGTCCTAGGGCAGGAAATTAACCCATCCATAAAGTACCTCCAATCATTCACTGTCTTCCCGGATGGTAAACACTCTTGCATTTGCCCCCGTTCAGCCCCAGCTCGCAGCTTAGTCACGGTGCCCTGTTGGAGGGCCAGAAGGAAGGACCCTGGACTGGGGGTATACATGTGTGTGCCCTTGGGGAAGTCCCTCCACTTCTCTCCGTCTCAGAGTGAGCTCCAGGACACAGTAAACTTAGATCACAGCTAGGATCAAAAGGATCAACCAAAGAGCAGAACCTCCTTTCGGGAATCTTTGCAAGGCTTTAGTTAACCAGCATCTAGTGATTCGCTCCAGCTCATCAGCATTGCTTTGGTAACAGTTTGCTCAGAAGACTCATGGAACAGCCAGCCGCTATCGAAGGGCCAAAGACCGAGACACCACTCTCAGCTGCACCTGACCCAACAGAAGCAAAATGGCCAGTGGAGAAATCTCAGATCATCAGGGAAACTCATGCTGAAAGATTGCAGAACCTCTAGAATCAGGCTGACACCTCAGCAGGGGCCATGAATTTGCCACCCTCAGTACTTGAATGCCCGAAATTCTAAACGTCTTGTTATTAGTTTATTAGGTATTCGTTACCATTATCCCACTCACAGTGAATTCATTCAGTGTGAATTTTGATGTCATATATGCAGTACTTTCATAAGAATTAGCATATTAATTAATATACCATTAATCATCTTCATTAACCTATTATTAATTAATTAATCTATCTTTAAAGTGAAATGTTAACAATCAATTCATAGTACTTGGATCCTTAAGCCACTGGAAGAGCCTTTATTATAATAATTTATGAACTGTGCAAGGTATTTTCAAATACATGTATTCACAGGTTTCTCCCTGTCCCCTATCTATACATCACTGCTGCCTTGCCAAATAGATTTGTCTAATCAATACCTCAGTGTCCTTATCTTTAAAGATGTCACCTTGTGTTTGCAGCTGTTAGCCCATCAATACACGTAAAGATTTCTGAGCTGCCTCTGTAGCGGTGAAATGGATCATACATTCATTTACACCACATTCATCTCAAGGACCATCCAGATAGGAAAAACATCGGGATCTTTTCTATTAAACCATGAAAATACTCTCTTGATTGCTTAACACACCTTATCGATTCACCAATAAACAAAATCATATTTTAAAATGTGAGCGTTAGACTCAGATTACTGTGAAGGAAATGGTATGTTAAGTCCTAGGACTTCGTATGAGCCTATTTAGTATATCACCTCAAATACCCTTATGACAAGTGAAAAATGAAAAACAATGCAGATATTTGTCATATTCTTACCAGACAATGGATACTGTAAATATACATAGCCCATCAGCTCTCTGGCGCAAATGGTGGAGAGAGAAGCAACACACCAATGCTGGAGAAAGAGATTCAAAAAGGAAACCCAAAATGGTAAATCACTGGAGTGCTGACACTTCTTGAACTTGACCTTAAAGATCTCAACAGCAAAAGAGAGTTATTTTTAAACGGGTCAAACTATAAACTTAATTTATGTGGGGTCTTGAGTTATGGACCCAAAGCAAAGGTGACATACATATATAATTATGAGTTAGATGACTCATTTTATTCATTTTATTAAGTCCACTTCAATTTTGGACATTTGATTAGCCCTCTCTGTATTTAATTCCCAAATCCCAAGAGCAAATGCCTAACATCTACTGAATCCTTTCTTATTCCATAGTGAGCGTGTATGTGTGTGTGTGTGTGTGTGTAGTGAATAGTTTATTGTAAAGTACAGGATCCATATTAATGTGCATTGTCGTTGACTTTTATCAGGAAGACAGTGTGAGTCTCCTTGAGATATTGTTTGTCTCACTCATGGGTGTGACAGCATGATATATACGATCTATCATGCTCATTTCCTTCATATGTTCTTTGCCCTATTGGAACAAGCACAAGATGATGGCAATCTCATGAAAATGCAACATGATTTGTTTATTACTGAAGGTTTATTTAAGGCTGTCACCATGACCTGTATCCATTAGTAACCTTACAGGTTCTTAAAGCGACACTAATAACAATACCTGATTTTTTAAAATTCTACTGAGCTTTCGGAAAAGCCCATGCAAAAGGCGTTTCTTTGCTCTACATCTCTCCTGCCTTCCCATCCCTTTTGAGACTCATTTTGAGTTTTATCCACTTTTCCATAAAAAGGTTTCAGGACTGTATAAGCCAGGGTTACATAGTGAGGCACACTAAAGGAAATAAAAATAAAAATGCTCTACAATCTTTTCCAGGGAGACGGAATTCTTGTGATTTGACTTGGTTTTGAAATGTTTTTTCACTAACATGGAAAAAAAAATAACCCCACAAATCCAGCTGAAAGTTGTTTTCTTGTTTTCTCATGTCTACTAAACCAAATCCACTGCATGTACCAGAGCAGTTGCTGTGTTTCCTGTGTCCCCCAGATTGCAACGAGTGTAGTTTCTGGGGCGTTACTATGAACGCCGTATGGGATAAACTCAATGCCCATGGCATCCAGCAAAGAATGAAGCATTTGACCAAGGGATCCCTGGGAAAAACAGCTAGCTGCATGGATGAGAAGATGAATCGGGCAAGTCCTTAAAAAGCATTTATGGATGAAGGCCTCACTTTTCGGGGCACAGCCAAAAGCTCTTACCTGAGCCGTCTGTCCAGCTGACATAGACAGGTGCATCAGTACCTGGGGATTGAATTTGCAGGCCCACAGAGCTTAACTCTGTTCAAAATCCTGTTAGGGTCTGCAAAAGAAACACATAAAGCACTGTGTTCTTAAAGTGTTTTCATTTCAGCCTGAAAGTGTTTATTGTGTCCAGACATATGAAGCCAAATAGAAGACAGTTACATGCATTGTTAACCAGGGTTTACACATGGCAGTAATGCTCCACAGACTTTAGTTCTACTTTATGATTTCTCCAGGATTCAGCAGTTACGTGAGGGCCAGGCTGGAGACCTCCAGGGGCCTCATTTTGTGTACTGTGGAGCCCTGCCACCAAGAAACACACCAATTCTCCTGCAAGGGAAGACAAGCCTGAGGCTTTTCCAAATCACGGAAGTCATTCTGGAATACCAAACTACACCGATGGCTGAATGAATTTTCTCACCTTCTGTATGAGTTTGCAAGGGCGGCTGTAACAAAGGATCACAGACCAGGCGGCTTAAACAGTAGCAGAAATGTATCATCTCACCGTTCTGGAGGCAAGAAGTACAAGGTCAAGGTGTGGGCAGAATCAGTTCCTTCTGAGGTCTCTGAAGGAAGGACCTCTCTCTGTGGCATGTAAATAATGCCCATCTTCTTGGTGTTCTCACATGGTCTTCTCTCTGTGCATGACTGTGTCCTAACCTCCTTTTCCTATAAGGACACCACTCCAATTGGATTAGGGCCCACCCTAATGACCTCACTTACCTTAATTACCTCTGTAAAGACCTTGTCTCCAAATACGGCCACATTCTGAGGTACCAGGGGTTAGGACTGCAACAAGTGAATTTGGTGGGGGGACACAATTCGGCCCATAACACCTTCCTGAAGGTATTTCGATGTCAGATAGCACAACCTTTTAGATGCTTTGTTTTGGGGTTTCTCCATGAAAGAGTAAGACAGACAAATTAACAATTGGGTTTGGGGAAACTAGTCCATGCCTGTGTTTCTTTACCAACTCTTTTAAACTCAGTAGAGTTTTTAGAAACCCACCAAATACTGTATTTGACCCACGCTAGAAAACCACAGGACTAAGGGGGGAGAGACCCAGGGGCAGGTGCTAAGTGCAGGACAGGGTTCCTGGAATCATGCGCTGGCTGCTTGGCCAAGACTTGCAGAACCTGGCACGAAAGCAGGACCACTCCCACAGGGACCTAGCCATTAAAGCCATCTTAATGATAACAATACTAACAAGACATGAACTACAGGGCCGGGATATTCAGAAGAGCTTGCCTTCGGTTACCAGATGAAGGAAAGATGGTTCCACCTGGAAAGTGAACAACCTGACAAAAGAGTCTTTGGTTTTTCCTCACACCGCTGAATGGCAAAGGGGAAGCCTCTTAGGCAGTCCTTCAAGAACAGGATTTTCTGTATTAACTGCAAACTCAGTAACGAGACCATCTAGCAACCCTCAGTCTGCTTTTCTTGAATCAAATGAACAATATTACTTAGGTCTGACTCTTTCTCAAAAGATAAAGTGGTCTTCTAATCTTCAGAGATTTGTAACCTAGCCCACACAAAAGAACTATAAATTATGTGCTTTTGTTCCCAATCTGGTGAATTTTTCCCTTACACTTCTTCTCTGTACCCAGATCTGAAGAACATGCTTAGAAGCAATGGGGAATAGTGCTACAAGGGAGGCAGAGAGGTTTCCCGTTAAGGAGAGAAAGGAGACTTCCTTCCGAAGATGGGGATAACACCTTACCACTGTTTGATCCATGGGACCCAGTGAAGTAAGCTCAATCAATTTTTAAAAGAAGGTTCTAATATCTCGTTTGAATTTATTAATAACAGAGTGGATTGACTGTTGAAATCTTCCTGAAAAAGCACAAAAGAGACCATCCCAAACTCAGCAAAAAGCCTAAAACACCATCTGTTGCTATGTTGAACCATTTGACTGGTGTGGGGGGGGGGGTGGAGGGAGAGGAGACGGCTGACAAATTGGGAGGCGCTCTCAGACACCCAAATACCCACTCTGAGTCCTCTGCTTTGGGAACCTACCAGAGAAAAGGAACTTCCTGGATGCCTAGTCGGGACGCCTGGATCTTAAAAATGTGTGAAAGCGTGTGAATGGCACCCTTCCACAACTTTACCGAAGCAAGAGAGATTAAACAAAGGTGTCAGAAAAGTTGGGAATGAGGAAGATTTCAATGCTGCTTCGAAAGGACTTTTCCCTCCTGAAACACACACAGTTGATTAGTTATGCAACTATTAAATGGAAAGTACATTTAAACCAGCCTCTAAAACAACGTATGGCTTGCGGTTGCCCCAGCCATGCCAGAATTCAACTCCACTGCAGAAGTGTTGGGGGGGCGGGGGGGGGGGGGGGAGATTTGCCTACAAATAAACTACTTTCTAAACTGCAACACATGGCAAAATTCAGCATTTTAAAGAAAATGGGGTCTTGGCACCAGCCGCCACGGTCTCTCAACATCAGTGTCCTCTTCAAACGGGAACAGGCATGAGCAGAGAATGGCTTTTGGTAATGAAGAATCTGGCCTCCCAGATCCGTCGGGTAAACAGCCGTCTGATTAGATCATCTGGCCTTTACTAAAGAAGAATGGGAGGCGCAGAAAACCACCAGGCCAGAAAACACTCCTCCAGCCTCAACAGCAAATCTCTCTGGGTTGTCCCCGCGACTTCAAGTTGACCCACAACGACAAAGCCCAAGAGAGCCGTTAGCACACTCGCTGAGAGCGTCGTCCTGTCTGTGATTTTTACAGTGACTTGAGTGCCGTGGCCACACTGGGAACTGGTGGGAAGTCCGGGGCCGGCCGCTGTGCCCGAATCAGCCGGCAGGTGGCGCGCCAAGCTACCGACTCCTCCTACCCAGCCGCCAGCAGTTTGGGCCCGCGAGGCAGGCAAGGATTTTGATTCATAAAAAACATAAATTCTACTTGATGAACAATAATAATAAAGGAAATGGAGTACTGGGCACCATAGAGATGAAATTTTAGAGCCCCGAAATCAAGTTATTTGAGATTATTTAATTTAATTTACTAATTTTGAATAACTGTGTGATGTAATGATGCATGGCAGGGCATTTAGGTTTTATAGCTTCTAAATGCTTCTCTTTAGGGTGATTGCACTCAGTTGCACGGTCGCCAGAGAACTCTGTCCCCATCTCCAAGCTGTGTAAACAAATTGAGGAGAGAATAATTACACATTGGGAGAAAGGCAAAGAGACTCTGTTGAGGGGGAGAGAGAGGAGAGCCCCAGCTACAACATTGTCCCCCTTTTTCAGGTTAATAAACTACCTCAGAAAAACTCAAAGACCAATGGTAAAGATTTTATTAATCTTAGCACAACAGCTAAGCCTAAGCTAAGCACTTTCCAGGTACTTCTTGAAGTAAAATCCTCATTTCATGATAAAACAATTAAGATCCATAACAATCTTTATATTCACATCTCAATGTTTTAAGTCAGTAAATGTACACCTCTAATAACTTCTCAACCGACAAATTGGGACACTGCAAAATCTAGGAATTCTGTTCATCCTTTGATCCATGAACATTTTCTGCAAGCAGATGTAAAAAGTCCTTTGATAAAAATGCAGCCCCACATTCTCGGCAGCGTAGCTCCAGCGCACACTCTGTGTTTGCAAAATGTGCGTGTATATCTGCACAAACATAGGGAGTTGCACACCCACAAGTATTAATTCAAATATCTGTGAGTGTGTGCACATATATGGGGACAGAGATGTTGTCTGTGCACCACTCTTCTCTATTGTTTTCAGCATAACTGATTTTGGCACCCGCTCTTTAGCACTTTGGAAGGGCCTTCATTAGCACTGGGATAGTATCCAAAAAGAATCCAGAAAAATCAACACATAGCTGCTCTTGTTCTCACGATAAATGACAGCTTTGGTGGAAAACAACAACAGTCAAGAAGCAAAACAAAAACCAAAAAGCAACAAGAGTAGCAATAACATGAATAGAGGAAGTCAGACATCACTAACTCAGATTTTTTTTAATTTTAATTTATTTATTTATTCCATTTTTACAACTTTCTTCCTTTGATACTAAGCCTCCGGGTACTTCCACGCAATTAAAAATATAAATAGGGAAAGTATCTTAAGGACCCTAGGTGGAAAATAAAAAAAGCAATCATGCAGGCGTATGTCTCTTCACTGATACAGACGTGCTTATTATAATCTTAAAAATATGTGAAAGCATGTTAAGTGGTACATTTATGTAATTTTACTGATATGGTATGGCAAAGGCTGACCGTTAAACTACCCCAGCCCCTAAACGGAACGCTGTCCCCTGAAACGTCCGCACCAATAAGCCACAATTCTTTGGAACCAGAGTTCTTAGAAAACAGAATCTCCCTAATTACCCGAAAGTCTTAATCTCAGAATCACGAATAGGAACTCTTGGGTCATTCAGATGCCATGAGAATGTGTAGGGAAAGCAGTAATCTCTCAACTAGTCAACAACTCCATACTATCCAATGTCAGTGTATGTGAATATACCCTCACACGATACCTTCGTAGGTAGATAATAAGTCACGCTTTAAAGAAAAGCAGTCATCAAACTGTAGAAGACTTTTATTCAAAGAGTTAATTCCTTTGCACTTCAGCTGTCAAAACAATAGTGGAAAACTGAAGTGTGCATTGCCCTTTAAGGCTAGTGGCTCTGCCCAGGAGACCAGACCTCCGTGGGTCTTCAGAAAAGAGAGGTTATGGTGCTATTCATTCCTCCATTAGCTCCTTGCCTTCTCTTTCCTCAGTTTCTCCAATTTTGTGAGCTGTTTATACTGGAGGGTTGTGAAATTTTTCAAAGAAAAGAGGAAAGTGGTGAAATGATATGAAGAAGAAGAAGGAGGAGGAGGAGAAGGGGGGAGAAGGGGGAGGAGGGGAAGGGGAAAGGGAAGAGGAAGAGGAGGAGCCCTGCACAATGCTGGTGGTGAGGGTCCAACGGAGGAAAAAGCTGTACATGAGTAGATAGCGAGAGGAGTATCCAAAAGAGCCAAATCTTAAACCTAAGACATCCTGGAAGTGTGGCTCTGGAGTAAGTCAAAATACAGGAATAGCCAGTAGATCCCAGCAGACAGGAAGCAAAGGTCTCCAAATTAATCCATTCCTTCCACAAATATTTATTAAGTGCCTCTGATGTGACTGGCACCGTGTTAAGCACTAGGCATATAAAGGTAAACAAGATATTTCTTCTCGATGTCTTTCTTATGTAGAAGCACCACCACCATTTTGTCTGACTTTTAACTGCGCAGTGCACGAAATCCTCTAATTCCGAAGGCAGAGGTTGAAAACCTTGTGAGTCTGTGCACGGAGAGGAAACTGAGCCCCAGAGCACCAGGGTGGTGTGTGCTTGGCAGCACCTTCACCCGTCTTCCCTTCTCCTCCTGATCACTGCACGCCGAACACAGACCCTCTCAGGGGCTAAGTAGTTGTTCCGTATGTAGCCTAAGTATCTGTCGACAACAGTCATCCCTAGAAGCAGCTCCATTTCACCCTATTGCTGATAATTATTATGAATAAGCTAACACAATCTCATGTTTGACAGAATTGTCTCACTCCCCAAAAAGGACCAGAAAGCCGATTGAAAGGTTTCTAAAAGGAGGAAAGATTCCAAGTAGAATGGAGGCTACTTCTCAACAGCCTATTCAATGACCCTTCTCTCTTTCGTCTCCCCCAAGATGAGGAGAGAAGCAGCCTGGCGTTTGGCAGGGAGACCAATGTCAACACTCTATATTTACTTATTTATTGGCAGTTTGGAAGGCAGCCACCATTTATGGTCCTTCATTCCCAAATAGAGGGAGCAATGATTCCTGCCAACAATGTGTCCATGCCACCTGACTGCCCTCTCTCTACACAAGCCAAGAGGGGAATGGGTCCAGGTTGTTCACTGTTGGCCGCCATATTTATAACACTTATAATGCTGCCTGTACTCTAAAAGACCCCAACTGGAGAAGATAGTGGGCTGCAACTCCCTGACATGGTTTAGCTCTCACAGAAGCAAGGTTTAGATAGGCAGAACCCGACTCTATCCATACCCAGACACACAACCCCAATATTGATATTCTCTTTGGAAGTGTGATGTAAAGACGTTGGAGAGAGTCCCAAAGAGTTTCGTGTACACATGGATGATGATATGTTTGGGAAATTGTCCTTCTGAGAAAAGACCAAATAAATTGGGATTTGTTTGGGGATCAGAAAGAGACAGCTAGGATGGGGATGTAAAAACTAAAGCAGTCTTTAGAACGATATTAGGAGAGTGAGATTGTCTTTGAATGAGAGCAAACAGAGGTTTTCAACTTCTAGCACAGCTAGAACAAGAGAAATCAGAAAATTTAAAAACCAGATGGGCCATTAGCCGTTATCTGGTCTGACCTCTTCATTTAACAGATGATGCAGTTTATTTTTTAGGAAAAGACTCTGGACCTAGATGTAGGTCCCCTAAGTCTAAATGCAGTGCTGGATTCTCACAACTGACTGACACTCACACCAGAAGGATGAGTTTAGACATTACTAAAAGCACAGACACATGTCACCAAAGGCACTCAAGCCACAAGTTAAATTCTGGACCAAAGTAAGCAAGTTTGTTCAATCAGGAGCCCAGCACAGCCCGGGGCCAGGAGTCCAGAGACCTCCTGAGATCTTCATGATGGAGAAGGCAGCTCTTAGTAGACTGCCTCTATTACTGCTTTTGAAAGCAACCTGACTATGGCAATAGGAGGCAGGGCAAGTTCGACCAGTCGAGGACCTAGGAGAATGTGGTTTTATTCATCGTTGGATCAAGCCTAGTTAGGAAATCCAGGGAGCCTCCTAGACAAGCAGCTCAGCTGTGGCTTCCCAGGTTGTCCACACTTGTGGGCAATTTCATGGGAAGCAGGTTGTGGACACAGCGCGTAAGCTGCGAAACCTCAGTCGGCCTCCACCGCGGCTGCAGCATGAAATTTCCCGTTTGCTCCACAACCTCTGAATTCAAAGCGGAATTGCCACCAGCTGTGCTTTCAGCTTTCTCCTTTGCAAGTGAAGAGCAAAACATCTTTGATGATAATGTGGGTGGAAGGAGATTTAGGGAACCCCTCCTCTGCTGAGAGTTAGTCAAGGTTGACCAAAGTCAAAGTCAACCAAACCACTGGAGCTGTCATCTGCTCTCCAAGATGACATCCTATGGAGTCTGATAAAGATGGAACGGTGAGACTGGACCGGAGGTCAGAAAAGATTGGAGGTCTTATCTTTCCGTTAAGACAGTATCCAATCAAGGTATAGGTGTGTCCACGGGAGAAACGTGACCTGGACACTGTCAGCAGTTTAGACATTAATTAGTGTGGCAGAAATGAGGTAGGTGACAGACTTTCGGCTTCTGAAACACTTCGCTCTCCTTTTCACCCTGTGTCTTGTGCACACCATTCCTTCTGCCGTTTCCACCCCCTTTTCCATCCCCACTCAGTCAACTCCTGCTCATCCTTTAAAAGCCAACACAAATATCTTCTCAGCGAAATCCCCCGGTGTCTCCAAAACAGAATGAGGCACTCCGTCCTCCGTGATTCCAAATAAAAAATATTATGTATTATACATATATATTTAACACCGATCACATGAAACTGTAAGAAATGGTAAGGAGGGAAGATAACTGAGCTCTGGGGTCAGGGATAAGAAACTCTACACCCCAACTCTTCTATCAACAAGCTCTGTGTCCTTGAACAAAGTATCCAATCTTCCTGATCCTTAGGGCAAGTCTATCTATACAATGGGGACAATAATGCCAACTTTGGAATGTTCTTGTGAAGATGACATGAGATTGGCAAATAAAGCCCCTAGCACTGGGCCAGTCTCACAGTCAATACTCTATAAATTAGTCCCCTTACCTTCCTCCTCCCTCCAAAGGCAAAAACATGCCTTTCATCGTGTGTCCTCAGTGTTGAGCACAAAACATACTAGAACATTCTAGGGACCTAATACATGCAATCATCAGTGAATATGAGAACTAAGGACAACTAGGGGCCAGTTTTCAATCATAAAATGTCAAGCTTAGAAATGGCCCTAAACCAATAGCCTTTGACCCAATGATCATTGCAGGGGAAGCTCAGAAAGGGCAAGCAGTGGGGCCGGAATGAGCCCCCCTCCTCTCCTAGGTCCAGGTCAGGGCTCTCCCACTCTTTCCCGCTGCCAGCTCAGGCTCACCTGCTTCTAGGTGACGCAGCCCAGAAGCTGCGTGAGCCTTCCCGGGACAAGTTAGAACCGGCCTCTCCGCCCATAGACCTGGAGACCGGTGCCAGCCTTTGTGGCTGTTTGAATATGAATCCCCTCCAGCTATTCGCGGTTAAAGGCAATTTCTCATCATCCACACTAACACGGCTTCATTCAAATTGGAAATGATAGATGATTAACAGGCATGAGAAACCGTGTTGTGCTACATTCAGAAAGGATGCAAATGACAAAAACATGTTGCCTTCTGGATAGGCAGGGAAATGGCGTATAGCAGAACGCACCCGGCTCCTTGCACCTCCGTGTCTGGCTAGACGGTTTTATGGCATTTAGCAGCACTGCGCGAAAGCACCCACAGCATACCATAACTCTCACAAAACAGCGTTTTCATGTGCTAATGGCAGCTGAATCAGAAACACATGGATTTAATTTCCTTCAAAATACCCACGGGTATAAAAATCAATGCAGGCGAGCCATTTGGCTAACTGTACTGGGGGCTTTTCTGAGCCCAAAAATGGCGAGAAATTGTCGGAGATGGCTGGTGAGCCCCAAATCCCACCAGGCTCAGCCCTCCCCGAGCACAGCCCTGGCCCTAATGCGCTGTGAAGCCCCGGCTGTCTTTTTGGAGAGAGGCAGGTGCTTGCTGCGTGGTACCTTGCCGGCTGCCATCTCTGCACATTTCCTACTTTCCGCTGTTAGTTCATTTGCTCAGCCTCTCCCGCCACACAGCCATCAGGGAGATCTCGTTTTGGCAGCAGATCGGGATCCCTGCCTGAAAGTTGATAGAGGTTGAGCTATTTGCAGAAATAATGCTTTCCAGACGTACTAAACAGTACCCCTCTTTCCAGATGGAGTGGCATTAGTGTTGCTTCCAGCCATTTCCTCACCTTCTGGTATACTTGTCAGTTCTCCCATATGCACCACAAGCCTTCCGTATTCTGGGGAATCTCAGAAAACTGCTCAGACCCTCAGCTTCTCATCACTTGCACATACAAGCAAGTGCACGCACACACACGCACGCACACACACACACACATTTACACAGGCTCGGCTTTTATGTATGCACATACAGTTTTCTCCCCCTCACCCACCCACCTCCTGGGAGTCAACGTAGATTTTCAAGAGAGCTAATCACTAAATGTGATAGTTGAGCAGCCCAGGGAATTAGACAGGCATGAATCGGTGGGACATCCAAAAAGTCCCTTGGCTTTCGGGGAGGTGTTTCCACCAGCACTAGTCATCAATGTCGATGTTATTCACATTGCCTTTTGGTGGCCTCTAGTTTTGAATGTCGGGGGGGGGCACCTTGGTGAAGAGGCTCCTCCCTAGAAAGGAGCCCAGAGGCTTTTTCCCCAAGATAAATCTGTTGAGAGCTGGATTAAGCCTCTTTGTGTGATGGCCGATACATAAGACACTTTGGACTGAGGGACCCCAGAATATCAACCCCACGTGCATTTCCTTACTGAGAAATTGTCCTGCCTGCCATATTGTATTAGCTCTGGGTGGTTTAAACACGCCCAGGCCAGAAATCAGGTTACTTCAAACAGGCCATATATTGAGCTCCTTCCCGGCTCTGCGATCTGATGCTCTCAGGAGTCTGGACGTGACTTTCACGCACTCGCGTCTTCAGTCTGGTGGGCCGATGGAACAGTGCTCCGCATGGGTGGCAGCCCCGTATGGAAACCGTCCTCACTTTTCTACATTTTGCCATTCTGCTTCCTCTTCTACTTCCCTCCTGAAACTGAGCTTTCTTTTTCAAGGGGGAGAGCAGAGAGCGGAAGGGAATGGAATGTTTTACACACATGCAGAGTTTCCCTCTCCCATTGCTCTCTTTTCTCATTTTGGCTGACTTTGGTCCCTGAGTGTGTTCAGGATGGATATGCTCTCCCCCACAATCTAAGATCTGCTCTGTTTCCATTCTCACAGAGTAAAGACCCATGCATCCTGGAGTGGGTGAGGGATCAGGGTTAGCTTCTCAGAAGAGCCTGCCATTGGAAGCTCTCAAAGCTACTACATATCATGAAAGTCAGGTTGAACAACCAAGGCCAATTACTAAACATGACAAAGACAAGATACAACAGAAAATGCATTAAAGCAAAATACAAATCATTAGATATAACTGATACCTTCCTCCTCAACTCTTCAATTATTACACAGAGTCAGTATATCCTGTGTGACCTTGGGCAAGTTACTTAACCTCTCTGTGCCTTGGATTCCTCACCTGTAATACACTAGTTAACACTAGTAAATCCCTCACAGGTTTGTTGTGAGGATTAAATGAGATAAGGCATATAATTTGCTGAGAACAAGGTTGGAGGGTAGTGAGTGGTCTCTAAGTGTAGGCTCACAACCAAACCATAAATTTTCTTACTACCTCCAGGAAACCTTCCTTCCTATCACCTTCCAGGCTTTTTGAAACTGAAAAAACCTTGGCTGTCAACCTGGCGATTGCCACTGGTAGATTTGGTATTTATCACACTTCTTGGGTCATTGTCATTGATGCTCTTGTCTTTGTATGAGTTGAGTTACTCATGGTTAGGCTTGTTCCCGAGAAATATGGTCCTCAATGATGAGCTACTTCTTCTAGAAGGGCACTGTCCTGGCCATCTCAAGAAAGATGGCACACAAAAGCAACAACAAAAAGCTTTTTACAAGTTACAGTAATTTTTCTTAACATTTCATAGTTTTTAGAGATTTTATTTATTCATTTGAGAGAGAGAGATATATAGAGAGAGAACATGAGCAGGGGGAGAGGCAGAGGGAGAGGGAGAAGCAGGCTCCCTGCTGAGCCAAGAGCCCGATGTAGGGCTCCATCCCGGGACCCCGGGATCATGACCTGAGCTGAAGGCAGACGCCCAACCATCTGAGCCACCCAGGCACCCCTTTCTTAACATTTCAAAATGCATCTTATTGCTTAATTGGTGCATCTGTACAGTTTACCAGTACAAGTCAACTAGTCCATGTTCATTTTCTTCATGCCCACACTCTTTCATTTTTGGAAGTCCTCAAAAGCAAAATATTGCCCTCTCTGATTCTTTTTACTACTGCTATTGATAAAAGGCAATGAAATGTTTTAGTCACCACCCCTCAAGCCAGGCTTCTGATTACATTACGAGCCTTGCTCATTAATGCAGGGATGGGATGCAGAGCAGAAAGGAGGGGTATCCATTCCGCCCGCCATGGGAGTAACCAGTTGATCGGCAAGACACACCAGCTCCACGAGGGGGAATACCTTCAACAATTCCATCAACATTGATTTACTTTAGCCAGGTGATATTTTAATGAGCCAACCCCAGCGCTCCCTGGATGACACGACTTCTCACACTAAGAGAGCACACCGCCTTTAAAAGAAAAAAAAAAAATCACAAAAAAAGCCAGAGAGTTGACACTTGCAGATGAGTCTAATTCCCTTTGTCCTGTGGACATGCGCTGTGTTGGGAGAGCTCCAAGAGCATCGAGCTGATTTTTGCTGTCATCGGAACTGACCCTCAGGCCCCCAGGAGGCCCACAGTCTGTCGGCTACAGTGACAGGGAAGGGAGCCAAGCTTCAACTTGGGGTCCTCAGATGTGTAGCACAACAGGCTACGTCCAACCCTGACGAGGGCAGCTGGATCACATGAATTTTTAAAGTAAAACAACTGATTTTGTTGGGGGGGGGCGGGAGTGGGGGTAGTGGAGCTTGCAATTTCCCCCTGTGAAATCCCCACAGAAGAAATGCACAGACCCAGCATGTTGATTTTGGCATCGGCACACACGGTCCCTCTGTTCTGAAGATGAGCTGACACGTGCAGATTTGCAGATCAGCCATTTCAAAAGGTTAATTAAATATTACCATTGTTTTCCGAGCTATTAATGTATGTTCTTTCTTCATGTGAAAGGCTTCTCCCCACTCAAAAATCAGGGTTTGGATTTTCTTCCCAATCCCTTCCCCTGTTAAAACCTGGAAAGAGAGTGACTGAGGGGCCTAGAGAGAGAGAGAGATTCCCAGACCAGAGGCAAAATACAGTTTGGAGCTGAGGAAGGAGCGACTGTGGCTGGCATTATCTGAAGCAGAGCCCTTGAAACACATTCTCAGCTGCAGCTGGGGATTAGAATTATGTCATTCCAGGAAGGTTCTAGAAAGGGGCCAGGAAGGAACCCCTGCTCTTTCCACCTTTATTTATTTGCCGACATAATTGACCACACTGGAGCTCAGGAACGTGGCAAGCTTTGGTCTTCGGTGGTTCTGGGGGAGGGTCAGCAGGTGCATCGGCCACAGGGCCAGTGAGGACTGAGGCAGGGACACATCCCACTTTGCAACATCTGTCTGTCCCCTGCCACTTCCAAATGCTGTGGTTTTCTCTCTGCCTGAGGCATCCAGAGGTTGGCAGGACAAGGCCTTCGTGTGCATGGGAGAGGGATTCCAAGATGGACGACAAGGGATAATAAGACAGAGGTCAGGGAGAGGACAAGGTTTCTCTCCGGCAGGAAGTGCCACCCTCTGTGACTGCAGTTTACAAGAACCCCCGCGCCAGGATGAGCACAGCAGTCTGCAGGAAATCTCTCCAGACAACCCATCTTCCAGGGCAAGCAGGACATGTTTTGTTTGCAAAGTAATAATGCCTCCCTAGATGTGGGGAGGAGACAGCTAACCTAACAGTGTAATGAATGGAAAACAAAGGGGCAGAACGAAGGCAGGTGACAGAGGGTTGCTGCAGGCAGGTGGGGCTTGGCACGGATGGAAAGAGGAAGGGAGCCCGTCAGTCCCAAGTCTGGTCATGGATAAAGCTGGAAGCGTATCCGCACAGTCACGCCTACCCCGAATATCTGTCTACCCGCCCATCCGTATACACACCATGAGGGCTGAAATTTCATCAGCAGAGGGCTACGTGGCAGTATAACGCGGTGATTACGAATGCAGACTCTGCAGTCAGAAGACCTGGGTTAAAAACCCATCTCCATCACTCTCTGGCTGGGTTTCCTTAAGGTTTTTCATTCCCTAATGTTTCCCCTTTTTTAAGTACAAATTGCTATACTGTAGGGTTGTTAAAACGATAAAATGAACAAAAAGAAAAGAGTAGGGAGGGGGTCCACTGTTGGGTAAGTGCTCTTGAAATAGGAGGAAAGAAAGGGAGAGCAAATCCTGGAAAAGCAGAGGGTAGAGGAGGAGAGTACCAGAGGAAGAAGAGGAGCACAGAAGGGGAGGGCCTAGATACCTTTGACCTTCTGGAACCATCTGTTAGCAAGCCATCCCAGGGTGTCGTGGGTGCAGCTTCCCTGGATGAGCTCATTCGGATCTCCTGCAGTCTTGACCCAGTGTCCTATCCACTGCATCTGCCCCAACGTGGTCTCCCTTGCTGGTAAGATCACCTTGACTCACTACCCACACCCAGAGCTGAGCCCCTGCACACGTGCGAGGCTTGGAGGTAACCAGGCAGGCTGGGATGGAAGGCACAAAGGGGAACGCACACTTGCACAGGCTGAAGCCATCAAAGAGGAAGGACAAGCACACAGGTCCTCAGCATGTTTAAGTTCTGAGAGGCAGCCTCCAGAGAACAGCGCTAGATCTCCTGCAAGATTGGTGCTTGGGGGACAGGTGTGAAAGGAAAGCCATGTCACAGATAGGGGGATTTGGGGCTGTATTCTTTCCAACCAGGTACATACTGGGACCTAACTCATGCTAGACTCTTAATAAAATGTCGGAATGCATTGGAGAAACCCCTGACCGGATCCTGCTCCTCATGGAGCTTCTATCACAACACAAAGAAACAGAGACTGTGAATCACAGGGCACTGTGCTGGAGAGTAGGGGACATGATCAGGTGCTTAGAGCCAGGGGAGAAATCCAGCAGAAAGCCCGTTCCAGGCAGAAGAACAGCTAGTCCAAATAGGCTGGTATGGTGGATGCCCTCAGAGTTGTCTGCTCAGCCTAGTAACTACCCCCATCCCCACCCATGAGCAAGTGAGCAGCAGTGAGGACACAATCTAGCCCACTGGCCACCACTAACTGATGTGAAGGTGGACAGAACCCCAATTCCCTGGCTCTGGGCCAGTTGGTCTAGAAGCAGACTCCTGACCAGGGTTGCCATTAACTAATAAAAATATAGGATATCCAGATACACTTGAATTAGTTTAAGTATATCTCATGCAACTTTTGGGAGATACTTATAACTTAAAAATGATGAATTGTTTCTCTGAAATTCTAATGTATTTGGGCAAGCCCATATTTTATCTGGCAACCCTACTCCTGACCCAACTGGGATCCTCAAGAGAGTGCCTTCTGTAGGATGCGGTTAAAAGACAACTGAGTAAGCCTCTCTCCAGGGGCTGAAAGTGCAAGATGTTTTCTGCCATATGAGGAAAGCCAACATACCAAAGGAGAGAATCAAACGAAGTCAGAAGTCAGTGAGAAGCAGAGACAAAGGGAACAAGGATACTGGTGACATTTGAGGCCAGATTCCAGTCTACTCCCTGTCCTTCCTACAGCTTGGTATTCTGCTCTATTTGGTGGACCCTATTCCCCACCCACCTCACCCTCACTCCCAGCTCCTATAGACAGGGAAGAAAGCAGAGGCATTTTAATTCATCAGCTCAAAGGTTATAAAGTTAAGCAAACGCACCTTTACCACAATAAGGCCAGGGTTACCATGTTAAATGGTATGTGGTCAAAGCCATATTACAGGAAGAAATACCATTTCTTATATAGATCAGATGGGGTGTTCTTCAAGAGGAAATTAAATGAATTATACTTGATTTTTAAATTTAAGGAAAACACAAACCAGAGTTGAAACACCCACTTCTCCCCACCCCACCTTGTCTACAGAGCCGAAAGTTCTCTTGCAAACCAAGCAGAAAAACTCACTGATAGAGCATGGATACATAAAGAGCCTAAAATTTGTATGACAAATTATTTGCCATAAATCATAGACCCCGGGTGTATATCCTATAAAGAGGTCCTATAAACCAGTAAGAAAAACATGATGGGCACCTCCCTCCAAAAATAGGCAAGGGGGTATTTGCAAAAGAAATATGAATTTTTAATAAAAATATGAAAAAAATTTCAGACTCATTATTAAGCAAATAAATATAACAAAAACATCAAAGTTCCCTTTTAGACTATTATATTGGCAAATTAAGTAAATTAGTTCTACTGAAAGCTAGCCAGGGCGCAATAGAGTGAGCACTCTTTTGCACTAGCGGTAAATCCCTAATATACAGTATAGCAGTGGTATATCCCTAATGTGCAGTATACTAACAGTATATCCCTAATGTGCAGGATACAAACTGTATATCCCTAATGTGCAGTATACTAACAGGACATCCTTAAGGTGCCGTTTACTAATGGTATATCCCTAATATACAGTATACCAGTGGTATATCCCTAATATGCAGTATACTAACAGTATATTCCTAATATACAAAGGACTTCTGCAAAATAATAAATGACAAAGACCCCAATAGAAAAATGGGCAAAGGGTTTGAATAGGCAATTCATAGAAGTGATGCAAGTGGTCAGAGTAGGTTAGATAGAGACATACATTTCCATTTACATGGGGATTTGGATTTAGATAAGTGCTCCTCCTCACAGTCCAGGAAGGTCAAGATGAAATGAGATACCAGTTCTTGGCCTCTGATATCATAAGTACTGATAACTTCTATTTCTGGGAAGGGCTTTGGGGAATAGGCAGTCTCGCACAGGCTCTCGGTAAGGGACATAAATATTCTTACACCATTTTTAAAGGATAATTTAGCAATATCTATTTAAAGCACCTGAAATCTCTGACATCTCTGTTTCTTCTTTCAAGATAGAAAACTGTTGTTTACCCTCTGCCTCGTGAAAGGAATTCCCAATTCTTACTATCTCAGGAAATAATTGTTACCCTGTGGTCCCCTCTTCTCTAATTTAAGAAACACGTTTTAAAATTTTGCAAACCATGGCGTTATTTTCCATTTTCTGTGTTTTGATCCATTTTATCTATATTCCGGGCAGTCTTTGATGAATCATCTCTCCTTTTTTTAACACTCCATTAAGAATGTGGTGACCAATGTGGGCACAATGTTATTCTAAAAAACAAAGCTTAAATGCCAAAGACCGTACCAGAGTAACAGCGTTTTCAGCAAAGATGGGGAAATAGCGATTGCGCTCAAGTGGAAGCGGATGTCCCACATCCTGGGCATGCAAGTAGCCCTGCTACTACATGGCCCGTTCCTCGTCTTCCTTCCTTGGAATTTTTCCCACTGCCCCTTCAACTAAGCACCATATTCCCTCCTTCAAGGTTTCCTTCGTTCCTGGGCAGGAGGCCCTGTGCCTGGAATCCTGCCCCATCCCATCTCCGCAAGCTGTCTCCTGCAATCATTCTACCAGCTCCTGAGATCCTGCTTCCTCCACAAAGCCCTCCCCAGCTGAGAGCCAAGTGATTCTCCTCCAGCTCCCCACCTGTTCTGAGCCACTGCACGCTCCCTCTCTCCTCCTCCCATTGTTTGTACTGAAAAGCAGTGGGCTCGGTGATGTCCTGTCCACGAAATGGCTGCAGTGCTCTGCTCGTCCTTTCCTATGCCCGTCTGCATCCGTGACGGCCGAGGCCGAGTTTATAAATGTGCTTTGCTCAGATCAGCAATGCGAGAAGCTGTGGAGTGACGGTTGGTGTTCTCCCGAGATCACCTTGCACAGCATCCCCAAGGATCAAAGTTCTGTGGCTTGGTAAACCAGGCTTACGTTTAGGGTCAAGTGTGCTCCCCGTAAGACTTACTTCAACCTTTCTGGGTCTGGCTCAAGTGTCCTTGGGACAGAGTAATGCTGGCTTAAGCTGGCAAGCTCTGAAAATTAAACTAATGATTGTGAGTTTAGTGGAATGGAAGAATGGCTTTTTTTTAAGTGGTTAAAAATATCACTAACAACTGAATCTAAATATTAGAATCCTTCTTCCCTCAATTATATTTTCCTCTTTCATGATTCAGCATCATTTTAATTGAACTGGATCCCTCAAGACTAAAAATCTGGTATAAAACACCTTCAGTTGGTAAAATAGGTGGGAAGTTTGCTTTAAATCCTTTTTTAGATTTTTGTCTCTACCCACCATTAAAGTTAATTTCATACCCATTTTCCCCCTTGTACCTTTGGAGAAGAAACTTGTTTTTATAGCTTTCTCCTAATGTCAAAACAAAAGCTCCCTTATACTGCTTAGAATCTCGAGATCTTTTTCCAACAAAGAGGAAAACAAATGTGTTCGAATTAAGGCAACTGGGGACGTTACTGGATCACTGCAGAATACAGAACCAACCATCTTCAACTTGTATGAACTGGTAGCTCCAACATTAATGGACAACATGAGAGAGGAGAATGCCAAGAAACACACAGTTTTCTCACTCACTTATTTTTAATTTTTTCCTAAAGTGTTGTATGGGTTTTTGTAAGCCACAATTTGAATTATTTGCAGCTTAGAGTGAGACACAAAGATCTTTTTACAATATCATATCAAATTTAATTCTGTAGTCAATGATGCGGTGAAGAGCAAGGGATTTTTGTTTCCTTCCCCACACCCCCACCCCGCCTCCGTTGAAAGGAAACAAGAGAAACAGAACAAGCTCAGGGTCCAGATCTCTGGGCCATGTGAGTAATGTTTTCGTATTTTATAGAAGCTCTGACAAAAATACTCCAAGGAGGACAAACAATAATATATAATAAATTATAGATGCTGGAAAACTGAAGGACATTATGCTTCAGCATTTCTGCCTTCTAATAAACCAGTGGGATGAGATGCCCTTCTTCATCTGTCTGCTTGCAGAGCGTTTGTTCATTCACACCCACTGTGTCGTGGGTCACCTGCACAGGACCTCGGCAGACAGACTGTAAAAGGTGAGTGGCCGCTGACTGCTGAACCCTGCCTCCCTCCTCCTCGGGCCATCTGATTTGGTCCAAGGGCATCCTTGAGAGTGGGGACAGATGAGCGATGATTCTCCTCTCCGTTGCAAGGAGGGGCCGTGGAGACCCACAGGTCCCAGTCTCTGCAGAACCTTTGTCGGCATCAAGGTCTCAGTCCCTCCCACACCAAGCTGACAATCCCGTCCCCAAATCCAGAAGATCAGCAATAATTGATTTGGCTTCTGGCCCGTACCCTTCTGGTGCAATAGCAACAGCACAGTTCACTAGCTCTTTGCGATTCCTCCCTGCCCTCCCTTAAAGAGAACTCTCGTGTCTGATTAAAATCGGTAATGCGCTGGTCCTGGAGTGAAGAGGTGCTATTTATTTCTGTCAAGTTCTGCTTGGAAGGTTTGAGGCTTCCTCCTACCAGACATTTTACTAGTAAACAGAAAAGTTACCCATATTGTCATGCTTGCCCTGACCTGCAAGCTCGTGAACAATAAATCTTAATTACAGTTAAATGCCAAAATCTGCAAAGAATGAGACAGCACTAGTCAACTGTGAATTGGTCCGACTCCTGCCTCGGCTGGTGCAGCTGCAGGAATACATAAATTAGTTTGTGATTTGTTTGTGCTGGAACAATCAGTCGAGGCTGTTTCTTAAGAGGGTTTCCAGTATCAGTGGACGTACTGGCATTCATCCTACTGCCACGTCAGATGCAGGTGGCATCTGGGAAGTTTTATTTTAAAGGACTTTCAGCATTATGCTCGGGTTAATAAGAAAGCGCTATTTCTAAATATCTCGGCAGTTTTCCAAAATAGGGCTCAGTCTCCTGACATCTGCTCTGTCCATACTTGGTACCTTTGGGTTTATTCGGGGAACAGCTGAATAACCTTTTGTTAGTAATCTCCTTTTTGCACCGTACTGGGCCACTGGAGCACGAGGCAGGCAACCCATGCAGGAGCTTTTTAAATTTTTTTTTCCCCCTGCTGCTGGAAAGCTCATGAGCTCCTTGGTATTCAAGTGTTTGCTTGTCATAATGCTAAATAAAGCCACCCTGTTGTCCCCTTGCCTGGGTCCTCTTGACATATTGGCACCTATATGCAAGAATTAGAAAGGTGATTGCAGACATAACTCTGTTCAATGGCTCCAGGCTGTTCTATCAATTCTGAGACTGACAGGAGATAGGAGATGGAACTGGGAAGAAAGAATGGAGTTTGGGCTGCTGGGTGCTTTGTCCCATGAATCAATCTGCAATTTACTCATATTATTTTAGATGCAGATCCTGTTCTCATTGGGAGTCAATCATCTGCTAGATGCCCTTACCAGCCGTTTTCTAAATAATAAGGCAGGCCCTGCTTCCCCGGGACTCTGGAAGCAGCGCAGGGTAATGGCAAGGCCCCGCGATGAGGTGCTATTTCACTAATTAGGAGGTGCTGTGTAAGTGGGTGAGAGGGAAGTAGAAAAACCCTTTCTCAACGGAGGTGGCGGGGCGGGGGGGGGGGGGGGGAGGAGGATTACAAAAGAGGCAGAAATAGGTTCTTTCTGTTGTGTTTTTAAAGAGAATGAGGGAGGGGGCATTCCTGAGGACTGAAATGGCCATGTCAGTTTCACTCGGGAGCCCCGCTCTCCTGCCAGAGGGTCCTGCCCCCCCCACCCCTACCCCGGCCCCTGGGCCCCTCCGCGCCGCCGGGCTCTTCCCGGCTCTCGCAGGGCCCCATCCTGTCACCAGCGGTCCTGCTTCCTGTTTGTGTTGCCGCTTTGTTGCTTCCTGGTGGTCAGCCGGAGCCGCCCTTCTGCTGAGCCTCCACCCTGGGACTGGCTCTCTTCCCAGCCCTCTCTTGCGCTAGCAAATCTGTCTCTGGCTCCCCCGAAGCGCACGGTTGTTGTTTTTTTTTTTAAAGGCCCCGTCCTAGCACAGGAGTCCTGGCCCCCAGGCGCCTGGTCCCCGGGCGAGGCCCCGCCTGTCACTCGCGCTCCGGATCCTCTGCGGCCCTTTCTCGGAGAGGGGGGGCAAAGCATGATTGCATTTGCGACCCCTCACCTGCCCTTTGTCAGGCCTTTGAGGAGGAGGCAAGTGTTGTTGCCCCTTTTCACTGAATGAGAAAGAGACCCGGGGAGACTGAAGGGGAAGAGTGGGAGGCGCACCCAATCTGTTCACCCAGACTGCACGCGGGGGGCATCCACGCTCGCTGCTAGCACCCACCCCACACCCGGTCTCCACCGCGTGCCAAGCCTCCACATGCCTTATTGCATTTAATCTACACAAGCGCTTTGTCAAGTAGGTGTTAGTTTTATTTTAAACCAGGGAAAGGGAGGTTCACAAAAGTTATCATCCCGCCCAGGGTCATGCCGCTGGCACACCTGTCTGATTCAACTCTGCTCTCCGCACGGACCGCGGAGCTTCCCCGGGTCACACCCTTATTTCCATCCAGGTCTCTGCTCCCGTGCCACTCCCTCGCATGAAGCTGCCTTAGATAGATGGCTCTGTCTCACACAGCTCTCTGTTGCCGGCTGTCCCCTCACCCACCTTTATCTTCCTTTGGAGCATTTATCACTACCCCATATTATGTATTTTCACTTGTCTGGCTGTTGCTCGCATATGTATGAAGTGAGGGACTTCGACTGTTTTGCTCACTGCTAGATCCTCCTGGCGCAGGGCAAGTACTTGATAAATGTTTGTTGGAAGGAGGAGAGGGGACAGAAGGAAAGAAGGAGGGGAGGGAAGGAAGGAAGGAAGGAAGAAAGAAAGGAGGGAAGGAGGAAAGGAAGGAAGGAAGGAAAAGGAAGGAAGGAAAAGGAGGGAGGGGGAAAAGAAGGAAGGAAAAGGAAGAAAGGAAGGAAGGGGGGGAAGGAAGGAAGGACGGAAGGAAGGAAGGAAGGAAGGAAGGAAGGAAGGAAGGAAGGAAGGATGGGAGGGAGGGGACTGCATTTCTCTCCAACTTGAAGCTAAAACAGTCATAACATCTGGCCAGGTTGCCAGAAATGACAGGCAACAGTCCCATCTACAGATGGAAAACTCAAGCTCAAGGTGGACTTGCTCAAGATTCTACAGTAAACCACTGGCAGATCTAGGACTAAGCCATCAAATTCTAACAGACTGGGGCGCCTGGGTGGCTCAGTCGTTAGGCGTCTGCCTTTGGCTCAGGTCATGGTCCCAGGGTCCTGGGATCGAGCCCCACATCGGGCTCCCTGCTCGGCGGGAAGACTGCTTCTTCCTCTGCCTCTCCCCCTGCTTGTGTTCCCTCTCTCGCTGTCTCTCTCTGACAAGTAAATAAATAAAATCTTTAAAAAAAAAAAAAATTCTAACAGACTAAGTCATTGCCAGTTACCCCTGCAGTGGCTTCCTATACCCTGCAGATTTCTTTCTCCACCCTGTAGCTGGGAGCTGCTCTATTAAGCTTCTTAAAGTTTTCTTCTTTCTTTCCTTCCTTCCTTCCTTTCTTCTGGCAAACTCTTGCCTGCACATCACAAACCTGACCACCAACACGTCGGTGGCTCCCGGGAAGCAGAGGGCGGCAAGCCTGTTGAGTTGACCCCTGTGTCTTCCAGACAGAACAGGGGTACTTTTATTAAAAGTCAAAGAATTTAATTCCTCTGTTTGTCTTGATCCTCAGAAGTCAGGGCCTCCAGTGTTTCATACCCCTCATGCTTAGAAGATCCAAGAGGAACTGTTTGGAGCAGGACCATACTAGAGACCCCGTGAGACTATATAGAGCAAGCCCCCCATCCCCCTAGAAATCCTATGAGTGCAACAGTCCTTCAGAAACTGCTCCTTCTTCTTGGTCCTTTAACGTTCTACATCAGAGCTGCAGAAAGCAGCGAGAGAAGGAAAGCAGCATGTATGCTAGTCCATTCATGGCCTCTGCTTCTGGCCCAGGGAGAAGACGTCCTCAAGAGTCCAAGGGCAGCAGCCTTGCTGTGCTAGACTAGACCAACGTACTGAACTCAACTGTTCGCTCTTCTTTGTTTCTTCTCTCTTTTTTTTTCCATATAGGTCCTTTCCAGTCAACAGAAGTGAACCTAAAAAGAACTCATTCTGAACCGAATGCTTCCACCCTTCCTCAAACATGGTGGCCCACAGGAGGCAACTCGAGGAAACTTAATTGCAGGTGGTGGGGGTAGGGGACTATAAAATGCGTGAGGCACAGCTTCCTATATCAGCATCAAGGGGACAAGCATTTGGGAGTAGACTAGAATCCATGTTAAAGTGGATTGATTGGAGGTACCAACGTGACTTAAAGGATCCAAAGAAAGGAAAAATCACACTTGAGCAAATCAGGAAAGATTTTAGGGAAGAAGTGGCTTCTCAGATAAATCTTGAAGGAACCATGGGATTTTAATAGGCAAAGATGGAGGGAGTGACATTTCACTGGAGATAAGAAGTGAGAGTGGGACAAAGCCTGGGCAAATTCGGCTGGAGTATGGGGTACATGCCCAGGAATTGGAAAAGATAAGGCTGCAACGGAATTAGGGTGCAGAAAGCCAATCAAAGGCATTTGCACATTTGCACTTAATTTTAAAGGCAAAGGGCTGTAAGGGGTCCGTCCTTTCCTACAGTGGGATACTACTCTGCGTTAAGAAGAATGAGATTTTAAAATTTGATTTGAATTTAACCGGTATAAATTCAACTCTAAAAACCCGTATTTGACTCAGTTATTGGAAAATTTTTAAGGTATGTTTGAACAACTCGGTCTGTGAATCTTCTGTTACAACTGTAAATCTTATGAAAGCTAAATACAAATTAAGTATATCTGATTAAATTTAACTTCCAAACTGAGATGTGCCGTAACTGTGAAGTGCACACTAGATTTTGAAGCTCAGTATAAAGAAAGGATATAAAATACCCCATTCATCATTCTGATGGGGCTTACATTTTGCTATGATAATATTTTGGATTTCTTGGGTTAAATAAAAATGGTATAAAAATGAAAACCAAAAAAAGGCAAAGGGGAGCCATCGAAGGTCTTAGAGCCGGGCTTTCACAAGATTAAAATAATAATTTGAAGGAAGTGGATCAGGCAGATTATAAGGGAGGGGTGGGGGGAGAAGAGGCAAGAAAGTTTCACTGAAAGATTTTTTTTTTTAATGGCTATATCAGAAATAACCTAATTCAGAGACTCAGAAATACACTCTTCAGTCCCCAGAGATGGCTCAGAAGTATACTTCCTAGTTTTAGGGATATTTCCACTGGGCTCACACTAACCTTTAATCGCTCCCCACATACTTCACAGTCGGGAAAGTTACGGGTTCTATTGGGAGGGGTCAGGTCCCGTGAAGGATCAAAGGTCACCCTGAAGGGCCCTGGACCAAACCTGACCCCTGGTTTGACTTGGAGGAAAACCTGACAAAGTTTGTTATTGCATTTTGGGCTGGAATTTACCATTGGAAACGCAGCCTTTGTCACTGGCACAAGGAGAACTGTTTTGCATTTGATGACATTTTCAAAATGGTGTGAAAAAACCTTGACGTTTTTATTAGAAAATCTATAAAGCCCAAACAAATGGTTTCATGCTGCTTTGCCTCATTCTTCATAGGTTCATAGGCAATCCATCATCCCTCCCACCTCTCCCGTGCCCTCCCACTCCCCTTGAACCCATCAGCAACAACGTCCTGCCTATGAACAAAAGGACTACTCAGAGAAGCCCTTTCAACCTTAGTTGTCCTTTGCCTCTCAACTTTTACCCCTTAAATCAACTACAATCATTCCATTTTCACTGGCTCCCTTCCTGAATGGCTGAACAGTGTTGTCACCTCCTTGCAGAAACTCTTCCCTTTACTTCTCATGACACTGAATTACAGAAGCTTGACCTGCCTTCTCTTCAGTTAGAGATGGGACTCTCTCTGGTCACCCTTGCATGTGATGAAACTTCCAGTTTAAACTAAATAATTGGATTTGGAGCAAATAAATGGAAGTGTTCTCTCCAAAAAAAAAAAAAAAACTATGAGTCCCTATCTTAGATCACCATTTTGAATCAAGATCTTATCTAGCCTAAATTCTGAATAAGGTAACTTGCCTCATTCTGCCTCGCTTTCAACTCTGGCCTGTGAGAGCTTGCCCCAGGCGTCAGTACACGACTTCCTACCTATGCCTCAACCTCCCTAAAACTGAGGTTTGACTTTCTCTCTCCCACCTGTGGTTTCCTCCCTGCTGACCCCTCTCCCAATCTCAGCCTCTCACTCATCAGCACATGAGCTGCCACGTTAGTTCTCAAGCATGGGCATTGCTGCTCGTTCTTCGGACCCTGTCACTCTTCTTGCGTTTTTGAGTAACTCCGATGCCTCTGCCAGCACCATCACCATTCGGTTATTCCTTGGTTCTCTGCCTAGCTCCCTCGTGCCTACTTTGATTAATCGTCTTTTCTTCATATTCTGGTGTGGGCTCACCTACTTCTTTTTTTCTTCAACCAAATTTGTTTGATAGTCACAGTTGGCCAAGTAGTGTGTTGACATGAGTCTTGGCTTATGGGTTTTAATGTTTCCATTGAATTCTCACAATAACCTTGTGAGGTAGGAAGGGCGGTGGTTATCTTTGGCTCTATTTTAAAGATAATAAAATGGGGGCACCTGGGAGGAGCAGTCGGTTAAGGGTCCAACTCTTGGTTTCGGGTCAGGTCATGATCTCAGGGTTGTAAGATCAAGCCCTGCACGAGGCTCCACGCTCAGTGGGGAGTCTGCTTGAGATTCTCTCTCTCTCTCCCTCTGCCCCCACCATACTCTTTCTCTCTCTAAAGTAAATAAATTTTTACAAAAATAATGATAATAAGATAATAAAGATGATAAGATGGAGGCTCAAAGGGGGTAAATCCCTCTCCTAAGTCTCCCTGGCTCATAAAGGGCAGAGGTGAGACACCAGTCTTCTGCCTCCAAACCACAGTGTCTTTTTGCCATACCCGCTGTTTCACTTCCTCATTAACCGCCGTTCCACCTTCTCACTTGTGATTTCTAGCCTCTCATCTCTCTCATCAGTCCTCTGCTTAGCTTGACTTCACTTACATTGCCTCCTCTCCTCTTCATCCCCTGCCCCCACACTCCTTTGCCCAGGAACCACAAGCCAGTTAGCCATGCACGCTAAGCTGAGGGCGACAAGTCAGCTAGAAGTCCCGTTCTGTGTTAGAACAAATTCCTTGGTTTGGCTGTGAGCTCTTTAGAGTAGGACTGTGATCTGAAATGCTGTCATCAGTGGTCCCCACCCTGCTCTCTGCCCCCTCTGCCACCCTGACACCCCAATCTCACACAAGCCCATCGTACCCCAGGATGCTGGCCATTTGATGGCAGGTCTGTCCCCTGCATTCCCAAACCACAATGGACTGTAAAACGTTGGAGGCTCATTTGTGTTTTCTTCTCATCTTCAGTGTGTTTGGTAGCACTCCCTGGGAACATACAGATACTAGAGGAAAGAAAGAGAAGAAAAACACAGCAGGAAGAGTCTCGGCAACACAAGGGACTACCTGTGCCAGTTCAACCAACAGCAAGTGAGGCAGTCAACAAACACGTACTACACGTGAAGGGAAATGCTGCCAACAACAAACAAACAGACTGCTTTGTTGTGAGCTTCTTCTTTTTAAACTGAGACTTTGGGGGTCACATTTACTGATTCCCCTCCTAGACCAAGAGCAGACCCAAAGAGCAGAAAATGCAGTGATCCTCTAAAACACACAAATTAGCCAGAAGCCAGGGGCGGCAGATGGAATTCCTCCAGTACCCCAAGCCATCTCCTGTGCCATCAAGTGTGACAGAAGCCAAACCAGGCAGGCCCACAGAGCCATGGGGAGGAAGTGACACCCCCATCCGCACCACCAGGGGCAAGCTGTCACATCTGCATCTGAAATCTCAGTCAGGTACCCTGGTATCACACACAGCATTGGAATTAAGGTCACGTAAGGCCGCACAACAAGACTGAGCAGGTTCAAGCTTGAAGATGATGTTGGGATAAGCAGGAGGCAGGTAGGTAGTGGATGGGTACCAGCCAGCCAGCAGCCCCAGCATGACACGGCTCCTGTTTTTTCCCTCGGCCTGTCCTCTCCAATCTCTACCAACTAACAGCCTCAGTACTGTCTGCAAAAGAGTAGGACCAGCCCCCTCTCTCCTCGAGTCTGATGTCCTCCCTGAAAAAGCCCTCAATGAGGAGTCCATTACATGGGTTCTTCTCTATGGGGAATGATGGGCAAATCAAACCCTCAGTGCTTCACCTTTTTTTTTTTAAAAGATGATGCCTTCCTTCCTACCTATTCCTGAGCTTCTTACAAGCGCACACACACACACACACACACACAGAGAAGCATCCTGAAGGCGAGTAAGAATCCCAAGAGTGCTATGAGTTCCTTTCCATGAACTCTGCATAAATATTAGAACATCTTCTTTGGACAATGACCACCTGGCTATCTAAGGTAATCCTGTACTGTTTTAAAGGACATGTCTTGGGCTCCTCTCAGCTCAAGAAGAGAGAGCTTGAGTAAAGTGACAGCCTCACCTTTCTTTGGTGACCCAGTTCCCACGGAAGGCAGAAAGCATGCCTCTGCCTGGGCTGGGCATCGCCCACCACTCTGGGAAGCTGTTCCCTTCCCAGAGAGGGAGCCGGGGACTTGTTCCCAGCAGCAACACAGGAGAGCTGACCACGGCTGGAGACTGGGAAAACTTCCTCCCCATTTGATTTTATTCTAATCAGCACAGATTTAACAAATGTGTGGTATGGATATGTGTGTGTGTGTGTGTCTGTGTGTGTGTGTGTGTGTGTGTGTGTGTATAGAACATGCATATAAATATATACATATAAGATATATATATATCATTCATATAAATAATATAAAATTTGTACACAGTTGCATACACATATATGCTAGATATATAATCTGTTTGTTCTGAGAAAACGCTCCAAACCCTGAGACAGGATTGCCTATAGGCCTGTATTTTAGGCAAGGATGTCCCACAGTCATTTCTAGATGCTAATTGTGATGGCTTCCAGGATTCCCAGCATGTCGGCCCGTTCTCTGAAAGCTCTTTGAGGGCTTCTCATCATTAGAATTCCCTGAGTTTTCGCTCCTTCCTTGCAAGCCATCTGGCCTCTCTGTTCTGCAGCTGCAGCCCCCCATCCTCTGCCACTCACACCTGAGCCTTTGACATCCCCCACCTGAAGCAAATCCATCCATCAAGAGAATCCAAAATTGCAACCAGAAATTTTTCCCCCCAAAATCTAGAAATAAAAGGGTTTTTTTTCTTTTAAACCTCCGTTAGGTTTCATGCTTAATAATTTTCTTCTCAAATTCATCTTTTATGGTCTTAGAATATACGTTGCTGTCTGTTGGGGAAAAAAGTATCTACCTCCACTTAATCGGTTTGCCCAATTAGCTGAGGCCTCTTGAACGCATATAATTGTCATTAACCACTGGAGCAGAGAAGGTCAGAGTGGAGAGGTCTTGGGGAGTCAGAGGTTGCTGGCAATTGCGTGGGGGCTCAAAAGTCTCCATCTGCCTCTCTTCAGAAGAAGGTGGGTGCCAGCTAGCAAGTCCTCGCTCACAGTCATTAACCCTGGCCAGAGGGACACTTTGAGTGACAGAGAGCCCCCAGAGTACCACTCAAAGGAACACATGACTGGTGATGCAGGAACCTGGAAACAAAAAGGAGAAAGTAAAGGCCCAAAAACAGGAGCTGCTACTGTGGGCCTGGTGATAGAATTTCCAAGAGATTGATCTGGTCAAAGAGGGCTTTTCACGTTTCTTATCTTTGGAACCAAGTCGCTCTTTCTACCTCTTTCTTCATTTTTGTGGTGGTTGTTTGCTTGCTTTTGTTTTAATTGAAGAAATACTGAAAAGCTGTTTTGTAAAGATATTGTAAGCAACCCAAATGGCTCAGGACAGATTTCCCTTCATTTATAAGAAGACAATGGTGAGCTTGTGTTCCAGTGACACAGAGTATGTGACCATGAGAGCAAAATCACAGACATGAGAGATGATGTCCTAAAACCACCGAGGATATGCGGCCTGAGGAGATTCACCAAGTCGATTGACCATTCAGTAGCGCTGAAGCCAAAAAAAATCCTTAGCTCTCTACTCATCTGCCCCTTACGGTGGTGGCACACCAGGGAGATAGGCCTAGGACGTCAGGGACTTGGGCTTTGATTTAGAAGAAAAGAAAGCCCAATTACCAATTCAGCCAAGTAAGAGCAGCAGGACCACCCCCTCCACGAACTACGGTTGCCTTAGCAAAGTGCAGTGCAGTGACATGCGTCCACATATTTAACCAGCACTTACCAAACGCCTGCTCTATGCTGGGGTTTGACACACAGTGTCTCATCTAGCCTTCTGTTATGGGCCGATGTGTGCTCCCGTCCCAAATTCATACGTTAAAATCCTCATGCCCAGTATCGCAGAATGAGACTGTATCTGGAAAGGGAATGAAGGTAAAATGAGGCCATTAGCGTGGGCTTTAATCTAATCTGACTGGTGTCCTTACAAAAAGAGGAGATTAGAACACAGACATGGACAGAGAGAAGGCCCCGTGAGGGCACAAGTTGAAGGCGGCCATCTACAAACCAAGGAGAGAAGCCTTCGAAGAAACCAACCCCACAAACACCTTGATCTCAGATCCTCAGAGGTGTGAGAAAAGGTACTTGTGCTGTGTAAGCCCCCAGTCTGTGGTATTCTGCATGGCAGCCCCAGTAGACTAACACACCTTCCCAGCAGCCTGTAGGGTCAGTCCAGAAGCGAGGACACGAAAGCTCAGTGATGGGAAGTGATTTGTTCAGAATTCCCAAACTATGACGTGGCAGAGCAGGGATGAAAACATGTCTTCTGGCTTTGACTCAGGGGCCTTGAAAGGACAATGGAGTTTCCCAGCCCCCAAAGACAGGACAAGCCCTGGATCAAAACGTCCCTTCTGCATACATGAGCAGGCATCCCCTTCCACCTGCCATCCTGGAGTAGCTCTAGAGAGATTATGGAAGGGGAGGTCAGCCTCATGGCAGCCCCATCTCCTCCCATTCAGGGAGGAGTCTCCTCCCAGCAGACTTCCGGCATGGCAAGGCTATTAGAGGAGCCAAATTTTAAGCAGCCTTCATGGGTAGGTTCCCCTCTCAGGGTGTCATGCGTAGTATACCAGCTAAACCTCACCACTGCCCCACGAGCCTGGGACTACTGTTAGTCCCACTTTATAGATCAGAAGCCTGAGGTGCAGAGGTGATTGGCTCAGGGTCACCCACCAGCGAGAAGCAGAACAAGACAAGAGCCCGGGCTTCTACAAGGGCCCAAGTGCTGCCCACTGCACAAAACTCCTTCTGGAGTGTAGACTCCTGGAGTAGAATTCCATGCTTGGAACTTACAGAAAAGAAGCACAGGCCATTCCAAACTGACAATATATAAGCTAAATGGGAAAAGATTCTGTGGTTTGGGAGGTGCTGTAAATCTCTGTTCATAGTCCCAGAAGGTCAATGAGGAGCTAATGACGAAGCTGGGCTAAGGGCCTTCCCCTCCCCACTGTTCAGTAGGACTGTAGTTATTTTCACACGAAATTTCATGGAAATTGCCTAAAGAACAAATTAAAGAGAGAAACCCCACACACAACTTTCCAGTCATTAAGAGTCTTTCTTACCCCCTCATGACACCCTTATGAGGTCGACGAGAAGGTATTTTTGTAACGCTCCCCAACCCTTCCTTCTCCTAACAGTGAAAATGAGGCTCAGTGAAGCAAATGATGTGCTCACAATCCAGACGGTGACGGTGACAGGGCTCCACCACGGGTTTCAGTGACCTTCGGTGACCTTCCATGACCTTCCCTAACTCCGCTCCCCACCCACCTCCTGCTGGATGCTGCTGTTTATGTGAAACACATCCAATATCCACTTCCTGGTTCTCCCCTACATCACAGTCGGGCTCTTACGACCTCATGGCTTCCTCTTCTCTTTACTTCATGGTTTGTCTAAGCCTGACAAGATCATTAGTCCATCTTAAATCCCCAGACTTTCAGGATCGTCAAAAAATTATGAAGTTTACTAGAGGGTATTATGCTGAGCGAAATAAGTCAATCAGAGAAAGACATGTATCATATGATCTCACTGATGTGAAGAATTCTTAATCTCAGGAAACAAACTGAGGGTTGCTGGAGTGGTGGGGGGTGGGAGGGATGGAGTGTCTGGGTGATAGACACTGGGGAGGGTATGTGCTATGGTGAGCACTGTGAATTGTGTAAGACTGTTGAATCACAGACCTGTACCTCTGAAACAAATAATACATCATATGTTAAAAAAAAAAGAAGAAGAAAGAAGATAGCAGGAAGGGAAGAATGAAGGGGGGAAAATCGGAGGGGGAAACGAACCATGAGAGACTATGGACTCTGAGAAACAAACTGAGGGTTCTAGAGGGGAGGGGGGTGGGGGGATGGGTTAGCCTGGTGATGGGTATTAAAGAAGGCACGTACTGAATGGAGCACTGGGTGTTACTCGCAAATAATGAATCGTGGAACACTACATCAAAAACTAATGATGTAATGTATGGTGATTAACATAAGAAAATTAAATTAAATTAAAAAAAAAAAAAAGACTATGAAGTTTGCTCAGAAAAAAAAAAAAAGCACATACAATCTCCATGGAAGTTTTCCTGCAATTGCTAGAGGTTCACACACCTCCAAAAGCATGGACGTTGAAACCTGGCTAACGATCCTGCCCTACATGTTTCCCTCTCCTCTAATAACTTTTAAGTCCTTTCTCTTCATCCATTTTTCCCACAGCCTTTTTCTCTCCAATATATTTGCTGTCCTCCATTATACTGACCCAAGGAAGGTCCACACTTTGTCCCTTCCTGTCCCGCTGCTCTATGCCACTTTCTGTCTGATCCTTCCAGTGGTCTTTCTCTTCGCCTTCACTTCTCATGAAAATTCTACTCAGACTCCTGCATTCTAGCACACACATGCAAACTGATTGTCTCTTTATTTTCGATAACTGTGGCCCCCTCACTTAAACATGCTATGTTACACCCCCACTAACTAGGAGGTCTGGAAATAGGTGATGGAACACAAAAGAAAATGCAATGTACTTATATTCTCATAGAGTTTACAGATGAGTGAAAAAGATAAAATCAGACCAAAACCTACACATATGACAGGTTACCTTACCAACATAGAGACGTATGGGGTTCTTGGGGGAGCATATAGCAAAGGGTCCTAAAGCAACTTGCTGAATGGGCTCTGGGGATTTGAGGAGGGGAGAGGAGGGGAGGCTGCTGGGAAAATGGCATCTCCAGCAAAACCCAAAGAATGAGCAGGGGCTGGTCAGACCAGTCGGGTAGGGGAGACCAAACCAGGCAGAGCAAAGAGCTTGTTGGCGGCCTGCTTCAGAGTGAGCTTGGCTGAGCTGAGAGCCTGCAGAATCCCATATGGCAAGCTCAGAGCCCGAGGAGTGACAGGCATGGGGCGAGAGGACACAGCGGCCAGATCAGGCCATCCTGGAAAGCCACCAAAAGGACTGTGCATTATATAGCGAGGGTAATAGAACCTGATAAAGGGTTTTTAATAGACGAGAGACATGGTCTGCTATGAGGGAGGAGCTGAAAGCTTATTTCACTTTTTATATTAAATTTTTGGTTATGCAATACATTCCCATGTTTTCAAAAACAAGAAACTAAAAAAAATTAAAAATAAATAAATAACCAGAAACTATGAAAAGGCATTCAGCAAAAGGTTTTCCTGGACCCCAGTTCACCTCTCTCCTAAATAGATGTCAAGTTTTCATAGTTCGTATGAGTCTTTTCTGACTTCTTTGTGCTTATACAAGCTAATATGACTAGAAAATCTTCTTTTTCTTCTCATATATTCAAAAAGTAACACACCATGCAGTGTTCTGTGCCTTGATTTTTTTTTTTAACTACAGATTGAGAGCCTCACACCCACAGTTTTCAATTCCTAAGTTTTGAGAATCTACATTTTTTTAAGGGGGAGGGGCAGAGGGAGAGGGAAAGAGAGAATCTTAAGTAGGCTCCATGCCCAGCCCCGAGCCTGATAAGGGGCTAGATCTCATGACCCTGAGATCGTGACTCAGTCAAAATCAAGAGTCAGACACTTAACTGACTGAGCCACCCAGGCACCCTTGTGTCTTGAATTTTTTGAGATAGTTTTTGACTCTTTTGCATATTGTCGATTTAGCTCTTATATTAGTATTTGTATTATTTACCTTTAACAAATGTAGGGCTCTCCTCCCCTACCAGAGAGTGAGCTTCTGAGGGGCAGAAACTGTGCCTTATTCAATTTTGCATGAGGTAGATGTTCTGTAAAAATCTGTTGAATTGAAGTAGGTGATGAAAAAGTATCTTTGGTGAATAACTCTGTTACTATTGGAAAGAACAAATGCTTCATCTGGCCCAATCTCTCAAATTTTTTACATTTAATTATGCCACTTCTCCAACATGCATAAAAGTAAACAGAATACAAAATGAGCCTCCACATACCCATGCCCAGATCCAACAATTGTCAACATTTTGGCGACCTTGATTCTCATCTATGCCCACCACCCATCCACTTTGGGGAAGGAGGGGGCTGTGGTATTTTAAAACCAAATGTAAGACATCATGTCATTTCCTCTGTAAATACCCAAGACTGCACCTCTTACTGATAAAAGCCTTTGCTTTAACAAGATAAGCACATGCCAACAAAATTAATAGTAGTTCTCTAGTATCACCATCATTCCCTGATTTTCTCCAAAATGTCTTTCTACATTTGGCTTCCCGAATCGGGAGCCCCACAAAGCCCACAGATGATATTTGCTCATTGTGTTTATAGTCCTTACATCTCTTTGATTCCATCACAGCCGCCTCCTCTCTTCTTCCCTCTCTCTTTTATGCCATTGATTTGTTAGAGAAACCAGGTCATTTGTCCTGCATCGTGTCCCACATTCTGCATTTGGCTGATGGCTTCCTTGCGGTATCATATAACTTGCTTTCCATCCCCCATATCTCCTTGGAAGCTGGCAAGATTAGTGTTTTGAAAACTTCATCCTGGCTGCTATGTGGAGCACTGAATGAAGGGTGGGAGGGAGGAGAGCGAGAGGCTGTGTTGGTCACCCAAGCAGATGATCTCGATGGCACATGGCTTCGGGGGCTGCACGGACAGAGGGAAATGGGCTCATTCAACGGACGCTTAGGAGACAGGACCCACAGGACTTGTTGCTTAATTGGAAAGGAGGCATGCTTCTCAATGCTCTATTAAGAATCTGGACCTCACCATGAGACAAACCAAAAAGGCTGCTTTCTCCTGGAAAAACATTTACATGTTTACTGACATTCTCCTCACAATTATCATTTATGGCAAGTTTTAAGGGCATACAAAGTTGTAGTATTATTGTTGGTATTAAATTTTATTGCTGTGGCTTTAAAACATAAACAAAAATAATTCCTTAAGTAGTTGGAAATTGTAATGTTACTCTTGGGATTGGATTTTCCTGCCATGGATACTGTAAAGCACAAAGATAATAAATTTAAATGGCAGTATTAGAATTGGGAATATATTTTATTGCTTTGGCCAGAACACAAACAAGCAGGATTCATAACTCTTATTTTTTTCCCAGCAGCAGGTTTATATGCAACGACACCCGGGTCTGGTGTGGGGAGGATCAGAGGTCACCAGCATCACAGGTCGTGTGACAAGGTAAGAAGCCTGGCGGGTAGGATAAGGTATAGGAGAGCTTGATTCTTACAGGTGGTCAGGGCACTGGAGAGAAGCAGGTCACGTGAGGAGGAGGAGGTGCAGGTGGTCACATGGCCTCAAGAAAGGCTCATCTGGCAGGAATCGCTCTGAACCCCCACCTCACCAAGATGGCTCTGCATCCCACCCACCAGCACCCCACATGGCTTCACATGCTCCTGGTTTGAGTCCAGTTTTGAAAACAAGTTGCTACAGACTAAGGACTGCTTTGGGTTTGGGGGTTGTATTGTCTTGCACTCTGTGGACACGGCCCGAGGCTTCCTCTGTGTCCATTTCAGTGGAAGGGCCACCATACACCCAGCCAGAAACCTAGAAGTTGTTCTTGATGCTCGTCTTCCTCACCCCTGCACATTGTCAGTCATCAGCCCTCTGCATTCTGCCTCCCCAGTATCTGTCCCATCAGTTGCTGTCTCCGCACCCCGCCTCAGACCACCATCAGCTCTCGCTGGCATCTCATTCTAGCCCTGGTACTGCCCCGGGCCCCGCCCCTTGAGGTCCACCCTCCACGCTCATTGCAAGAATAACGACCACCATTTATTAAACATTCACACTGTGCCAGGGACCGTGCTAAGCATCTTACAGCAGTATCTCATGTGACCCTCAAGAGCTTCCCAAGGAAGGAGGGATAGCTCTTTTTTCATAAATGATTAAATCGAGTTCAGACATTAAATAATAAAATACATCATATACTTACGAAAATCACCAGACACAAGCAGAAAAGAAATCTTAGATTCTTTCTTGGTCCTCAATTCTCCCTGTTGCCATTTCTTCCTCCTTTCCTCCCTTCCTTCCTCCAACAAATAAACCCCTTGGCATGGAACACAAGAGCACTGCCAGTGTCTCCAGACTCATCCATCACCTGGACCCCAAGTAACCACAGTTCTCATTAACAAAGTAACTTTGCATTCTTGGAATGCCATTTACTCTTGTCCTTCCTCTTACCTAGAATGTAACCTCTTTCCTTGCCATTGTCTAACTACCGTTTGTCTTTCAAGATTTATTTTAGACATCTTCTCAACCAGGAAGCCTACTTTTAAACCATGCCCTTCAAAATACCCGTGAGCATGCAGCCTGTGTATACCCCCCACATGCACACACAGGCACACACACACACACATGCACGCACACAGCTGGATCCCTGGCTCCCCTCTCGGATCCGACTGTACCCTGCGCGTCTCCCTATCAAGGTGCTTATCATACTGTATTGGGACCATCTACCTCGTCTTTTAGCCTGTAATTTGCCTGAGGGCAGGGACTATGTCTTTTGTCTCTGAACTTCCAGAATCCAACACCTGAATTTCAGCACACAGTAGGTGCTCAATGGCATTTGCTGAATGAATGCATGAGCAAATGAGCACAGTATAAAATACAATGATTCCAAGAGTAATTATTAGAACAATAAGATATGGGCCTTTTGAACCTGAAAGAAATATTGGGCTTTTATTCAGTTTCAGGAATTATATTTATATACAATCTTTCAAACTCATTCTGCAATTACTCACCTGTTTTCATTCTAAAACCCAGCAAAAGGTTACCTATAAACTCATGGCAGAGTGTAACTGATGGAGAATAAGCAATTGCTTTCCGCGCACTTTAGCGAGCACGTGGAAAATAGCACCCGGGCAACGACACAAATAAATATTGGGAGTGACGTTTACCGGGTTACAGCAAACTCAGAATGCAGCAAGTAGTTAAAGAAATTAGAAGGTGTAGTAAGTTTGGAATCCTCCCAAATGCCAGTCCGCCTAACTTCTCTGAGCTTCTTGTTTGGGGGGAAAACTCCTAAATTCTCAAGTTATGTGAAGCTTTTTTCTTTGTCGTTGATCCCCACTGAGGTAGGTCATAGACTCCCAGAATCAGAGCATGGAATTCGGGAATATGGAAAGCGAGAGATGCTGACAGGAACCAGGCCTCTGACCATGGCCCATTCCTGGCTCTGTTTCTGTTTCCATAGAAATGGCCATCTGATGAGCCAAAATAAGTTCAAGACTCCTCTACTTTGTTTTCCTTTCTTGTTCCTTTGAGATAACCCCACAGGGTTTGGCTAATTGGAGAAAAGTGGCTTGTGGCTACCAGTGACAATGTCTGAGAAGTTAAATATTCTCCCAGTAGCAACAGCATGTTTCTGCTCCATCCCCACGTTGGTCTGCTCCCGGGACGGCTGCCCACCCCCCCACCTGGGGTGAGGTGCTCACAACCTTTGGATCACCAATCATCTTCCAAGTCACTTCCGGCAGTTGGATAACCTTTATGACTGCACGCGTTGCTGGGTATTCATGACGGTCCCTATCAAACTGAGATGAATGTGTTCCATAATGTCTGTTTTTATTACATTAGGCTGGGAAGATGAAATCAAAAGAACTACTTTCAACAAAAATGTCCTGTGTGGACAGTTCAATACTCTTTCTACAGGCCCCGGTGATTGCCCTCATTGTATGCAGGATAAAGGCTAAACGTGCAGCTACCTGCTAGTTTGACAAGGCGGTTCTCCCGCCAGCAGGTTGTTCAGGCTTTTTTTTTTTTTTTTTTTTTTTTTTTTTTTTTTTATAAAACCCCCTTTTTCTCCCAAACCCCCCAGATAAAAAAAAAAAAAAAAAAAAAAAAAAAAAAACACAATACCA
>NW_022589728.1:12827386-12849481 GCF_004348235.1 Phoca vitulina | reverse complement strand
AATGCAAGCCGTGTCAGAACTGGTAAATATTTTCTCTTCTTGGATTTTCTGTTATTATTAGTTTTCAGCTGAGAATGATGAAGCAGGCACAGGCCTCCCGAACAAGGTAGGGGGGAGCCCACCGCCCGGTCGAGATGACAGGCAAGGGAGGGGCTGTCAGAGGAATGAAGAGGAGAACTGGAAAAGTCGATTTGGAGAGAAAAAAAGAAAAAAAGAGAAGGAGCAGAGAAGAGAGAAGGGGTTCAAGGAGGAATTCCGCGGGCAAGTACATTGAGCTGTGCCGGGGGACGCACGCCTGTGGCTGGCACCCCCTAGGGAGCTGACAGGCGGGGTCCCCACAAAGCTGAGCGCCGTCTGTGGGCACAGGATCTGGACCTCAGAGCTGCTTGAAAGAACAGCGTGCAAGACGTCCGACTCAAACCCTTTAAAGAGATTTCCTCCTGTGACAGAATCCTTGGCCCAATACAGATGCACAGTGTGTAGTTAATTTACTTTATCAGAGAGAAAAAAATTGTCCTAACATTCTTAGCTGGTCCAAAATCTCCCTTCTGTCAAATGGCTTTCTGGGCTGGCAAAGAGGACTAGGAGGAAGATTTCGGAGCTTGGGCTCAGACCAGCAACACGTGTGCTCTTGGGCAGCCCCGCATCCTGAAAGAGAGGGCAGAACATTTACAGAAGAGATCTCAGTGGCTGATTCATTTCGGGGGCAGTACGCTGGTCAGGAGGAGGGATTGGGGAAGGAGAAGGACCTTGATTTTAGTAGCAGCTTGGCCACTTACGAGCTGTGACATGGGATAAGCTCACGTGTGGGAGCCACCATTCCGTCAGCCAGAACAAAGAAAGAAGACTAGCACCTGCCTCGTAGAGTTCCCGAGATAACGAAATGCCCCGGGGCAGGTAAGGTGCTTAGCACACGTCTGGAAACACATCTGCCCTCGACTGAAGGTTAGATAGTGTGATTTGAAGTATAATGAAGAATGATATGACTAGAACTAGGCTTAGGAGTCTATGAGAGTAAGGGAAAAGGATTAAAACCAATTTTAGGGTTTTAATTCTCATTAGCAAATACTGAGTGAGACGTGAAGCCTCATTCTGGGGGGTAGCATCTTTCTAAAAGGAGGTGCTAGGATGGGCAAGATGCTCTAGGGACGTGGGGATTCCATCTGTACGGCGTGTTCATGGCTGTTTGCACGTGTGAGGAAGGGAGGCGCCCAGGAAGTGCTTCGGGGTGGGCAGGGGATGCTGAAGTCAAGGAGCTGGGAAAGAAATGGCTGGAAAGCAGGTTAACCCGGAAGTTCTTTCCAGAGCAACAAAAGTCTCCTCCTGCAACATGTCACATTCTAACCTCGGGGGCGGCTCTGCCGGGAAGAAGAGCACCTGCCCACACGTCCCTGGCGCCGAGCACCAGGGGAAGCAGGGGGTCTTCAGTTATTGTGCGCGCTGAGTGGAGCCACCAGCTGGAGCTCATGGGCATTGTGCTAGCCTGGATTTCACACTGTTTGCACAATTATGAAACAACAGACAACAGAAAAGGTGCCAATTCACTCTTCAAAGGCGCATGGACACCCCTCGTTCCTAGGGCTCGTGTGCCGCACGCAGACACCACAAACAGTGCTCCTGCTTCCCTCTCTCTGGGGAACCTCATTCAGGGCGTAGAGCCCTCCCGAGGGGCCTCCCCCCACACACAGCCCCCCCACTTTGGATGGAGAAACAGCTCCTGGCTGGTGAGCCATCTCGGACCGAGGCTCACCGCACATGTTTGTGGTAGCAGAGCCTTTTCCAAACGCTGGCCCCTTGGTCTCTTTGCCCTCCCTGGCTGCTGAGGAAGGAAACCAGCTGCATCCCGGAAAACAATTCCACTCAACAAACAACGCAGCGCCCCGACTAATCATAATGAGGTCTGGTTCAAATGTTGGCACACACACAAAATATTAATTAAAATAACGTGCATGATAAATAATATTGGGATCCAAAGCACAGGCTCCTCTAAAATCACAGTTGGTAATTATGTGAGCGCCTGCTAACACGCACTCAGAATTCCAGTGTTGCTTACATGACAAAATTAGTCGCGGGGAGGTGACCTTGAGAGGTCGTCTCGTGTGAGTACCCTCCCGCTTAGAAACTGAACAACATCTAAACAACACTGCGAGAAGAGCATTCGTCCTCATTTCCAAGGGCTAAGGGAAGAAATTCCCTGAGAACTCAAGAATTCAATTTAATAATAAATATTTGAGCACCGGCTGGTGTAAGGCTCTCTCTGTTTATCACTGGGGATAAGGGATGGGGCGCAGGGGGAGGCATGGTTCACATTTTTAAGAAGTAACTGGTTAAGGGGCGCCTGGATGGCTCAGTCGGTGAAGCACCCAACTCTTGGTTTCAGCTCAGTCAGGTCATGATCTCAGGGTCGTGAGATCGAGCCACATGCTGGGCTCAGCCCTGGGCATGGAGCCTCCGTAAGAGTCTCTCTCTCCCTCTCCCTCTGCCCCTCCCCTCCCCCCCCTCTCCCTCTCTTAAAAAAAAAAAAAAAAAGGAGAAGAGAAGTAACTGGTTATTGGTCAACAATACCTGTTTCAGATAAAAAGTCCTTCTATATCCCTCACCCAAATCTTTCATGCTGCTATTAAAAACCCATTGCCACTTGTTTAACTCCTTGACGAGGACCTCACGATTCCAGTTCTAGAGCTTCTAGGGTCTTTACCAGGTACCACAGACTCTGGGGTAGGGCCGACAACAGGTAAGTATCCCCAGTAATTCTGCTCACTGCTGAGATACTGACCTAAAGTTTCCCACCAACTCCCAACATAATGAAGCAATTGTGCACCATCTACTTTATCTAGATCTTTTAAATTATGACCAAATTTAACATTTATTGCCCCAGTTAATACAGAAGCCTAACTGGGAAAGGAAAAGACCTCATTATCTTAATTCCAAAACCATTTTCTATTTGTGGCTCAGTCAACATTTCGGCATCTCATTAAACGTATTTAATTTCATTCCCTTAACAATAACCCACGTACCACACCAGTGACCACAACTTCAGTGTCCCAGCCCCTAAATCCTATTAGTGTTCAGGAAGCCTCATAGTTGCAACATAATGTTCAATCAGTGCAGAGAAATTAATTAAATTAAAATTATTTTTATTGTGATTTAATTAGCTTGATTTAATTACTTTGTTCACGGACTGAGCATTCTGTTTACAGGCAGATCCCGGCTCTCATTCGTGGCATGAATGTTCCCATAGAATTACACATTTTCTCTGTTCAGCCATTGGAGCGGGCTGGGGGGGTTTGCCAGAAACTCACAATTTATCACAATCAGCATCATCACAAATTATAGGAAGCATCCAGCAATATGATAACTTCTAAATGAAGTGTCTGAAAGCAGGTCATACCACCAGCCTCGGCTGTTAATCCGTCATATTTCATAGTCAACCTGACACCTTGTCCAATTTGCTGTGCCTGCTTTATCCCCTGGCAGCTCTTGTGAGCTGCCGCCTCTCACAGGGCCCGCCTGGGGGGCCCAGCTCCCACTCAGGCCAAGGGCCTGCCTGGCCCTCCTCGGCCCCCCTGCAGCCCTGGCTCCATGCGGTGGCCACTCAAGCTGGGACTCCTGCTTCGTCTTTCTCTGAGCCAGGGGTCCTGTACCTGACATGCACCATCGGACATCCAGTGTTTCGACTGGGGGATGTAGGCAGCAAACCACAGAGCATTAGCAGTTCCTGAGGCTGGGTCTCAGTGAACACAGGCTATTTTCATGATGCCATTACAGTTACTTTTCATATCTTGGCACACTTGCCTTTGATCCCTACTTCAAAACAATAGCAGGAGATCATGCGTGTTCTCAACGTTCTTTACAGCAGGCCACTCCACAACACAGTGTGTGACCCCAGCCGGCCCAACAACAGTGGCCTTCACTGTTTCTCAAAAATAAAATCAGCTTGGGCGCCTGGGTGGCTCAGTCCATTAGGCGTCTGCCTTCGGCTCAGGTCATGATCCCAGGGTCCTGGGATGGAGTCCCACGTCGGGCTCCCTGCTCCATGGGAAGCCTGCTTCTCCCTCTCCCGCTCCCCCTGCTTGTGTTCCTTCTCTCACTGTGTCTCTCTCTGTCAAATAAATAAATAAAATCTTTAAAAATAAATAAAATAAAATCAGCTCTAACTTGTCTATCTGAAATGTGTCATCTTGATTAGCGCACTCAAGGCTGTATGGAGTTGTTTTCTTAGGTTCTAACAACCATATTTCGATATATTTGCCTTTCTGCATGGTCTTACGTATTTTATTTTATGATCTGAAACCATTCTGCTGAGAAAGGAGCCATAGGCTTTGTCAGACTGCTCCAACAATAGAGGCAGGGACGTTTTTGTCCTTGCGTGAGTTTTCTGTGGCTGCTATAACAAACAGCCACAACCTTGGCGGCTTCAGGCAACAGAAACTTATATTCACTTATGGTTCTGGAGGCAGAAACTCAGCCTTAGTCTCACTGGGCAGAAATCAAGATGTCGTCAGAGTGGTTCTCCCTCTGGAGGCTGTAGAAGAAAGTCTATCCCTTGCCTCTTCCAGCTTCTGGTGGCTGCCAGCATTCTTTCGCTTCTGGCCACATCCTTCCAATCTCTGCCCCTGTCTCCACATCACCTTCTCCTCTTCTGTGTGTGTGAGCTCCCTCCGCCTCTCTCTTACAAGGACACTGTTGACAGCATTGATGGCCCAAGAGGATAACGTAGGGTAATTTCCCCATCTCAAGGTTCTTAACTTAGTCACATCTTCAAAGGCTATCTTTTTTTTTTTCCAAATAAGGTAACATTTATAGATTCCAGGGATCAGAGCCTGATCTTCTGGGGGCCGCCATTCAGCCCGCTGGTCTCTATGCTACTTAATTCTTCATTGGCCTTCAGGAAGGGACATAAAATGATTTCAAAGATGTGACAGAAATGGCACCAAATTAAAATAGACGTCCATGCCAGAGCCCATTAAAATAATCAGATAAAAGTTAATGTGATGGTTAAGGAGAAAGCAAGGCCTTTGAAAAATGAAGTTTTCGCCAAGGCCTAGGAGAGAAACAGGGCCTGTTCCTTCACATCCAGATGAAGAAAGTACAAGCTTTGCAAACCTTGCCACCAGAACACGCTTGGTTCTTGAGCCCTGACTGTCCCCGAGAGCTCGGGTGAGTTGTTCTGCTTGCCCCTCCTCTGCCTCTCATCCTGCCCCAAGGGTGCCGTATTTATGTGTTGTGCAAAGTGTTGAATGAGGAACTTCTGTCACCGACCAAAAGTGAAAAAGGGCAAGGACTGTGTGTTTTTCAATTAACTAGAACAGAGGAAATAAGTGTTAACTTCAACGTGAGAAGCTCAGGCTTCCGATTAGAGCTGAATCCCCACAGGCAGGTGTGCCCTACCTGAGTTTATTTCCAAAACAAGTTCCAGAGCCACCTCTTCCGGAATCAAGAAAATGGTGGATAAGCTGATCCAGTGGCAGCCTGATGCCCTTCTCCGGTCAAGAAATCAGACCTGGCTTCCTGCCCCAGCTCTGCCTCTTCTCATGTGATGTCATTCACAAAACCCGGCCTCACTAAGGGCCAGTCTTCTCTGCAGATAGATTACATGGGCTCCTTAAAGGCAGGGCTCTTCTTCCTCCGTGTGCAGGTTTGAGCACATTGCCTGGCACACAGAGGACCTTCAATAAATATTCCTTTACTTGAACTGAATGTCTGCCTTACCTGACTCACAGACTCAAAGTGATACTGGTCACGCTGTGATTCACGCCCAGGAGCTCCTGGCCAGGCGCCTGCCGGGGCAGCTTCGGTTACTGCTTTGCCCTGCCCGGGGGCCTCCCCCTCCCCCTGGCCAGTGGCGGCATCACCACCCGCCTGCCAAAGCCAAGAGTGAGGGCCCGCCTTGCCTTGCCACCCTAGCTGGCTTCCAGCCTCTGTTGCCAGCATTCTCCAGAAAATAAAACTGTTTAACCACCAAAAAAAAAAAAAAAAACTAATTAAAAAAAAATATATATATATGTATATATTGGGCATGCTGCTTCTGGAGGTAACTTAGAAACACGTCACAAACAGAAGGTATCAGTATTGTGGTAGATATCATTCCTCTTACACTAAGTCCTTTGGCAAGGTCCCTTCCAGCCATATGACAATTTCACCCCTTTCAAAATTAGCCTCAGGGTCACCTGGGTGGCTCAGTTGGTTACGCGTCTGCCTTCGGCTCAGGTCATGATCCCAGGTTCCTGGGATCGAGCCCTCCATCGGGCTCCCAGCTCATCGGGGGAGCCTGCTTCTCCCTCTCCCTCTGCCTGCCACTCTGCCTCCTTGTGTTCTCTCTCTCTGTCAAATAAATATATAAAATCTTTTTTAAAAAATAAAAAATAAAATTAGCCTCAGAGAATGCACATCTGCACTGGGAATGAGTAGAAAGAAGCCTCCATTACTCATGCCCTTCAATTCAGAGGGCATGCCCTACCATGCAAACCTTGGTGCTCATCAGCAGACTGGAAAGACCTTTGAGATTATCTAGTCCAACATCCTCTTCTTTAGGGAAAAAGAAAACTAGGAGTTTTCTATTGTCATATGGCTTGTCAGCAGCAAAGAACACAAGCAGCTAGAACCTACCTCTACTGTCTTCTAGTCCAGTGTGTTCTCCATTCTCTTGTGCTCTTTCTTTAACCCAAGGTCTTCACTTTGCCTTGTAAATCTGGCTCAGTGCACTATCTCACAGCTAAGTGTTCCAAGCTGCCCAAGTAGAGTATGTTACTGACTCCCCTCACACAGGTTGGGTTGTGAGAACCTACATAGAAAAACCATTACAAGGTACTCTGAAAAAAATGTAACATGTTTTGGTAGTGTTTGATTTTGCAGTATGCCATTTTAATTCCCTCTTCTTGCCTTTCCTGTATTTTTAAAGTTATTTTATTAGTCGTTATCTTGGGAATTACAATTAACATCTTAAACTTGTAACAACCTAGTTTGAGTAATACCAACTGAGTTTCAAATGTATACAAACACTGTGCTCTGAATAGCTCCATCTCTCCCCCTTTACATTGTTATTGTCACAGACTACAACTTTATCCATTGTATGCCCATTAACATAGACCTATAATCATTGTTTTATGCATTTGCATAAAATTAAATCACAGGAAAAAGAAGTTATAAACCATAGCAAAAGTACAATGATACTGGATTTTATACTTGCCTAGATAGTTACCTTTACCTGTGTTCTTTGCATTTTTTTTCTTATGGCTTTATGGTCCTTTCATTTCAGGCTAAAGGACTCCCTTTAACATTTATTATACAGCAGATTTACTAGTACTGAACTCCCTCGGCTTTTGTTTATCTGGAAATGTCTTAATATCCCCTCATTCTTGAAAGATAGTTTTGCCAGATACAGGATTCTCGGTTGGTGAGTTTCTTTCTTTCAGGACTTTAAATATGTCATTCCACTGCCTCTGGCCTCCATGATTTTTGAAGAGAAGTAAGTTGTTAGGGGCGCCTGGGTGGCTCAGTCGGTTAAGTGTCTGCCTTCAGCTTAGGTCATGATCTCAGGGTTCTGGGATCGAGCCTAGTGACAGGCTCCCTGCTCAGCGGGGAGTCTGCTTCTCCCTCTCCCTCTGCCCCTCCCTCCTCTGCTTGTGTGCTCTCTCTCTCTCAAATAAATAAATAAACAAATATTTTTTTAAAAAGAGAAATAAGTTGTTAATCTTATTGTGGATTTGTCAAATATGGTAAGTCCCTTTCCTCTTGGCGGTTTCAAGATTCTCTCTTCATTTCGTGTTTCAATAGTTTGACTATAATGTGTCTCAGTGTGGGTCTCTTTGTGTTTATCCTACATGGAGTTCATTGAGCTTCTTAGACATGTATGTTCATGTATTTTTTCAGATTTGGGAAATTTTCAGCCATTATTTATTCAAATTGCTTTCTTCCCTTTTCTTTCTTCTCCCAGGACTCCTTCCCAAAATGTGCATGTTAGTATGTGTCATGATATTGCACACATCCGTCATGCTCAGTTCACTATTCTTCATTTTCTTTTTCTTCTGGTCCTCACACAAGTTCAGTGTCTTACCTACAAGTTCATTGACGCTTTCTTTTGCCTGCTCAAATCTTTTTTTTTTTTTAAGATTTTATTTATTTATTTGACACAGAGAGGTGGGGGAGAGCAAGTACAAGCAGGGGGAGTGGCAGGCAGAGGGAGAAGCAGGCTCCCCGCTGAGCAAGGAGCCCAATGTGGGGCTTGATCCCAAGACTCTGGGATCATGACCTGTGCTGGAGGCAGCCGCTTAACTGACTGAGCCACCCAATCATCCCAAGCCTGCTCAAATCTTCTGTTTAACCTCTCTAGTGAGTTTTTCATTTGAGTTGTTGTACTATTTGCCTCCAAAATTTGTTTGGTTCCTTTATGTAATTTCTATTTCTTTGTTGATATTCTCGTTTTGTTCATACATTGTTTTCCTGGTTTCGTTTAGTTCTCACTGAACATATTTAAGACAGTAAATTTAACGTCTTTTACTAATCATTCCAATGTCCAGGATTCCTCAGGGATGATTTCTATCAAATTCATTTTCTCCTGTGAGTGGGCAATATTTTCATGGTGTTTCTTTAAGTTTTGTTTGTTAGGGGGTTTGTTTATTTGTTTGTTTTGGTAGATTTTGTATGTTGTTGTGAGAACTGGACACTGAGTATTAAGTTTTGGTAATTCTAGAGATTTAACCCTCCTACACCTCTGGAATCTTACTTGTTGAAAGCTAAAGCCAACTGTTTGTTACTTTTCCAAACTATTTTTGCAACATGTTGTACTCCTTCCTTAGTGTGGTCCCTGTTGTTTCTGTTCTGTTCTATGTAATCAGCCAGTAACCTGACAAAGATTTCCTTAAATATCCACCTTGCAAAAGGGGTGTAGGGAAGAAAAAAAAATAGTTCCTGTCTGTTTAAATCCCTTCAGAAGCTGCTTTGGTCCATGAATGGGCTGACAGTTCCTGCCAATTCAATCATTGTTTTGGTGAAGGGACAGATTCCTAGAGCTTCCTACTCTGCCATCTTTTTGTGATGTCATCCAGTAGTGATTGATTTTAATTTAGAAACAAGAGAGAGAAAATAATAATTAATTCAAAGTTCCCAAACATGAAAAAACATTTCATCAATGTGGATCTTGACTGTCTCATGGTCTCTCGTGAGAGATCCAAACAACCCAGTGATTTTTGTCTGCCATCTTTAAGTCATAGATATTCTAAACATTTTTTTTTAAGATTTTATTTATTTATTTATTTATTTATTTATTTATTTATTTATTTTTGAGAGAGAGAAACAGCATGAGAGGGGAGAGGGTCAGAAAGAGAAACAGGCTCTCCACTGAGCTGGGAGCCCAATGTGGGACTCGATCCCAGGATTCCGGGATCATGACCTGAGCCAAAGGCAGTTGCTTAACCAACTGAGCCACCCAGGCACCCTAAGTCATATATATTCTAAAAATCCCTTTAGGAAGCAGGCAAGTATAAAATTTGCTAGAAGCATGATGTAGAAAAATCTTTGACCTAGAAGAGTCTAGGAGGGTCAGAATTGAGAGATCAAAGTGATACTGCTAAATAAAAGAGGCATCTTCTGGAGCATGAAGAGGAAAGCCAGTTCTCAGGATCAAGGAATGTTTGATGAAGAGAAACATTGAGTCTGACCACAAAAGAGTCCCTGACCTCCCTGTCCTTATATGCACTCTACACTTAACACTCAGCCACCTGGTGGCTTCTGGCATCCCCATCTTATGGTCCTGTTTGGTCACTTGACTTGGATATCATATGCTCTCACATAATTAGACCTCTCTTGAGAAGAAGAATAATTTCTTAAACATTATAATTAAGCTAAAGGAGGAAGAAGGAGAAGAAGGAAGAGGGTATGGGGAAGGGTGTATTCATTTCCTGGGGCTGCCATAACAAATTACCACAAACTTGATGGTTCAAAACAACAAAAATTTATTCTCTCACGGTTCTGGAGACTAGAAGTCAAAAATCAAGGTCAGGGCTCCCTCCAAAAGCTCTGAATCTCTCTGCCTCTTCTAACCCGGGGCCTGGTGACTCTAAGCATTTCTTTTCCCATGGTAGCATAACTCCTATGCTGTCTCTTGTCTTCGCATGGCCTTCTCCTCTGTGCGCCTCTCTCCATTCTGGTCCTCTCATACAAATACCAATCACTGGATTTAAAACCTCCCCTAAATCTAAGATAATCTCATCTCAAGATCTTTAACTTAATTGCATCTGCAAAAACCTATTTCCAAATAGAATCACAAGCACAGGTATCATGGGTGTGGTATAATATGAAATATATTTGGTCTTTGTCCCAGGTTCCTGACACAGGGCTGTTAAAACCCTTGGGTTTTCCTGAGTGAAAGGAGTGTCTTTTGTTATTGATAATGTGCCCCTTTCAATGACACTGGAGTGTATGCTAATGAGGTAACTTAGGAACTCTTGATACCCTTGGGATAGGGCTGGTCACCAGGAAGACAAAGTAATTAGAGGGTTGGAAGTTTCAGCCTCACCCACCAATCTCTGGGAAGGGGAGGGTAGGAAGCTGGAGATGGAGCTCTGTAAAAACCCTTGACCAATGTGATTCAGAGAGTTTTGGGTTGCTGAACACATGGAGGTGATGGGAGGGTGGCACTGCTAGGGCGAGCGTGGAAGCTCCATGCCCCCGCCCCATACTGCCCTGTGCATCTCTTTCATCTGGCTATTCCTGAATTTTATCCTTTCTAATAATCCAATAAACATAGGTAAAATGTTTTCCTGAGTTCTGTGAGCCATTCTAGCAAATTATCAAACTTGAGGAGTGGGTTGTGAGTACCCTTAATTTACACCTGGTCAGTCAGAAGTCTGGGTGGCCTGAGACTCACGACCAGCATCCAAAGTGCGGCAGTCTTGCGGGACTGAACCCTTAACCTGTGGGGTCTGGGAGTGGCTGGGTGGTTCAGTTGGTTAAGTGTCTGCCTCAGGTCGTGATCCCAGGGCCCTGGGATCCAGTCTCGCATCAGGCTCCCTGCTCAGCGGGGAGTCTGCTTCTCCCTTTCCCTCTGCCTCTCCCCCTGCTTGTGCGCTCTCTCTCAAGTGAATAAATAAAATCTTAAAAAAAAAACAAAAAAAACCCTGTGGGGTCTGCACTAACCTTGGGTAATCCATACCAGAATGTAACTGAATTGTTAGACAACCAGTTTTGGGGTTGAAGAATTAGAGAATTGGCTGGAGTCAGAGAAAACACCCCACAAAGGTTATGATTTGGATGTGGCCTTTGACGGGGATACATAATTCAACTCCCTATAAAGGGGAAGGGGAAGAAGCAAGATTCTCGTATTCTCACAGAATCTGTAGCACTGAGTACATATTAATTAACTGTATACAGGCGTTACTTACGGAATCAACTTAAAAGGGCAAAGCGGTTAATGGTGCTTCATGACAGAGACTTCTTTTGCCCCTAGTTAGACATGAGGTCTTTGCACAAACTTTACAGAAAAGATTATAAGCCTCCTTCAGTACCTACTCCCCCTGCCCATTAATCCTGAGTTTACATTACAGGTGGTCTTTTGGGAGGATAGGCAGGGAATACAGATAACATTTAAGGAGGGTGAAATCTGTGAGTTCATCACTGGAATTATGACTGCTGATAGAGCTAAGGAAGCATTCAAAGATTTGGAGCCCAAATTTAGGTACCTTTGACTCCTTTCCTGGAATGTCCCCTATAGTTAACTCACCATTAAAAAGGAAGTGATTTCAGTTCATGCCAAGTCCAACCACCAGTGGAAGGGATACCATCCATTGTTCTCAATCTTACAAATTTTTCTTTTCTTTCATGTCACTTCTCTTCCTTTTCTAGCACTACATTTTCTCTCTCTCTTTTTTTTTAAAAGTAACAAACATTTGCTTTCACAGGCATGCAGTTTCATCTTGCATCAATGCCATGAGGTAGGTATCATTATTGCTACTTTATAGAGAGTGAAATGGGGCCTCAAAGAGGTAATATAAGGTTAGGCAGACACTCACAGGCACTAAAACCCTATGATGACTCCCTTTCTACTCCTACCATTTCCTTTTCCTCCTTTTCCCCATTCCAAAGGACCTCACAGGCTTAGGACAGGCACCCAGTATTCTAAGATCCATGCTTTTCAGCCCTCTGAGTATCAGAACCACCTGGGGAGCTTTTACGAAAGCTGATGACTGGCCCCATCCCAGGTCATACGAACCATGGCATCTGGTGGTGCAGCCTGGACATCAGCATTTTGTCAAAGCCCTCCAGGTGATCCTAATGAGCGGCCAGGATTGAGAATCCTGCTATCATGTTTGCACCTCTTATGAGCCAGAGAAAAGAAAATAGTCACTCTCAGGCAGAGGCAAATCTTCGGAGCACGTCTCAGTAAACCTGGTTGACAAAAACCAAGGACAAAGTGACCAATGAGACTTACAGATGGCAATCTGAGCTGACACATTTAATGCCCCTCCCTTCCCCAATCCCACTGGAAGAATCATAGAATCATCCTGAGCAGGGAGAAAAGTCTTTAACATTCATGTAAAATAAGGAAGAATGGTATTGACGCACTAGAAACTTTGAGGAGATAGGCGCAACTTGGTGGAGGTGAAAACAGAGGGGTCAGAGTACTAACAAGAACTACGCAGCACTGACAAAGGCCACGTTGGGAGTAAGTGAGTGAAATTTCCCCCAAAGACCTGGGAAATTCTCACCCGTGAACTATAAGAGAATGGAACTGTGAGACAGTCGGTGGGTGGAACTTAGGGCGGTTTGAAAATTACACCAGTGCTTCACACACAGAACTGCTGGCCACCTGGAGGGATTTGGGGAAGGCCCCCATCAGTTACCAAAGAAATAAAAACTTAAAATTTTCCCTCTGGGACTCAGAGAACAGAACAGGAACCAACACAATCGCTGACAAAATCATCTCAAATTTCCAAGCCAGGTAAATATAGATCTCCTTTTGAAAGAAAAAGCAAATCAAAACAAAATAAAAATCCCAGAATACAGGAAAAGATTTGGTACACAAAAAAAGAAAGAAAACTACTTTGAAGAATCAGAGCAAATGGCTAATCTATGAACTAAACTTATTCCAAAAAGCAGGGATTTTTAATTTGGATTTTCAACATGTTGGAAGGACATTATGGAGAAGGGCTACAAAGAAGAAACAATTGATAAATATTTCTATTGGTGAAAATCATGCTCACTAGAATTTTGTTCAAAACGACTTTAATCTGGGCAGGGTGGCAGGTTAAAATTTCCAAAGATGGCAAATTTCCCAACCTACAAGCTCATATGCAACGTGACCTTCCTCTTTCATCAGAAAGAGGGATCTATTTCTCCACATCTTTGAATCTAGGCAGGGGGCAGGAGGATCAGTGTGACTTTACTGACCAATAGACTATGCTGGAAATGACACTATGCCGGCTCTGGTCATAGCTGGCCTGAAAGCTTTTGCTTCTGCCTATTGGAAGTCAGCAGCCATGTAAAAGGTATGACCACCTAAGACAACCAAGCTGTGAGAAGCCCAAGCCATGCAGAGAGACCCCAGAGAGTTAGACACCATGGAGAGACAGAAAGAGAAATTGAGAGAGGCCACGCCTTGGGAGTGAGAAGACAGAATGGAAGTGGACCACCCATCCCAGCTCTACCAGCTAAGGCCATGTGATCAGAGATACGCCACCCAGCCAAGCTACCAAATTCCTGACCCTCAATATTATAAGCAAAATAAAATGGTGGCTCCAAGCCACAAAGTTTCAGGTGGTTTGTTAAAAAGAAATCGATAGCAGCAAAGGCAACCCACAGCAGCCTGGAGGGCCTCACAAAGACAGGAGGGTTTGGTGAATGTTGAAATCTCAAGCCATCTTCCCCAGCTCAGCTCCCAGAATTCCGGCAGCTGGGATATGACCCTAAAGGCAAGACAGAGGCAGATTTCTTCTGCGAATTCTGACCAGCTCTAGGGGAAAGACCTAAAGCAACTCACTGGAGAGCTCCCCACAGTAGCCCTACGGAGAAGTTCCCTTTCATTAGGACCCTGCCCACAGGCAGCCTCCAATCACCTTTCAGGCCCCTATCCTAAACACGCACAAACAACCCAGGATTCCTAGGCCTGTGAGAACACCTTTAATATGAAACACTCAGAAGAAAGGAGATTTAGAAGAAACAGATTATGAGGGGAGGAGAAAACTAAAAAGCAAAATGATCATTATTGTCCATAAAGAAGGAGATATAGGAGAAAACACTGCATCCATAAAACAAGATCAGGATGCTATTAAAAAGAACAAGTAGTCCAAAAACCAAAAAAGAGCTTTTGGAAATTAAATAAATGACAGTATGAGTGAATAACTCAGCAAAAGGGTGGGAAGATAAGTTGGGGAAACTTTCTGGAAAAGAAAGCAAAAGTCAGAGATGAAAAATAAAAGAGGAAAGACAAGAAAACTAGAGGACCAGTACAGACCAACAATTATCTGTTCCCTCCAAATAATAAAGAGTTCCAAAGAGAAGGAACAGAGAAAATGAAGTGGAGGAAATCACCAATAACGTAATTCGAGGGAACTTCCCAGACTTGAAGGGTACGACACACACCAAGTCACATCATCATGAAACCTCCTAACATTCGTTAGAAAAAGAAGATTCTGCAAGGACGGGGAGGGAGGAGAGAGAGGGACAGAGATTGAGAGAGAGAAAGGTCACATACAAATGAGAAATCATGGAATGACTTAGAACTTTGCAATAGCAACACAGGGCACTAAAAGACAATGGTGCAATGCCTTCCAAATTCTGAAAAATCATCTCCACACTGAACTTATCCATCCAGACAAACTATGAACATGTGCAAAATGAAGACATTTTCAGACATATGAAACATTAATCTCCCACACACTTTTTTTAGGAACCTATGGGAGAGTGTGCCTCATAAAACAAAGGAATGAATCAAGAAGGAAGAAAATATGAAATCCAGGAAACAGGCTTCAACACAATCGAACAATAAAGGGAATTCCCAGAACATTAGTGAAGAGGGTTCTCAGAACAACAGCTGCCAGTTCAGACAAGAGTTGGTCAGAGGACTTCAGTAAAGATTCCCCCAGAATACTGAAGAGACAGAATGTCTGATGTGAATGCACACCTCAAGAGGAGATCTAGAACAGTGGTAGAGAATCGGGGCTCACACGTGTAATGCAGATCCAAGAAAGACACAAAACAGCTATAATCCAGAGCAGCACTCTCCAGTAGACACAAAGTGTGCACCCCACATGTAATTTTACATTTATTGCTAGTCACATTTTAAAAAGAAAGAGCTGAAGGGCGCCTGGCGGGCTCAGTCAGTAGAGCATGTGGCTCTTGATCTTGGGGTCGCGAGTTTGAGCCCCACGTTGGGAGTAGAGTTTACATAAATAAATAAATAAACAAACAAATAAATGAGTTGAAATTCATTAATTAGTATCAATAATATATTTTATTTAACCCAGTATATCTAAAATATTATTTCACCATTAAATCAATACAGAATTATTAATGAGATGTTTTATATTCTTTTTTCATACTAATTCTTTGAGATCCAGTGTGTATTTTGCATTTACAGCCCACCTCAATTTGCTCACTAAAATTTCTCAGAAATACTTGATTTTGACCTGAATTTAGTTTTCATTAAATTTGCAGCTGAAAAGGTTATTCACATACCAAAGGTGTTCCAAACATACTTAAAATTTTTCCAAAAGCCATCAGTTATTAAATTCCGATGTAAAATTAAATAACGTTAAAAATTAATTCCTTAGTTACACTAGTCACATTTCAAGTACTCAGTAGCCACGTGTCACTATTAGCGAGTGTATTGGATAGCTGAGATCCAGAGAGATCAAAAAGATATTTGGAAAAGGAAAAGTAACATTGTCACTATATAGCTTAGCTTCAAAAAACATACTCTGAGTATTCATTTAATCAAAATTATCATATGAACTCCATTGGGAAGATGGGGATGGGAAACATTCATTGTGTCAAGGGAGGAAGAAGAAAGAAAGCTAAATCTTAAAACGTCTGAAACTGAAAAAAAAGTAGCAATATAATCCTATTAAATAGAAACAGAAGTAAATACAAAAGGAATCTATCAACATCACTCCAAGTGAATGCCTCTGGGTAAGGAGAACGGAGGGAAAATGGGCTTGAGACTTGTGTTTCTCGGAAACATTACAGTATTGGTTGACTCTTTAAACTCATGCATGCATGATTTTGATTTTTGAAAAGATCTTGACAAATGATCAGTGGCCAGTCTGTCCACAAGTGTGTGGGTTAAGAATTTTCTATCTAATATTCTCGCTCTCTCACTCTCTCCTTCTCTCTATAAAATAAATAAATCTTAAAAAAAAAAAAAAACGGGGGGAGGGCGCCTAGGTGGCTCAGTCAGTTGAGCATCCGACTCTTGATTTCGGCTCAGGTCATGATCTCAGGGTCATGGGATCGAGCCCCATGTTGGGCTCCACACTCAGTGGGGAGTCTGCTTCTCTCCCTGCCCCTCTCCCTCTGCCCCTCCCCTACTCACACATGCTCATTCTCTCTCTGTCTCTCTCTCTCTTTCTCTCTATAAAATAAATAAATAAATCTTTAAAAAAAAAAAAAAGAATTTTCTATGTAATATTGCCCATGTAGGATTGTCACTTTAAAACAGGACCCCTTCCCATCGTGCTCTGTAAGGAGGCAAAGCTGGGAGGCAGCCCCAAGTGTCAGATGGAAAAGAAAGCTGACAGAGAATGCAGTGCAACACATGCGTCCTTGTGGCCAAATCCCAAGTCCCACTCTCAAGGCACAAGAGGGCTTTGAGGAAGTCATACAAAATGGCCTCCTGAGGATCCCAAGGGGATAGAAGAGCCAGGGGACAGGAAGCACAATTCTCAAGAGATGAATGCCACACAATTCTCAAGAGATGAATGCCTGAAGACAGGGTAAGTGGGCAGCACTTCCCAACTTCTCCACACCTCAAACCTGTCCCTTTCAGTGGGGTCTAGCTACTCCACTTGTGGTCCCATTGGCCTCCTCCAAGCCAAAGTCTACCATCCTTCATGGCCCAGGGCAGAGGTTCTCCCTCCTTTAAATTTTCCCTGACTACTCTTGTCCTCACTGACTATCTTTTTTTTTTTTTCTTTTTTAACTCACATGGTAGGTCTCACACAGTTTGGACCTTAATTACAAACTGTGGAATTGCACACTATAATTTCATGCATGATGTCCAAGCTGCATGATAAGAACAAGGACAATACCGTATGCTTCTGCATGCCCCATCATACTGAGCATAGGATTAAACCCATAGTATAGGTTTGAAGAGTATTTGATGATTGATTGTTGGCAGTGATATTGAAATGTGTTTATGCATTTCTGTAGTACCTGTTATTTCAGAAGCTATGGTATTTTATAGGTAGGTAAGAGAGAGAATTTTTAGACATAGGAACTCAGGTACAGAGCTGAGTTCATTTCCGCTTCAGTTCATGACACAATATTGTAATTGGTCAATATAAAACCTCTCCCTTCTTTAATTTTATTGGGATTTTTCTCCTTTATCCTTGATCCCCATGACCTGTCTCCTTCCTCTCTCCCCACCCAATAGATAGCCATCTAATGTATTAGGAATTTGCCCTTGGAGATGTACATATCTTAAAAATAAAGTGTTTGTATATGTGTGCTTTTCTTAACTTTATTAAAATAATATCATGCTATAGATGTTCTTTTTTTACTTTTTCATTTAGCATCTTTCTAAAAACCTGTTTCCAGGGGCGCCTGGGTGGCTCAGTCGGTTGGGCGTCTGCCTTTGGCTCAGGTCATGATCCCAGGGTCCTGGGATTGAGTCCCACATCGGGGTCCCTGCTTCTCCCTCTCCCTCTGCCACTCCCCCTGCTTGTGCTGTCTCTCTCGCTCTCTCTATCAAATAAATAAAATTTTTAAAAACCTAAAAATAAAAATAAAAACCTGTTCCCCTTGCTCCGACTGCTGCACAGTACCCCACCATCAGCTTCTATCATATTTCATCCATCCACTCCCCAAAGCATGGACACCTACATTGCCTCCAACTCCCTGGGACCCAAAATAATGCCATGAGGAACAACATCCCTACACATCTGTTTCCATATGGATGTATGCAAGAGTTTCTCTGGCATATATTGGGATAGCTGTGTTACAGAATATAAAAATATATAAATTGGCTAAGGATTTTGGAATTGTTCTCCACAATGGCTACACCTATCTCATTTCTACCAGCTGTGGAGGAGAATTCGCTGTTGTGTGATTCGGAAACAGCTATCTAACGACATGTGACAGAAACAGCTTTGGGAGCAGAGTTGAGGACCTCAGCAGATGTGATTCTCATCATCTCTATGAAAAGGAGAAGACAAAAGAAACACAAAAAGAGGCAGTTGCGTGCAGGTTCATTTACCCGGTCCACTTCCCTTTAAAGTGGGGGGACAGGACTAAGCTCTGTTTAAGGGATGCTGCTTCCCTAATCTCCCCATTCTGTGCTTCTGACTCTTGGCTGTAGTAGTTAAGGAACCACTTATTTGAGACAGTTCTTTTGATTTGTATCTCAAAAGATTTTCTACCTTGGGAGAAGAAAGCAAGAGGAGGGAGAAATAAGGCATTAGTTAAGAAAACAGAACCCACAGATTCTGAAATGGTAAACACACACGATTAACTAGAAGTGATAAGGCTCTGAAATTGACGTTTATTCCTATCAACAGGGGAATTGATGAATCCCTTTGCCAGTGGGACTGAGTGAAATATCTCTGTCTTTTCCTGCCCACATCCTCGTGTTTCATCACCCAGGGCTGCATGGTCCCAGGACATGAGCTCTCTTGTTTACCCTCTTCCTGCCCTGCATCTGGGGGCTACCTAACCCTGGCTCCTCGGAGGACTCCTCTACCGTTGTCTATCCTCCCCAGGCGTGTCCACGTGCCTACAGACAATGTCAGGTCCCCCCCCCCCCCCCCCGCCATTGCCTCAGCTGCCAAATCTAGAACGCTGGGCGACAGGACCGCAGATCAGACGTGGGGACGGGGGAAGACCAAGTGCCCCAGAAAGGGCACACAGCCTTCTCCCTCCCCGGCGCCTGAACCCCTCCACGTGCCCCTCCACTTCCTTTGCCGGATTCCCACCATCTGGGGTCCACCTCTGACTTGACAGACTCCTGTTGGTCACATCTGGCTTCAGAGAAAGAAACAAGGAGTTAGAAGGCCTAAACTAACAGGCAGCACTTGGCACACACAATAGAAGCAGCTGCTGTTTATAGCCCTTTTTAGGGTGGCCTCAAGCTGGACCTCACACTTCCCCTCCCTGGCTTCCCCCTGTGGGGCATTGTTTTACACGGAGCATCTGGAACCTCACAATCTTGCAGCTTGGAAGGGGAAAAAAAAAAAAAAACGCAGGAGTCCCATGAATCTGTGAAACTCTACTGAACTCCCTTCCTGGGGAAACTTCCCCGCCGGGCTCCTGGCTTACCTCTCAGGTAAGGCAGGTCCCTACCGTTCCCGACCCTCACCTCTCTATGCATTACGTGGCAATACAAAGACCAGCCGGCCAGCTATCCAGTAAAAAAGCTAGCCCCCGAAGTCTTTTTTCTAAATAACTGTCTAGGAGGCCTGAAACACTTCCAATTTCTTAAAGGCGAAAACACCCAGCCTGGACTCAGGTGGTCAGTTCGAGACCAGCATCGCATCGTAGGAGGCCAGTAGCAAGGCCCTTCCCAGAGCCTTCCTGCTTGGTACCGTCATCCGTGTGCCTCTTCTGACCCCAGGGCTTCTCTTCTCTGGTCCTGTCCCCATAGAAACAAGCGCGGAGCTGGCAGGCGCCGAGAAGGCTCGGCACGCACCACCTGACTCGGCGCGCGCCCCTCCAGTACGCACGCCTGATTTCAGCCGCCTGAGCCGGCTCCGCTGGGCAAGGTGGCGCCTAATTACCTCCCTTCTGTTTTTTTCCCTCCTCTTGTCCTCTCCCCTCCCCACCCCTCAGAGGACAGCCTTTCCAAGAAATAACACAAGCGCGCACCTGGCACAGTGCGATAGGGAAGCTCACCATGGATACCGGGCTACCATTCCCACTCCGGCGGTGGCTCCTGGGAATAAGTAACTATCTCTAGAATGCTACGAACTCCAGATGTGCACCGACTAGTGCCTCGAGACCCGGCTTCCTTGTCTCATTATGCCTCGTTTTTTCCCCAAGTTTCATATATGCATCTCGAGCCTTCCGAAGGGGGAAAAAAATGGGAAATGGTAATCTTCCTTTTAATATGCTACCACATGCCAGCCCCGAACAGCTGTGCACACACAACACGATGGACTGGACATGAAATATAGCCCAGCACCATTTTTTCAGCATTCATTCCCAGGGCTTACAAAACACATTTACTTGGAGGGAGGTCACACAGTCTTCCTTCTGCATAAAAAGGTGGCTTTGAAATAGGTACAGCCATCTGGAAACAGCCTCTTCTGCCATTGATATGTAAAATGCACATATTACACCATCTTGCTTGGGACTCTAAAGCCGGACGCAGAGCCACACAGAGGCCCGTGATTGTTTAAATAGACAGTCTCGGGTTCTCCACAGTGCTTACCTTGCTCTGCAAAACCATTTGCCCGCAGTCTAGGTGACTCTGGACAGGCTGGGGAGGCAATTTGCTCAGGGGGGCGTTCATCTGTGTGCAGGGAGAGTGTCCTGGAGTCCAGATTTGGGGGGAAATGATTTGAACACTCTCCGCCGCTGCTGCAGCCTTGTTAATAAGAGAGAATATGTCAAATGCGTGACTGGGAGTAAATAGCAAACACCCCATCGAAATAATGACCTCTGCTCTTTGGCTCATTATAACCAGCGTTTGCTTCCCTCCCTAAAAGACTTAGATCCCACCTTTAATAAGTGGTTTTGTCAGGCATTTAAAGGAAAAGAGTGATGGGTCCTAGTTCACTAATTGATCTCCGTGTAGTCAGGGGGTTGCTTCTGTATGTTTATTAACATTTGCTCCTTAAAATGAGTACACTCCCCCCCCACACACACACACCCAGAAAGACCTTCACAAATAAATTCTTATCCAGAACTTATCCAAATAAATTCTTGACCTCTCAAGCGATTGAACTTGGTGTTGTTTCTTCCATTTTTATTTCCTGGCTTCGTTTTGATCTCTGTTTATTTTTTTTTAAATATATACACGATATGGAGAATATAAATCAGCTGCCTTAAAATTTAAATGCCATCCCAAAGCTAAATGCTGTCCCTCCAAAAAAAAAAAAATCCCTGAAAGAATACAGAGCTCTGGAGCAGCTCAAAGGGTTAAGCTGTTAAATGCACAAATAGCAGAGCTCCTGTTACTGAGAGGAGAGCGAGCCCACTGGAAGGAGGAGATCACTCTAGGTCAGCCTGTCCTTTACATTGTGAAGAGCTAGAAAGGGGCTAATAAACCCAGCAGCCTATGGCAAAGGTAATTTATTTTATATTCCTAGTCATCACATGCAATATTTTTTGGAGGGGGAGAGCAAATATAATTCAAAGAAAGTGATAAACAATAAAAAAAAAAAAAAAAAACAATGTCTAGTGAGGCTTCCACCCCCAAGTTAAGAGAACACTTGCCTTTCTCTGCTTTTGTGGTGCATTTCTCATCCTGTTTGTGTGTCAACATCTTCAAAGTGCCTAAGTGGCTGTGGTGGGGGATGGTGGCTCTGCCTAAGCCTGGGGTCAGGGGTCCTTCCGGGGGAGGACAGGAATCCCCCCCCACCCAGATAGCAACTCCCAGGTGTGGGCGCACACATTTCCGCACAGGCAGCTCCCAGCCCCACTCCCGGGAAGAAGCATCCACTTGACTTATGAATCGGCTCCTTGCCCCGGAGTAATTACCAAGTGGACAGTTCTCCGGCTGATTTCCTGAGCCAGCGTGGAGGACAGCTTCTCCTGGGGGGGCTCCGGGTGAGGAGCTGGGCCCTTTCTGCTCCTGTCTCGCACTTGCCACATTTTACGTGGATGAGGTCATTGGACTGCAGATGAGGTAACCGTGCAGCCTGCCCAGGAGCTGGGAGAGGTTACCATGTGACCGTGCATGTAAACACAGGGAGGTTCCGGGGGGGGGGGGGGGGGGGGGGGGGG